>NC_065594.1:80946318-81253461 GCF_024542745.1 Macaca thibetana thibetana | reverse complement strand
CAGAGGTGATCTGCCCTGCTCTTTGGTAGTTTGTCACTGAATCTCATATGCACATTTAGATTAAATACAAAGTAATCCAAGGTATGGCACTCAGCTGACTTTTCAGTTTTCCTTTAAAAAATGTCCCACTGCTATCTGATGGCCAATGGGCAGTTATATTATGGAAGAGAAGAGGTGAATATATAGAAAGAATTAGACATGTTATGATAGCATCGGGCATAACTTGCATTAAGCAGTCTTTAGGAACTCTACTTTTAAAAAGTTTAGTTTCACTATTGCAATGTGCCTCCGTCTCTTTCCGAATGTGATACAAAATGTAATATAGACCTGTTGCTGCTGTTGGGAAACAGAGATCATTCTGCTTTATAGATTGTGAGAAGATACGGGTACACATAGAATTTTAACTCGTGGCAGAAATTCCTCCTGATATATATTTGCAGGAGTATAAATTATATTTTTATTCACTGATTGCATTTTTCCAAAGGAAAAGCAAAAGGACAGACATGAGGCAATGCACAGTGTAGGTATAAGGAGAGGGAATGGAACAGGTTGAAAACAGTTTATCCCGTGTCCAATTTAGTAACAACTCTTGGCTTAGGGCAGCCATCCTGCAAGCTTGAGCCCTGCCACATAAGCAGGGCAGGTCTCTACTGAAGAATAACAAACCAAACTTACCTCAGAGATGGCGAGAAGCTTTGAGGAACAGCTGACAATCCAGCAAAGAGAAGGGAGGATGCCAGCAGCAAGAAGTTCCTGAAGCCTGGGGGATGCATGCTGAGCTCCTGGGCTGCTCTGGGCGAGCTGCACTTCTGCAAGGTGGGGTTCACCAAGGGAGGCGGCAGGAGGGAGAGGTGCCACCAGCAGATGGCCGGGCAGACGGACCCACGGACACCCAGGCTTGCAGGTCCGGGACTCCAGCCGGAGTTGCAATTGCGTTGATGAGCTGCCTGCGAGGATTTGGGCAGCGGCACTGCTCTGGGCGGGGTGCTGGTGCCAAACCCCTCAGTGGAGAGTCTAGGCAGGGAAGTAATTAGAAACAGTTGTACAAGCAGATGGTTTATTTTGACATTAAAAAAAGTGTCCTGTTCACAGATTTGAGAAAATCATTTCTTTCTTCAAGTACAGGCCCCAGAAATATTTGACAAGAGAATATTTGGACTGGCCAATATTAAAGAGACCTTTAAAATAACCCCTGAGTTGTGAAGAAGAAGGGTGAGACCAGTGACTCTGGTGTGAACACTTGGGTAGGGAATTAGTTTCACCACACGCTTTTAAAGAAGATGCACTCTTTAGAGTTTGGGCTGGGGCAAGGGCAAGGAAATCTGGCAAATACAACATTTTCTTGCCTTTATTATCCTTTGATTTAAACTGGATATTTCATTTCTTTAGTCTTTAAAAAGTGTGTCATGCTTCCAGCTGTTGAGGCCAGTAGCTTATCACACCACATTTTTTTCTTGACTTGGACAGTTTAAATTGTAGTTGTCTCAAATTCACCCCATTCTCCCCATATGTCAAATATGAGAAAAGAAAATTAAATATTTATAGCATAAATTGCACTGAGAAACAATCGGTGTCATTTACTAAGCACCTATTATGTGCCAGTCATTTAGTATGTGTTCTCTAATTATGACAATAATCACACATTTATTTGTGCATTAGCAAATGGGGATTTAGCATCTAGCAGGTGCCAAGTTTTGTGCAAGATAGAATGAATGTAACAGGGAACTAAGCAGACATAATCCCTGCTCTCTCAGAGTCCAATGAGCTATAAAGACATTAATCAAAACAAAACCACAAAAACAAGGACAAACGGTTGCAAGTGCAATGAGAAGTTACTTCCAGATGAGATACAGGCACGTGATCTAATCAAAGATGGTAGCATTTGAACACAAAACTGAAAATGGCATCAAATTAAATTGGGTGGAAATAAGAAGGAGATGGAAGAGAACAGGGAGGCGTTCTTACTCCCATTTTAAAGATAAAGAAACTGAGGGCAAAAAGGTCAACTTACTTGCTCAAATTCATACAGGAAGTTAGTTGTATTTCAGCTGAAATCCAAAGCACATACACTATCCCCTACATTTGTGGTCATCTGAGAAAAGTGTGTAGAGGGTTATATGGAAGGAGGAAAACATTTTTCATTCACCCTAAGAAGAGCACTATAGATGCAATGCTTCGTCATGAAATAGAACTATTCAAGAACCGCCTGTGGTCCCAGATCCTTAAAATCAGGGATGAGTCATAACAGGATGGGATTTCTCCCTGTCATTTACATAAGTAGGTATAAGGGCAAGACCAACACTACACTTGCCTGCTGGAGCAAGAAAACAATGAAGGTCCTATAATCATAGTCCATTTATTTTCTGTTTCTACTCCATTCTCCACCCTGTAACAGGGGAGGTTTTGCATGGGGCACATCTGTGTGTCCCCCTACCCCCCAACCCCTACCCACACAACTTAAATTATTTCAAATAGCTGATTTTCTGCCCACCCTTAGATACAGGTGTGTACACACTGGTGGAGTCTTCTATGGCAAGGACAGACTGGGGACAGGTATGCACAGTTTTGGGAGGATGTCTGGACCAGTAATTCTGGGGTCTTGGATACCCAAAGTGTGGCTTAGAAAAAAAGGACACAGGTTCTGAGTTGGCAGGTTCCCTAAGTCACAAGAACTACAACCTGTGGGGGAAGGGTCTGTCTAAAAGAGGGACAGAATGGGAATTACTAAGTCAGTTGTTGTTAAAGTGTGGTCCATGGACCAGCAACATCAGCATCATTTGAGAACTTGTGGAAATGCAAGTTCTCAGGCCCCAAGCCCAGCTCTAAGGGATCACAGAGTGCATTTGAATAATATCCCAAGATATCTATTTTTACATAATAATAGCTTGAGAAGACTGTAAATCACAGGGCTCAGGGCTGAGCCTGAGGGTGCCTGGATCTAAGAGTGGAACTTCCACCCACCTTTAGTACAAATTCTAGAGTTACATTTTATCCTGCCCACATGTGATAGTACAAGGACATAGGAACAGGCTTTCCTGTCAACATCTAGAAACCTAGTGACTCAGAGAATTTGGTAATTATAGAAGGGAAGTATCTATTCCAAAGCCTGACTAGGAATTTGCAATAAAAACATGGAAGCTTTAATAAATGAGTCATGTATTGTTTACTCCTTGCATATTTTCTGAGGGAAAATTTGTTATGAAATAGGGACTTGATAGTTGAACATTTTTAATGAATTTAAGTGATTTTTAACCTGCAGTATTTTCATACAGTGTAGTATTCAATGAACAATATTATCTTTAATATATTATTCAGCTTTGAAGTGAAGTTAGTATGTACTAGGTGACTGAGAAAATGTAAATGTTCAGATCATTACATTACTGTGACTCAGAAATAATATTCCTAGTCAGTTGAAACAGTTATATTGTGGCTGACTTGGTGACTCAGCCGAAAGTCTTGGATCCACAGAAAGTCTGTCAAAATGAAAGGTTAACTTTAAATTTATGCCTTTTAGCATTCTTTTTTTTTTTTTTTTTTTAAACCAAAGTATTGAATGCCTTGGAAACACCTACTCCTTCCATTTTCCCAGTTTTCAGAACCTCAAGGACACACATGTGCCAAGAAAGGTCCTGAGTTTCTCACTTCTGCTGGCTGGGGACACAGCAGTGGGTTGGATGCATAATGAATGGTGCCCGAAAGGACCCGGTGCATCTGGAACTGAACTCAAAAAGATTGAAAACACCCTAGTCCTTGAATGTAGTCCTTCAGTCCTCAGGTTACACAATCAGAGAATTTCAGCATTCAAGGTATTTTTTAAAGGTTGTCTAGTTCAAAACTAAATTTGTTGATAACATACCGTATATTTGCCAAGTAATTAGGTGGCCATGGTAAAAAAAAAAAAAAAAAAAAAAAATTCTTTTCTGAGAATTGCTTTGAAGGTTTCACCCCTTGGTTCTGGGTCTACTCTAAAAAGACATTTAAAATAATATTCTAGCCACAAGCCTTGAATCAAATATTCAATGATGTAATAGTATATTCCCCAGTCTATATTACCCCCAAACAATTCTACACCCAAACAATTCTACACTTCTTGAAGATAAATATTTTCATTGCCTTCACCTCTTCCTTATGTATTATAACTTTAAGCTTTCAATGCCCTGATTTTCTGATTTTGCTTTTTCTGGGATGGATGCCTTTTGGAAAGTATGATGTATACAATTGAAACCATTTAGTGGCCTAATGGATGTGGAACAGATCAGTACTTTCAGTATTCTTGTTTCATATGCTATATTTCTACCAATAAAACTGAAGGTCATATTCGCTTTTTTGAATGCCACACTGTCCCAGTTGTGTGCTTTTATAAGTGTATTTTTCCCCAAACACAAATTGATTTATTATTTTTCATCTAAACTTAGTTCTTTTATCCAGTCAGTAAAAATAACTATGGTTACTTGTGTTATATTTATTTCACCCTCTCAAAAGTAAATATGATGAACACACATTCTGTACCTTTATTCAAATAATTAACAAGATATTTGAAAAAAAATTAGGCTGAGGACCAAGTTTAGATACAACCTTTAAGACAATATTAGCCTCTTAGCACATATTGAATAGGCCATCCAACCACTTACAAGCGTACTGAGTTGTCTGATATGAACTTATTTCTTCATTTTGCCCAGAAA
Source organism: Macaca thibetana thibetana (assembly GCF_024542745.1). NCBI lineage: Eukaryota > Metazoa > Chordata > Mammalia > Primates > Cercopithecidae > Macaca > Macaca thibetana. Next base: position 81,248,779 of record NC_065594.1, on the reverse strand, counting down.
AATATTTTGAAAGATCCCATCAGTTGCTTTGCTATTCTTAGTTTACCATGTAAATAGGCTACCACTTTTTTTGCCATTATCTAAAATAGTGCCCTATATATATTACATTCTTGATATATATTTATGGCAAAAATAAATTAACTAAATGATATACAACACGAATAATAAATTTATGAGTCAACAAAAGATGCAGGTGATATAGTGGATTCTGGATCAGTTGTCAGATGACATTTTGGCCTTAGGTATCCCCTGAGATGACTGTGGATTCAACTTGAATCTATATAACACCAGATCCTTTTCCTATATTCCCAATTTTTGTTAATTATATCATTTTAACTTAATCCCTGTAGACACAATTGTGAGAGTTACCTTTGGTACCTGTCTACAATTCATCTGGATTTTCTGGTAAATCCCTGAATCACATTGAGCCCACCTCCTAGTAACCTAGCCTTCCACTTCAATGTATTTATTTCAGATCTTCATATTGTATCTTGTACACTATTGCTATAGCCTCCCAACTGTTCTCTCTGCATTTATTCTTATCTTTTTGTGTCTACATTTATCCTGCTCCCTCGGACATCTTTCTAGCATGCAAATTTCATCACATCCATTCCCTGTTGAAAATATTTTAGTAGCTCTCCATTCATGTATAAAGCCCAAATACTCTCTGAGTTCATATAGGATGCTTTGTGTTTGGACTCTGACTGTCTCCCTAGTAGATGTTGTGGTTCCTCCCAGATCACCTCTCCGGGGCCCATGCACCCATCCATCTAGCTGATGACACTAGTAACTGCTGATAACTCACAGCTGCCCCTCTCACTGAGACTTTCCCTGTGCATAAGAGGACAGGCTTCCCGGAGGCTGATCACTCAGATTTGAGACAGTTCCCTAATCTCTTCCTCCAACAGTATTGACATCATTAAGCCTCTCGTATTTGGAAACTGTAGAGCTGGACAGCTCCATCATTGTGCTTCTTTCAACAATGCAGAAAAGACTCAAAAACTCAAAAACTGAAAGCGATAAGATGTGTGAGGTGTGAGGTTAACAAGAAGATTTGTACAAATACTTTTAGAGGAGAAATTTGACCTCAGATCTTCACCTATGATCTTTCAGATAGGAAGTTACCTCTTTACTAACTCCATTGAGACCCCAGGCTATAGACTCAGGAATACTGGACACAGCAGAAGGCAGTATGAAATAAAACAGGAATTAAGTGAAACTGAACCATCTGAACAGTGATTCTCACCCCGTCTCCTTACTTGGCCTATACCAGTCTTATTTCCCTCAGGGGCTATTGATTAAACTGTTAGTTTTTAGAAAACTGAACATATATATGTAAACAAACAATGGATGTGAATGTGAATATTTGAGGCTTTCGTGTAAAAAAAAAAAAAAAAGCTATGATGGAGCTCACCCTCAATAGGTCCTACTAACATACTGTGAACTTACACTTTTACTTTCAAAACCACACTTTTCATAAAAAGATCACTAAGGATTACTAGGCACCAGAACTTCAAGGAGCCCCTCCAAAATAAAAGGTGCAAGTCAAAAGAAACAAGCAACTAAAAAAAAAACGCACAAATGAAAGAAACTCAGATGACATAGATGATGAAGGCAACAGGAAGCAACTTAAGAAAGTATAATCCCTCTTCTCAGAGATCTGAGAAGATCTGGGCTTGCAAAAATGTGCAGCCGTAAGAATAGGACAATCAAAAACGAATGAAGTGCCCAAAAAGTGAATTATAAATTAGCTGAAAAGAAGCCACTAAAAGGGTTGAAAAATAAAGGAGGAAAAGTTTCCTAAAAATGAAAGCCAAAACAGAGATACAAATAAAGACTAAAAAATTAAATGACTGATTTATGAGATTCGACGTCTAACTGATAGGAGTTCTGGAAAGGGAATAGGAAAAATAATAAAGGGGATAAAATTATTGAAGAAAAATTCAAGAAAATTTCCCCAAACTGAAGAACATGAGTTTCCATATTGTATAGTCTCATTTAACAGGTAAAAAGATGAATGAAAAGGATGGAAACCAAGGAACATCTTGGGGAAATTTCAGAATGATAGGAAAGTAATTTTTTTTTTTTAACTTTCCAAACGAGAATAAATGATCACATACAGAGAACCAAGAACTAGAGTGGTATTGGATGTTTTAATAGTAACATTGGAAGCAATTTTTTAAAAATTCAGAATGATGGTGATTTTCAGACCATAGTTCTATTTCCAACATACAGGCTAATTAAAATACTTTCCGATATATTGGTTTTTAAAAATGTTTCATGCTGGCACTCTTCCTGGGAAGCTGATAGAAGATCTGATTCACTAGTCTCAGGTCAAAAAATCAAGAAAGGAAAGACAGGAGATACAGGAATTCAGATAAAACTTGGAAGAAAAATGAAGATAAGAACAAATAATGAAGTTAAGGGGAATTTCAAAGGCACGTTCTATGTTGCAGAACAACTAGTCTTGACCGCTGTATAACAATGTGCGGCTTTAGAAGGCAGATCTTCAAGAAAACAGAAAACGGACCTACCAGATCTCACCTGATAAATTTGACAAGTAGAAGTACTGGATTAAGAGGAAAACGAACCATATGTACATAGACAACCAAGCAAATAGAAAATGGGTAATATCACCAAATTGGGAAGCAGGGGTACAGAGGAAATGGAATGGTAATATGAGAGAGCTAAAGTCTTCTCTACCACAAATCAACTACAAGCAGCACAAACACATACTTAGAAACATGGAGGTAAATGCCACTGGGGAGAATGGCACTGCAATTGATTCAGGGTAGAGAAGTTGAATGTTCTTGCCTCAGGGTAGCCACACTGGAGGAGGTAGGAGGATGGGACAGGGGATTCCTACATAAGTCTATTAGTAGTGCATCATTTGGCTTTTAAAACTGTTTTCAAGGATCATATTCCTTTAAAAATAATGAAATTCATATGTGTACCAAGGCCACGGAGTGATGAGGGATGATCCAGTTCTTAGGGCATGAATTTCTATTCAGTGAAGTCCACTCTGCACGGGCAGGGCACTACCCCTACCTCTTCTCTGAGGGTGCTGGGGTCTTCTTCCTAGCATCACCCAACAGTCTCTTGTCTACATGCATCAATTAATAAACTCATTGTGCAAACACCCCCACTACATAAAGCATTCCCATGACTCTTCCATTTCAGGGGCTGAAATGCAAGCGTAAGATGATAAATTTCCTCAAGATTTTAGTAGGAAATGACTGGAAATCTTGGTAAATCCAGTCTTTGTTGCTTCATTTCTAGTCATACACTTCTATTCATCATTGGAGATCAAAGCTCTTTCTAGGCTAAACCCTTCCTTTAATTATGGCTTGTCTGGATATAATCTCTCTTTTCTTTTACTTTAAAGTGATGCCAAGCTTTAAAAGCAAGCTGAATTGTGAGATATTAGGCATTATTATTATAACTTCTCCAGCAGATTATTCGGGAGAATATGACAGTTTGACCTCCTTCAAGCTTCTCCAAGGACTGGTCTGAGACTGCAGAAATGTAAATGTGAACCAACATGACAGCAGTTCTTACTGTCAATCAAAATGTGGGTGTGGATAAAGATCTCTCCAGGACTAGAAGATCTTAAATGATCATACCAAGCCCTGTTGTTCACTTGTTTGCTTTTTTTTTTTTTTGGACACTGACTTAGTTGACCAACACAAACTGGTTTGGTCATTCAGAAGGATTTTTGATAACATCAGCAGTGTCAGGTGGTTCCCAACAGAGGGACAAAGGAGAGCTGTAAGTTTCTGCCCCACAAACTATTAGGTATTTATCACAAAGAAAGCGAGCCTCAGACCTGAAATAGCCAAACACGTAGGCATTTATCAGCAAACACGTAGGCATTTATCAGCAAACATGCAAGAGTGGTCACACAGCCTATCTGGAAAAGTAATATCCCTACCCCTCTGTCTTCTGATATACCAACCTGAGCTTTGTATAGAAGCTTCCCTCTGAATCTTCTGAAGCATATTCAGTGGCATTTTTACCACCCACAGGATTGGCAAATCTCTTGTGGTCAAGGTCTTTAGTGAATATAACCAGAACCCATGGCCTCCAGACCTCATGTACCTCAAAGCTGGTGTAACTGATGGGCTGGCTGGTTTTAACATTTTATTTATGCAAGAGCATCACTCCAAGCCAACCCCTTATCTTCAACAACATACATCCCACCAATTAAAAATGGATTCTAATATTCATTACACTGATAAAGCACATCTAAAGTATGATACCAATAAGGATCAATGTATGCACACACACCACACATTATACACATGTTGAAGCAATTCAAAATAACCACGAATACAGCTAGTACTGGTTAAAGCAGATTCAAATGTGTGTTTCTCTTTTTGTGAACTTGCTTCTGTTTTCCAGCTGCCCCCTCACCTATTGTATTACCTATATAAACTCAGACCAAGGTATGCCATGCTCTGACCATGACTATCCTTGGAAATGGCAGAATATTCTTGTTCAATTCAGTTCTAGGTACTTGTAATTTCTCTGCAAAATCAGCATTTGTATCTTTACACAATATCTCCCTTCCTTCATTCCTTCCTTCCTTCCCTCTCCCCTCACTCTCTTTCACTGATTCTTCCTCCCACTATTACATTGCTCCATAAATTTCTGTTGATCACTTACTTCCCAAATCCTACAAAGCCTTGTGCCATGTGGCTCTGTCAGCCTGTCTAACCTCATCTCTCATTACTGTTCCCCTTACTCACTCCTCTCCAACCATTCAGAGCCTTTCTGTTTCTCACATGTTTCTAGAACATCCTAAGCTTGTTCTTTGCCTCAGTGCCTCCTTTGCAAGGATCCCTCTTCCCCAGGTCACGTGCTGAGTGGCTTCTCTTCGAATGCCACCTTCTTAAAGAGCAGACTGATCCCCGATTGTGCTGTCTAAAGCCACTCCCTTGTCAAGCACCCTTTATCCCATTTTATTTTAGTGATAGTACTTACAAGGATCTAATATTATTGTTTCCATTTCTTTATCTACTTGTGAATAATCTACTACTCCCCGATTTCAACGTAAGTTCCATGAGAGCAGGGACCATATCTCTCTTGTTCTTTGCTGTAACTCCAGTATCTTGCACAGAGTAAAGCCTCAACAAGTATTTGCTGAGAGAATGAATTACAAAATAAGTAAGTAAATAAATGGTTTTAAAATTTTGATACATTTTGATTAAACTCAACCTTTTGAACTAAATGAGAGTATTTCAAGCTTAATGGAAGGAAAAAATCAACGTACAGTAATGAGATGAACTTAGGCAATTAAAATATAAAAATCAAACAAAATTCTATCATGAAAAACATCAAGAAAGTCAATCTACAGTTAGATAATAAACAGCACCTACTAAACTCTCCATATATGTGCAGCACTAATTGTTACAATCACTTACAGTCAAATGTGAAGTTTAAAAAAAAAATCTCAATTTCACTCAAAACCTACTTGAATAATATTTTCACTCAAAGGCACCTTCCAGGTTTTCAAATAGTAAAAGGCACACCAAAATTTTCAGGAAGGCTAAATATTCCCAGGCAGCAATAAAAATAAGTTTGCATTTCCAAGAAAAAGAGCTTCTCAGCTGAGCCAGATCTGTGGAATTAGAAAAAAAAAAAAGGTGTATAGTTAACAACTTTTCCAGATGTTAGCACAGAACCAGAGGGCTTTTTTCCCTCCCACATAGCAAAAACACCTGGAAATATTAGGAGTCTCTGGGATAAGAAATATTCTTTCACTCTTCTGAATATTTCTGCAGTTCTAGTTGATGCTAGAAGGAAATTTTAAGAAAAAAATCTAGGAGTCATTTTCATTGACTTTAGGGGAAAAGAAATTTATCACATAAATATTATTTTATGCCAATGAATAGACTTTTAATTCTTAAAGTGGTATTGAGCTGTTAATAAGCAGGAGGATATAACTAGGTACACAAGTGGCATGGAGACTTAACTGTTCAGAGATGAATTCTGCTGCTGGCTTTGTCATCCAATAGCTGACGGCCTTGGCCAGGTTTCTTAACCCGCTAAATTCCAGTTTCCACAATGGCATGCTTGAAGGGAGTACCAGTTTTCTCTAATGCTGAACTTCTGTGATTATATTTTTACTATGTATTTGTCCACACTGTCTTCTAGTAATAGATGAAGAACAGATACACATACACACACATATGTACACATGTGTGCACACACACATTATATACACATATACAAACTTATGCATATATACATATGTGCATGTTTTATATATTTATATAATTTATATATAAATTATATAAATATTTCATTTTCAACTCTAATATGTATGTAGGTTTTATATATGTTTTATATATTTTTTAATATATAACATAAGACAAAATATTTTATGTAATATTAAATATATATTACATATAATATATAAAATACATTATATAAAATATATATTATATATATTTTAAAATTTTTATTTTAATAGGTTTTTGGGGAACAGGTGGTATTTGGTTACATGAGTAAGTTCTTTAATGGTGATTTGTGAGATTTTGGCGCACCCATCACCCAAGCAGTATACACAGAACCCAGTTTGTAGCGTTTTATCCCTCACCCCATTCCTACTCTTTCACCCCAAGTTCCCAAAGTTTATTGTATCATTCTTATGCCTTTGCATCCTCATATCTTAGCCCCCAACTTATGAGTGAGAACATACGATGTTTGGTTTTTCCTTCCTGGGTTACTTCACTTAGAATAATGCTCTCCCATCCAGGTTGCTGCATATGCCATTAATTCATTCCTTTTTACAGCTAAGTAGCATTCCATATTGTGTGTGTGTGTGTGTGTGTGTGTGTGTGTGTGTGTATCATAGTTTCATTATCCACTCATTGATTGATGGGTGTTTGAGCTGGTTCCATATTTTTGCCATTGCAAATTGTGCTGCTATAAGCATGTACGTGCAAGTATCTTTTTCTTATAATGACTTCTTTTCCTCTGGGTAGATACCTAGTAGTGGGATTGCTGGATCAAATGATAGTTCTACTTTTAGTTCTTTAAGGAATCTCCACACTGTTTTCCATATTGGTTGTACTAGTTTACATTCCCACCAGCAGTGTAAAAGTGTTTCTTGTTCACAGCATCCATGCCAACATCTACGAATTTTTATTGTGGTCATTCTTGTGAAAGGAAGGTGGTATTACATTGTGGTTTTGATTTGCATTTTCCTGATCATTAGTGATGTTGAGCATTTTTTCATATGTTGGTTGGCCATTTGCATATCTTCTTTTGAGAATTGTCTACTAATGACCTTAGCCCAGTTTTGATGGGATTGTTTTTTTCTTGCTGATTTGTTTGAGATCCTTGTAGATTCTGGGTATTTGTCCTTTGTCAGATATATAGATTGTGAAGATTTTTCTCTCACTCTGTGGGTTGTCTGTTTATTCTGCTGACTGTTCCTTTTACCATGTAAAACCTCTTTAGTTTAATTAAGTCCCACCTATTTATCTTTGTTTTTGTTCCATTTGCTTTGGGGTTCTTGGTCATTAAATCTTTGCCTAAGCCAATCTCTAGAAGGGTTTTTCTGATGTTATCTTCTAGAATTTTTATACTTTCAGGTCTTAAATTTAAGTCCTTGATCCATCTTGAGTTGATTTTTATATAAGGTGAGAGATGAGGATCCAGCTTCATTCTCCTCCATGTGACTTGCCAATTATCCCAGCACAATTTGTTGAATAGGGTGTCCTTTCCTGCTTTACGTTTTTGTTTGCTTTGTTGAAGATCAGTTGGCTGTAAGTATTTGGGTTTATTTTTATTCTGTTCCATTGGCAGTTGGCTGTAAGTATTTGGGTTTATTTCTATTCTATTCCATTAGTCTGTGTGCCTATTTTTATGCCAGTACCATGCTGTTTGGTGACTATGGCCTTATAGTAGAGTTTGAAATCAGGTAATATGATGTCTCTAGATTTGTTCTCTTGCTTTGGTTGTGTGGGCTCTTTTTTAGTTCCATATGAATTTTAGGATTTTTTTTTTTGTAGTTCTGCGAAGAATGATGGTAGCATTTTGATGGGAATTTCATTGAATTTGTAGATTGCTTTTGGCAGTATGATCAATTTCTCAATATTGATTCTACCCATCCATGAGCATGGGATGTGTTTCCATTTGTTTGTGTCATCTATGATTTATTTCAGCAGTGTTTTGTAGTTTTCCTTGTAGAGGTCATTGACCTTCTTGGTTAGGTAATATTCCTAAGGTTTTTATTTCTTTATTTTCATTTTTATTTTACAGCTATTGTAAACGGGGTTGAGTTCTTGATTTGATTCTTAGCTTGGTCGCTGTTGGTATATAGCAGAGCTACTGATTTGTTTACATTAATTTTGCATCCTGAAACTTTGCTGAATTCATTTATAAGTTCTAGGAGCTTTTAGGAGGAGTCTTTAGGGTTTTCTAGGTATACAACAGTATCATCAGCAAACAGTGACAGTTTGACTTCCTCTTTACTGATTTGGGTACAATTTATTTTTTTCTCTTGGCTGATTGCTCGGGCTAGGACTTCCAGTACTCTGTTGAAGAGGAGTGGTGAAGGTGACCATCCTTGTCTTTTTCCAGTTCTTAGAGGGAATGCTTTCAACTTTTCCCCATTATTATGTTGGCTGTGGGTTTGTCATAGATGGCTTTTATTACATTAAAGCATGTCCCTTGTATGCCGATTTTGCTGAGAGCTTTAATCATAAAAAGATGCTGGATTTTGTCAAGTGCTTTTTTTTTGCATGTATTGAGATGATGATGTGATATTTGTTTATAATTTTATGTGGTATATCACATTTATTGACTTGTGTATGTTAAATCATCCCTGCATCCCTGGTATGAAACCCACTTGATCATGGCAGATCATCTTTTTGATACGCTATTGGATTCAGTTAGCTAGTATTTTGTTAAGTATTTTTGCATCTATGTTCATCAGGGATATTGGTCTGTAGTTTTCTTTTTTTGTTATGTCCTTTCCTGGTTTTGGTATTAGTGTGATGCTAGCTTCATAGAATGATTTAGGGAGGATTCCCTCCTTCCTTATCTTGTAGAATAGTGTCAATAGGATTGGTGCTTTGTTTATATATTATATACAACAGATTAATAAACATATATTATATATATCCTACATACATATTAGAGTTGGAAATGACGAAAACTAGTATGAGTCTTCTGCAAATAGGCATTCATGTAGAGCTATTTTATATAGCATAAGTTTCCACAAGTTAAAAATATATTTCATTCATGTGTATTTTGATCTGAACTCTGTGCCAATACCTTTCCTACTACACAGTGGTTCACTAGGGCGACGCTCGGGAACCACAGGCCATGAACTCTATACAGGTTCCATAGGTGAAGAGAGATGCTCATGAGGTTGTGTGCCAGTGCCAGGGTCAAGAGACTCTGTCCTAAACTGTGTAAGACACTAAAACGTGTTACGGGAATAATAATCACAGTATGAAAGCCCATATGAGAGCCTAAGCATTTTCCTGTAATAATATTCAACTTACAAAACTGACATTATATGGATTTTGGTGTAATTTCTTTGGCCATAAACATTGCCTTATTGTGATGAAAATTGCACACAAAACTTTTTCATTTTCGTAAACAGAAAATGATATTTAGTCATAGATATTTTTATTTGATATAATAATCTAGATAAATTACTAAGAGCAAGATATGAATTAAATTTCTTTAAGAAAAAAGGGAGGGGTAATAAGACCAGTCACAAAAAAAAAAAAAAAAAAAAAAAAGAATAGAGTAGCTTGAGTGAGAAAAGTATTGAATGATAAAGCCAGCAACTTGTTACCTCCTCTGTGGGTAGCCCAGTCAATTACCACTTCTCCTATCACCTTCTGCTTTCCTTTTGACCAGGCAATACAATAAATTACACTTGCCTTTCAAGCTCTAGTTGAAATGGTCAAGCAACTTGTTCCTTTAGTTACTTTAGCTCCTAAATCAGTTTGGCATTGTGGAGTCAAATGAAGCTTCACATTAAACGGTTCTTGAAAACCTAAATATTCTTAGAAGTGTCCAGATGTACTGAAAGACTGTTTAATACAATGGGAAAAAATGCAGTTCATTGTTTTTTAATTGTCATGTTTTAAATTAACTGTCTTGCTAGGTCTATTTATAATTGATTAGATGTAAAAGCAGAAAAAAAGAGCATATACTTCTTTCTGTTAATGAGAAATCTATATTATGGAACAAGAAGATAATAATTGGATGGTTTATCTTCTATATTTTTATTTTCATTGTGTTTGTTATTTTAAAGAATTCTTTATAATGACTTACCTAAGTTATTCAAGATTGGTAAGTAACAACTAATAAAAAAATCAAGTCCATTCACTTTCATTGAGAACTTATGATATATCAATTACTTTCCATGCCATATTTATCAAATATAATCATCCATTGAGAGATTTTTCATCATTTTATGTACCACTGTAAAAGAAAAAAAATGTGCCTAACTAAACTATGACACGTGTTCTTATCAGATTTTAGCTTTGTGTTTATTGAAAGAGACCTTTTAGGCTTATTTAGAAGTATATTTTTTTCATATCTCCCTATTACAGTTCTGCATTGCTTAACAACAGAGTCGGCTCAGAGACATGCATCACTAGGCAATTTCATCACTATGTGAGCATCACAGAGTGTACTTAGACACACCCTGATAGCCTACTATGCACCTGGGCTGTATGGTGTAGCCTATTTCCTCCAGGCTGCAAATCTGTATGGGATGTTACTGTACTGAATCCCGGAGACAACTGTAACACAATAGTAAGTATATGTATATCTAAATGTATGTAAACATAGAAAAGAAACGTAAAAATATGATTTTATAACCTTAATGGGATCCCCATCATTTGGGTCCCTTGTTTACCAAAACATTATACTGGTATATTATACAGAAATAAAAAGAAAAACGCAGGTGAAATAAATTAATTGAGATTTTCCTAAAACTCCTTTGGAGATTCCAACTAGTCACTTTTCAACTTGGAATCGTACGACTGTGTTTTTCATCCTCTGATGATATATTGTCCTTAAGTGCAGGTGATGCAGTTTTACTTAAAACAAACTATAAAAGAAGCCAAATCCCTTTGGTGCTGAGTTCTCTGTATATTTCTATAGCTGGCCAATTTTTTATTCCTACTTCTAGAAGTTTTCTGAACTCAGTTGAGTCACCATGGCCCACTCATACTCAACACACTCACTTGCTCGGCTACTGTCTCGGAATTTTCTTGCAAGTTCCTGACACCACTTTTGCAGATTTCAAAGTCAGAGCTTTGGATGTTTGTACATCATCATGACTTACCAACAGAGATCGTAAAATGCCATTCATTGCTATTGATCCAATTTCAAATCTGTCAAAAATGTGAACAAAATAATTGCCTCTTGGAAAAAACAAGATGTGATATTTTATCTTGTTTAACTCTTCATACAACAACTTCATGAGGTGGAAACATGATGCTCGCAAAAGTCAGGCATACAAACCAAGATAATCATGCTAGTAGATTATAGAGAATGCATTATGCTTACAGTCAATTGCTTCTTTTGGAACGGAATTAGCCTTAGTTCGAAGAATAAAGATGGTAAAATTTATTCTGCACCCATCTGTTTTCCACTTCAATTACTTCTTTCTCCTTCCCTGCCACCTGCCACGTGTTCTCAGGTAACTCAGTTTTCTTTGATTCACCTGGAACACTGGATCATCCCCATACCCTTCCCATAGCAACAAGTACGTGCCTAGACTCATTCAGTTATTCTTTCAAAAGAAATTCAGTGTGCATCTATTAAGTGCTATCAAGACTGACACCAGGTGTGCAAGATGATGAGAAATACACACAAGCAGGACAGACGCAAGGAATATTTCTCACAATCTGTAATATTTCTTATGATTACCAAGGTGGTTTCTATTCCATTACAAATAGTCTATAATATTGTCTCACAAGCATTCACATAATTTCTGACATTTTGCACTTAGCTAAGAGAACAAAAATAAAGCTATATAGCGTAGAATTCCCTTCAGAAAAATACTTGTTAACCAGCTGGGAGGAGTAGGGTAGACTGAAAGCCACCAGCTGTTCACCCCTTCAAAGACAGGTTTGAGTCAAGGTCACACTACTCTCAGGATGGTCTGTCTCTGACTGTACAAAGCAGTGATCTGAGGGTCCAGCCATTTGAGCCAAACGTAGTATCCTCTTAGGGCAATCATGGATCAAGGGCCTCCCATAGGGCTGGCACAGAGGCAATGTGAGGTCAGCACAGAAGTCTGATGGCTCCCCCTGCCCAATCTTGCTTCTTCCTTTTCCCAGCAAACCTTGTGTACTCCTAATTCCATCTCAACACTTGTTTCTTGATCCTCAGAAATCTTGCTTTTGCATCTACTTGAAATGCCCTTACTTCTCCATGTACTTATATCTTTCACATTTTTAAAGACCTATTTAGTTCAATGTCTGATCAGTGTCATTCAGCGCATATGGTTAATCTTCACAGTCTCAATTTATGTTGAGTGTGAAGTGTCATTAACTAATGACAACTAGTTAATTAATTCTTGCATTGCACTGTAACTGCCTTATATGTGTTGGCTGTATTTTCTCAGCATCTTGAAGGCACCTGCCATAGGTAGCAGACATGGCTGCTGCCTTATCCAGGTCCCCTGAGATTCACAGCTTCTGTTGGTGTAGGTGGGATGTGCCAGCTCCTGTAGAACTTCAGGTCACTGCCCTCAGACTATCGGAGCCACTTTGTCAACAGATGCAGAGTAGAAGTGCCTAAATGTTTATTTTTATTCCGCCCTCCCTACTTACCTTCCTAAAGCCATTAACTAATGACTGTTGGGTGAAAAACTGCAAGTCTGCCTTAGGTATAGACAACTCTGGGGTGTAAGTTATAACTGAGAATCCTCAAACATAATCATGCTAAGTTCCAGTCCCTGTGGGTCTTGTGCATAAGACTGAACAGTTCTCTTTTCTACCTCCTATCCTTCTTCTGCTTCCATGTCAGTCTGCCCTGGGAGCACTTGTTTTAAAATTAATTGCACACAAATATTCATCTCAGAGCCTGCTTCTGGGAAATTTAAACAATGATGAAATATCAAATAAGAAAACCATTATTTGAGTCCAAAAATTTAGTTACAAAGATTTATTGCACCAATTGTTTGATGTGATAAAAACATAAAAATCAGATCATGTCTGTAATTTTTATTTTGTTATACAGCATCAAGAAAATTTATAGCTAAAACATGTTTATAAAATAGTTTTCACTGAAGATTTTTATTTAAGAAAGGCAACAGTATTTTCGATATGATTTAGTTATCATCCTGCCTGGAAGTAGATGATGAAGCCAACAGCCTCTTAAGGGTTTTTCCAGTCCTACCATGTGAAAATGTTTTGAAGGCTAATGAGGACATACTTATTCAACATCATCCTCTATTTTATTTTCACACTAAAATAGGAAGCTTTGGTTCCCTGATGGTTTCATAATTAGACATTATCATGGCTGTGTTTTGAGATTGATTTCTGGTCAGGGAATGGAAAATTTTTAGTTCCTAATGTAAAAATATTTGACTGTCTCCCTAAAAATATCCATTGCATCAAAGGGATCATTATTCATACAAAGCACTTAAAACTTGAACAACTGAATTTGTGACTCAATTGGTAGTTAATTCATTAAGCAAATACCAATTAAGCTCCTTACAGGGTTTAAAAAAAAAAGTACAAGACACAGAAAAATAGACTATGTGAAGGCTTACAAGGCCCTCTTTTTCAGGGCCTCAAAATCTAAATAAGAAGATATATGCTAATTACCATAAAAGACAGTATCGAACCAAGATGAGGCCAAATTGATCCTTTGGAAAATATTAATGTAGAATAATGTAGCCAGCCAATGAATATATTTCCCATATCTTTTACTCTCTAATAGTCTTATGTTTTGGTAGAGTCCAGCTGTAAACATCTCAAAACCAATTGCATAGTTTATCACTGAGGTTAATGAGGTTCAATGGTTTTGGTGCTAAACCACATGCTTTTTTCTTAAAGAAACATTTTATTTACTTGATGTGGTTCCAAATGGTTCATTTATTCCCTTGATGATACATATTTTCATTTTTCATCTTTTCTCTGACGATAGGTATCTTTCATGAGCAGAAGGGCTGATGAGTTCTAAAAGCTCTATGCTAGCACACAAGATACATTGACTTGAGAAAGTCACATGAATCTGATTTAAACTTCTTACGGGAAACACAGCCACAGGAGACATTGCCACAATGACACTGGACTTGAAGATTTTTGTATTACTCTCCAGACCATACCACAATCCTGACAAAAGCAGACTGCATCATCATCACATTCACTCACATAACCGAGCAAGGCAATGACAAAAATGTACATATCTCGATTTATATTCATGATCAATTGTTTCCAGTGGTTTTTAAAAAATATTTTATTAAGTTCTGGGATACATGTGCAGGACATGCAGGTTTGTTACCTAGGTAAACGTGTGCCATGGTGGTTTGCTGCACCTATCAACCCATCACCTAGGTATTAAGTCCCATGTGCATTAGCTATTTATCCTGATGCTCCCTTCATGGGTTCTTAATATTTCTAGCAATCACCCGCAGTCCAACCCAGCTTCTCCTCCATTCCTCTCATTGACTAATGCATAACCTTCTTTTCCCCAAACCTCCAACACGTTTTCTCAATCCTCACCCTCACTTAATGAGTTTTTTCCTATTTCACTGACATAAAATAAAATCAATTAAAAGAAATTTTCATGAGCTTGTGTCACCTAACTACCTACTCCCTGTCTTTAGGACCTTACACTCCGCCTTCTTTCCTGCTAACATGAATGAGTGGATGAATCACCTGCCTTCTTAGTGCAGGACAGCCTGGATCCTATCCCACTCCTTTCCACAAGGGCAATGCTTGCTTTATTTACCAGTCTTTGCATTATCATGTTTTGCCTATCCACTAGATTAGCATAAAATGTACTGTTATGTCTCCATCTGTAAAAAAAAAAAAAAAAAAAAAAAAAAAAAAAAAAAACCAACAAATTCTTTGATTTACTTGCTTCTTCAATTGTCACATCATTTCTTTCTCTCCATTTATAGCAAAACTCCTTTAAGGAGTTGTTTATGCAGAGTGTCTCCATTCACATCTCCTTGGTCTTGAAACTATTGTATGTCCTATGCTTGGCCTTGGACCACTTCTCTTTTATGTTTCTATATAGAAAAGAGATTTCCTAGGTGGTTTTATCCAATTTCTTGGATTTAAACACCATCTGTATGCTGAAGACTACCAGATTTATAACTCACATACACTCCAACATTACCATTTCTATAAATGATATATTCATATATATATGTACACACATATATACACATACATACATCTATCTTTTGTGATATGTCTATATTACAAATGCTACTGAGAGTCTTCTCTTGGAGATCTAACAGGCATCCAAAGTTTTACATGTCAAAACCAAGCTCTTGTTTTTCCCCTACCCCACATCTAAACCTGCTCCTCCTACAGCCCTCTCCATCTAAATAAATCATAACTTCATTTTTCTAGAGGCTCAGGCCTAAAACCTCAGAGTGATCTTTGACTCCTCACAGTCCATGTTCTCTCTCATTGCCCACATGCTATCCTTCAGTGATTCCTGTCAGATCCTTTGGAAACGATTTTGCATCAGAGCACATCTCACCATCCCCACCGCTCCCACTCCTACTCAACATCTGCTCTTGCCTGAATAGCGGGAGACAGCTAATCAGGTCTCCCTGCTTCTGCCCTTATTCCCCTTAGACAACTTAGCCAGAATGATTCTTAAAGCATTATTTGACCACTACACTCTTTTGCTGAAAACCTTTTCATTTCTTGGGGAAATATTAAAAAAAAAAACAAAGTTTTTGAATGACCTACAGTCATTCCATGACCTGCACCTCACCTGCTTACCTCGGCGCCCCATCTCCTGCTCCTCTCTCCCTTGCTCACCTTATTCCAATCACATGGAGCCCTTTACTCTTCCTTGAGATTGTCGGATGCACTTTAACTTCAAGTCCTTTGCACTCTGTGTTCTCTCCACCCAGAATGTCCTTTCTCTAAATATCTGTAGACTCCCTCTCTTTAAAAGCATATATGGTCATTTATTTCATTTCAAAGAATTTAAGACATACAAATAAGACAAAAATGTCTTTCTTGTTAATATATTAGATGAGGCTATTTATTTTACTTAAGTTAACGTGCACTTCTAAATCTCATTTGTATCCATTGGTTCACGGGGTGCATCCAACTGCTGGTAATTGAAAACCTAGTAAAAGATGGTATAAAACTATTTTACAACACAGTAAGTCTCCCGGCAGGGAAATTTCAGGTTAATTTTAGCAGCTCACTGTTGACATCATGGGGCCTAGATTCTTCCCCTGTGTTTGCCCCTCATCCTCAGGCTGTTGGCTTT
The DNA here is from genome assembly GCF_024542745.1 of Macaca thibetana thibetana. Lineage (NCBI taxonomy): Eukaryota > Metazoa > Chordata > Mammalia > Primates > Cercopithecidae > Macaca > Macaca thibetana. The sequence continues at coordinate 81,232,315 of NC_065594.1, read as the reverse complement.
GGTCTCAGACTTGTCCCTTCATGGTTACCAGATGGCTGTGTCTAGTCTAAACCTCACCAACTCATAAAACTCGCTCAGAATATCCTCAGGGAAGTAAAGTATGTGTCTCTGACTTAATGTTCCTTTTTAAGAGTGAAAAAGATCTTTCTCAGAAGGTCTGATCCCTCTAACTCACAAGTCTCGTTGGACAAAATTATTTCATATGCTTATGTATGCCTAACACAACTACTGAAGGTGGAAACAGCATTAACATGGCTGTTCATTTGACTTGGCCCTTGCCCTGAGCACATGGCCAAGGGAAGAGAGAACTAATTGGTCAGACAACCACCAGGGTCTGCTAGCGTGTTTTTAGAGGGAATTTTGGATAAGAATCTTATCCAAAACTCCTAAGAATGACTTCTGCATGAAATATATGAAACCCATATAAGAGAAAATACATCCATATAATGCAAACTATCAAATTAGACTTCAATGAAAAGGGCTATGCCATTCTTCTAGACAATAACAAAGATGTCAGTTACAAAGTAACTCAAATGCTTAATGAAATGCCACTCAAAATCTTGAGTCTTATCAAAAATTCCCTCTAAATACAAACTAGTAGACACTGCAGACAGTAGACTCCAAAGCCTATAGATTTGTCAGTATCAGGTTATTTTTATCCTGTAGGCAATTTGACTTCTCCAAATTTATATTCAACAGCAATAAACAAATAGATGTTGAATGCTACTATTTTCTAGTCCTGTTCTAGGTTGTAGGGATACAGAAATGAAAAAAATAGATTTCATGTATGTGCTGAAGGAGCTGACATAAGCTGAAAGCTTTTTTGACCCAGTGCTATTTACTTCTGACAATTTTTATATATAACAGGATTGAAATCTCGCAATCTTCTTGAGAAATTTCTTCTGTGGAAATGACTCACCATAACTCACTCTGTGGTACTCATTGGTTGAAATTATAATGGACATGAAGGGGTTAATATGGTTTCTGCCAATCATTCCACATCCCCAGGTTCATGCAAACTTCAGGCAAGTCTATGGTCTGGGAAATAGTTTTTCATTAGAGGTAGACCAATGTTAAAATCATTCAAGAGAAAAGAAAGTGTATGTTCTTTTATGCTTCATGTGAAGCTTGGCAAAATAACAGCAATATACCTGAATCCAGAAGGAACTAAATACTTTTAGAATTCTTAAGAGTTCAGAAATGTAGCTTAAGAGTTCAGAAATACAAGATAAATGTACAAAACTAGATATCTATGTAAAGCAATAACAAATTTGTATATATAATGGGGAAAATCACAGAGCCAGTGGTTATCCAAATATTTAAAACTCTTAAGAATGACTTCTGCATGAAATGTATGAAGCTTTTATAAGAGAAAATACATAAATGTAATGTGAACTATCAAATTAGAACTCAATGTAAAGGGCTATGCCATCTTCCTAGACAATAACAAAGATGTCAGTTACTCACAAGGTAACTCAAATGCTTAATGAAATGCCACTAAAAATCTTAATATGTTACTTTTGTGGATGGCATAAAATGGTTTTCTAAAATTAATTTGCAGAAACAATTACAATATGACTAATACATAATAGAAAAGAACTATAATAATGGCAGTTGGCAAATAGACTTTTTCTTTTAACTATTTAAGTGCATTTTATGGGGAAGACACTTAAAATGGAATAAATTTTGTGCAAGAGTTAACATTTACATCATACCACAAAAAAAATCAAAATTAAACCTTATATTCTAAATACAGTAAATGTTAATGGTTATGATGAAATATTTGGACAGCTATTTTTTTCAAAATAAAATGACCTAAGTTTTCAGTTGATACCAAACTCTAACTAAATTCTAAATGGAACAAAGCTAGATATAGATTTATAAATATATATATATTGATACATGTTGATAGCATAAAAACAATGGGAAAATCCACAAAGGAAAAGGCTAACAGAGTTTACTGAACTTTTGATACATCACAAAAAAAGTAAAACCTATACTAAATGGGAGAAATATTTATAAAATTTATGAAAAAATTATTAACAATTCCTAATTTAAGATTTTGAAAACAGTTTTTCACTAAAAGTCTACAAATGTTAGAACCACTGAAGAGAAAATGTATATTCTTCCACGTATTATAATAAGCTTGGCAAAATAATAGCAACATGTATGTCTTCATATACATAATTTGTGTGTATGTATAAATGTGTACACATTTACACATATATAGCAACATATATCTTATCAAATTTTATAAATTGATAGTAAAATGGTGGTTTTCCAACAAAATAAGCAAATTGTAGAAAAAGACACGTCATAAAAACAGGAAATACATAAAAATGTAGTTCAAAAGTTCAAAATTACCAGGTAAGCAAGAAAAGGTAAAACAACAAAATAATGAGATATGATTTTTCATCATTTCAACTGGAAAGACTATAGACAATAATGTTGAAGAGGATGGGTGAGGCAGGCTCACCGTACACCGCTAGTAGACATGCAAATTAACATTCCGGAAATCCATCCACACATGAGCTCGCTATATCGGATTGTGCAAGTCATGCTCTGCCTAGACACCTGGCTCAGGGAATGCATGGGGCTGAAATCCAGGCCTTGCTATATTTTCTCCAAGCCGTAATCCCTGACATGTGTTGAGTCATCCCATAATAGAGGGTGCCGTTTTCTTCACAGAAAGGCTGGACTACTAGTGGCTCCATCTAAATATGCACAGAGCATACCTTTTGCTACAAGTGACTTATATACCTCTAAATTACCCTGATAGGTAGTCAGAGACTTAAGTACAAAAGAGATGCTTATTTCTGCAGCAGTTTTTGCTTTGACACCAATATCCACTTTTCTATAAACATTGTTCACTGAAGACGTAATTCCCTGTGGCCTGTCAAGACATCCAGTTAAATCATGGGTTTCTACTGACCATCCCACAAAAAGACTTGCTGAGTAAGCTGTGGCTAGATTCATGTCATAATCATAAGTATAATTTAATTTACTCAACAATAATGTCAACATCAATATTCATAATATCACGTATTCAAAAAGTAAATATTGCGCACAATACAATATCTCTTTTGAGGGAGAGAATATAGCAGTGAACTAAACTGACAGAAATCCCTACTCTCAAAGAGCATACATTTTAAATTTTAAAAAGTAAAACTATGGGAGTAGGGAACAAATCCTCTGAAATAATATGCTTTGTACTGTTTATGCTTTCTTCTTCCAGTGCTAGGTACACTCTCTTCTACAACTGACCTGCATGATTGGTTGCTCTCCTGTTTAAGCTATCGACAGATGCCTTTGTTTGCCAGAGCCAAAGTTTAGCAAATTATTTATTTTTAGCTCTAATTTGCTATTCCAACATTTCCATAATAATTTAATTGTGCTACATCAGTTCTGCATTTCTAAAACACTAGTCTATGTCCTTATAAGACAGGCTTCAAGACTGCAGTTGTCCCTTTATTCATTCAACACATATTTTTAAATGCCTAGTATGTGCTAAGCTCTGTTCTAGGTGTTAAGGATAGAGCGAAAGGGTGAAACAAAACCCTGCCCTGACGAATCTTCTATTTCAGTGGTGCAGACAATGAGCAAGATAAGTAAAATATAGAGAACGTTGGGTATCTAAAAGAACTAAGGAGTAGAGATTATTTTAAATGAAAAAATAAGAAATACGGATTGGGGAAATGGCATTTTAGATGGGGTAGATGGTGAAGGTTTGACTGGGAAGTAATATACAAGAAGTGAAGGACTTAAGTGAACAAATGCAGAAACAAGAAACCAGAACAGAAAACTGCATGTTCACACTTACAAGTGGGAGCTAAACATTGGGTACACATGGACATAAAGATGGGAAAAATAGACACTGGGGAATACAAGAGGGAGGAGGGAGGGAGGGGGATAAGGATTGGAATAAAACCACTTATAGAGATTAGGCACGGTGGCTCACACCTGTTATCCCTGCAATTTAGGAGGTCAAGGTGGGTGGAACACCTGAGGTCAGGAGTTCAAACCAGCCTAGCTAACAAAGTGAAACCCCATCTCTACTAAAGATACAAAAATTAGCCAGGTGTGATGCCTCATGCCTGTAGGCCCAGTTACTTTAGAGGCTGAGGCACGAGAATCACTTGAACCCAGAAGGTGGAGGATGCAGTGAGCTGAGATCATGCCAATGCACTCCAGCCTGGGTAACAGAGACTCAGTCTCCAAACAAAACAAAACTACCTATAGAGTACTATACTCACTACCTGGGTGGCAGATACATTTGTACTCCAAACCTCAGCATCATGCAATGTACCCATGTAACAAACCCTCACATGTTCCCCCTGATTCTAAAATAGAAATTGAAAAATAGACCAAAGAAGTGAAGGATCAAGTGAGCTCAAAAAATTTCTGAGGGAAGAGTACTTCATAGGAAAGGCTAAGTGCAAAGGCCCTGAGGTAGAAGCATGCTCTATAGTTCACAGGACAGCAAGGAAGTAAAAACATCTACTCAAGTATTCTGTGAAAGATTCAAAGAAGTGTCCAGTGACTTCTGTTTCTGGAGAAAAAGTGGTCTAGATTTTCCAGACAAGCTTCCTGGTAAATATAATTACAAAAGCTAAACTAAATATTAAAAATTTTAATTCTTCCTAAAAGCATCCAAGAGTTGATAAAGACAGTCAGCAATCATCAGGCGAAATGCAGGCAACAAGAATGAATACTGGAATATAAGCAGAGGTTGAAGGCATTTCTAACATAAGGGAATTTGCCTATCCAGTTGAAATTAAACTTTTGTTTATAGCAAAAGAAAAAGCTTTAAATCTTCCATTGAATTCCATAGACTTGAGAAGTCAGAGGACCACAAGGAGATTTGTCTTGAAGCTGAGCATGAGGAAGCGTTGTCCCCAAGGATTTATAACTAAGAGCAAACACTAGCACAGAGTTTTAAACAAAATGCCTTCCCATAGGTGATACAAAAAAATTACATGCCATGAATTTTGGTCATCCTTGTACTATGGACTGTTAGTGTCTTTAGGTGTCTGACAAAAGCTAAAACAAATCCTCCCTAGTGAAACTATTTTCATTCTAAGTCTCAAAAAATTTTGTGAAATATTTTTCAGAGCGCTCTTGTTGAAAAAATAAGCAACACAGAGAGAAAATTAGACACCATGATGAAGAATCTTCAGAAAAAAATAGACTGCAAAAACAGATCCATAAAATATTTAGACTTTGAAATTGCCAGACATAATATAAAATAACTATTATGTTTAGAGCACAAATCAATAAAGAGCAACCTAAAAATATCTGTAGGAAATAAAAAAAACAGCTAGCCTTATAAAAAATCAAATAGCATTTCAAAAACTAAATAAATACTTGAAATTAATAACTGAAAAGACTGGTTTAATAGCTTATTAGATGCAGCAAGGTGGATAAGTGAACTGAAAAACAGGTCAGAAGAACTATTCAGTATACATAATAAAGGAGCAAAGGAAATACAGATCCACAGACGTGAAGGATAACGCATGATGGGCTAATGTACAGAAACTGGAGTCCCAGAAGGAAAGGAGAATGAGCAGAAGAAATAATTAATACGAATCCATGAGTTCCGAGTCTAATAAATCTCAACTAGGATAGATAAAAAGACATCCACACATAAATCCATCATGGAGAAATTCCAGAAAACCAAACACAAGGAGTAAATATATATATTTTAAAAAGATCAATAGAAAAACATATAGATTGAGCACTGAGTTCTCAAAAATAGAAACGTTTGTTAGAAGATGCTGAAGTGGTATTTTATATTCAATGTGCTGAGATAATATAAATGCTAAACCAGACTAGGAATTTACTATATCCGGACAAATTCATCTTTCCAGGCTTAGTAATTAATGACATTATCAAGTAAACAACAAAAAAGGAACTATTTTCCACCAGCAGGTTTTCTCTAATGGAAATTTGGGCAGATCAATGATCAAAATACTAAATCGAAAGACAAACATGCACAATCAGAAGTATATCAAAAATTAGAATTCAGAAAGGTTGAAAGTAAAAAGATAAAAAGTTAAAGTTTAAATAATAGAAAAAAATGTTTAAAGAATAAAAAGTGAAAACTTAAAAGGATGAAAAATATATAGCAGAAGAGAATTGGGGCAGCTACACTAATATTACTTCAAATAAAAAAGCTTACCAGGTGTATTAGTTCATTCTCACACTGCTATAAAGAATTACCTGAGACTGGGAGGCCAAGACGGGCGGATCACGAGGTCAGGAGATCAAGACCATCCTGGCTAACACGGTGAAACCCCGTCTCTACTAAAAAATACAAAACACTAGCCGGGGGATGTGGCGGGCGCCTGTAGTCCCAGCTGCTCGGGAGGCTGAGGCAGGAGAATGGCGGGAACCCGGGAGGCAGAGCTTGCAGTGAGCGCGATCCGGCCACTGCACTCCAGCCTGGGCGACAGAGCGAGACTCTGTCTCAAAAAAAAAAAAAAAAAAAAGAATTACCTGAGACTAGGTAATTCATGAAGAAAAGAGGTTTGACTCACAGTTCTGCAGGCTTAACAGGAAGCATGATTGGGCAGCCTCGGGAAACTTACAATTATGGTGGAAGGAGAAAGAGAAGCAGGCACTTTCTTCAGATGGTAGCAGGAGAAAGATCAAAGTGGGAAGTGCCACACACTTTTAAACCGTCAAATCTCGCGATAATTCACTGTCCTGAGACCAGCAAGGGGGAAATCTCCAGCCATAATCCAATCACCTCCTACCAGGCCCTTCCTCCAATTTGACACGAGATTTGGGAGGGGACACAAATCCAGACCATATCACCAGATATAAAGTCACTTTGGAATGACCAAAGTTTTATTTCATTGGGAAAATATAGCAATTTTAAATTTGTATGCACTTTGTAACCGCCTCACATCATATAAAGCAAGACTGACAGAAACACAAAGAAAGATAAACCCTCAGTCATAGTGGGGGATTTTAATACAAACTTTTCAGAAACTTATAAATCAAGCAAACAAAAATTAAGATGCAAAAATACTGAACTGCATGATCAGCAATACTGACTTCGTTGACACACAGAACACACTACTGAGCAATCAAAACTGCACAGGGCATGCTCCTTTCAAATATATGGGGAGATGGAGTTCAGCTTCAGCCTGGACCTCCAGGGAGCTCTGGAGAAGAATGACACACAGAGCTGGTCCACCTGGAGACAAGAGGCCTCGCTTTTGTACAAACATGTCCATTGTCACTGACTTCAGACTGCCCCTGGATCAGGGTGGGGTTATGCCAACCCATATAAGACATCTGCCTTTCAGAAGAGGGTCATTCTCTGGGGAAGAGGAGAGTTCTGAGAAGTTAGCAGACATCCTAACACAAGTTGGGTGATAATTGCACTGGCCTGTTAGGATCTGGGTGTCGTGTCAATAGTCTCCAACACTGTCTACCTCCTGTTTCTCAGGTTACTCAGATCTACTTGCTTCTCTTATTAAGTTTTTTTTCCATCCAGGGACAATTTGTCCAGGATCTTTGTTGGTCCTGATTTCTGGGCAACGTATAAGAGGAGAATTACTGAAATGAACAACAGCCACTGCTGCTACAGCTGGCCTGAACTCAGCAAATGATGCTCATCCCCTTTCTTATTTGGATCCCTCTTCCCCTCGACTCGTGCTTTTGAATGGTCGTGTCTCATGGAGTGACCCCAGCCCGTCAATCCTGAAGGGTCTGAACACCTGGTTATCCTGTACTTGCTAAGATACTGTAATGCAATAACTGAGTTCTTCACGGTTATTTTTGGAACCAAAGCTTTACTCCTATCTTGTAGCAGCCTTTATTAAATGGTCAAAATATGCTTCATTTTGTTGCTGAGTGATTCACTTGAAACTTGACCTTTGTTTTTAGAAGTCCACCAGTTCCTTTAGGCTATTGGCTCAGCTGTGGCTCAACACAATGAGGCCTCTGTTTTGCTCCCAGCATGAGTGCTTAATTGGCATTACTGTTTACTCCTGATTTCACAGGCTTCCTTTTGTTTTTTTCTCTAAAACCTAGTTTCCTCTGAAAATATAATTCTAAAGTACAACAAAACGGTGATGTAGAAAATATTTTTGATTAATCTATAAAGTATGCACAGTGTGAAGATAACACGTACTTCTCCAACATAGGACTTTCCAAGCCCAGTGTGTCCTTCATCATCTCTCCGATTTCATTAAGTGGTTAATTTTTCCATAAGAAAAATCAGTTGCATTTCTTACCCACAGATATTTCTGCCCAGTATAAACATCACAGCTTCTGTCTCTTTGGGTTTAATAGCATCTTTCTAGGAACTCACCCTTATTTTCTGTTGATGGGTATACTAATCCTGGCTCCCATCCACAGCTGATTTCAATGACACAATTAAAGGCCATATGCCAACCTTTCAAAGACCTCCACTCTGACTTAGCAGATGGATTTTTACCACCTACTTGCACTCACCTGTTTTTAGTGCTTCAGCTAACACAGCTACAATATAAGTGCAGGGTCTATAGGGGTTGCAGAACTGGTGCAGTTGATGGCTGAAGCACACAGACTTGCAGGACAGGGAGGAAGGTAGGCAAGTCCACCTGGCCTGTTAGGAATGGAATGCCTGTGCATAGGTCCCAACCACCGGAACAGTGTTGCTTAGAAGTACACCTGTTTTATAAAGAGGAACTCTCCACAGTTGCCTTTCCTACTCCAGAGATACCTAATGAGAACCTCTCTGGAAATAGTTAAGATGGGCCACGTGATCCTTATTATCAGAGAAGTTTGAGGAACATAGCCTTAGGGAAAAGCGACGATGTGCTGTGTCTTTCAATACCTTGAAATATTTAATTATGAATAAATGTTTTGTGGTTGCTTAGAGATGCTGACTTACGAGAAGACTTACTCAAGTTTTTCATCTAGAATATCACTGGCAAGTGAAGACCACCAACCCAGCAGTTCTTTCCTCAATAGAAACTTATCACACTTGTTACTTCCCTCAAGATCCAAGACAGAGCTACATAAAGTGAGGTTGGTCTTTGGGGCTACAAAACTTAGCGACATCTCTTCTGGTAGCTCTTTCCTTTCCCCAGAGACACTCCACATCATGTTTCCTGCTGGGAGATCTGGGAGGCAAACCGCCTTAAATTTCCCCACGCACTCCATTATCAAAACGCATCTATTCTGCCAAAGCTGAATTCTGTACAAGCACATCTCATTTTATTGTGCTTTGCAGATATTGTATTTTGTTTTTACGAATTGAAGGTTTGTGGCAACCCCACCTCAAGCAAGTCTGTCGGGCTGCTTTCCCAACAGCACGTCCTCGCTTTGTATCTCTGTGTCACATTTTGGTAATTCTCAATATTTCAGACTTTTCCATTATTATTGTATCTGTGATGGCAATATGTAATCAGTGATCTTCGATGTTACTATTGTAATCGTTTCGGAGTATCATGAACCATGTCCATGGTAGAGAACCTAATCAATAAATGTTGTATGTGTTCTGACTGCTCCGCCAACTGGCTGTTCCTCCCTCTTTCTCCCTTTCCATGGACCTCTCTGTTCCCTGAAACATGGCAATATTGAAATTAGGTCAATTAATAACCCTACAATTGCCTCTAAGCATTCAAGTGAAAGGAAGAGTTCCAAATCTCTCTCTTTAAATCAAAACCTAGAAATGATTAAGTTTCATGAGAAAGGCACGTCAAAAGCTGAGATAGACCAAAAGCTAGGCCTCTTGCTCCAAACAGTTAGCCAAGTTGTGAATGCAAAAGAACAGTTCTTGAAGGAAATTAAAAGTGCTACTCCAGTGAACACATGAGTGATAAGAAAGCAAAACAACCCTATTGCTGATACGGAGAAAGTTTTAGTGATTTGGATAGAACATGAAACCAGCCACTACATTCCCTGAAGCCAAAGCCTGATCCAGAGCAAGGCTTTAACGCTCTTCAGTTCTATGAAGTCTGAGAGAGGTCAGGAAGCCGCAGAAGAAAAATCTGAAGCTAGCAGAGGTTGATTCATGAGGTTTAAGAAAAAGAAGCTGTCTCCATAACATAAAAATATGAGGTGAAGCAGCTGATGCAGAAGCTGCAGCAAGTTATCCAGAAGTTCTCACTAAGATAACTAATGAAGGTGGCTATACTCAATGACAGATTTTCAATGTAGACAAAACAGTCTTCTATTAGAAGAGGATGCCATCTAGGACTTTTATAGCTAGAGAGAAGAAGCCAATGTCTGGCTTCAAAGCTCAATGGACAGGCTAACTCTGTTGTGACAGGATAATGCAGTTGGTGACTTTAAGTAGAAGTCATTGCTCATTCACCATTCCCAAACTCCTAGAGCCCTTAAGAATTATGCTAAATCTACTCTACCTATGCTCTAGAAGTAGAACAACAAAGCCTAGATGGCAGCACAGGTGTTTACAGCATGGTTCACTGGAATTTTATTTTATTTTACTTTATTTTTTGAGACAGAGTCTTGCTCTGTCACCCAGGCTAGAGTGCTGTGGCACAAACACAGTTCACTGCAGCCTCGACCTCCTTTGCTCAAGCGATCCTCCTGCTTCAGCCTTCCACGTAACTGGGATTACAGGCATATGCCCATATGCCTAGCTAATTGAATTTTTGTAGAGAGACAGTCTCACTTTGTTGCCCAGGCTGGTCTCAAACTCCTGGCTCAAGCAATTCTCCCTCCTTAGCTTCTCAAATTGCTGGAATTGTAGGCATGAGCCACCACATCCAGCTCTGGTTTACTGGATATTTTAAGCCCACTGTTGAGACCTATTGCTCAGGAAAAAAAAAAAAAAAAAAAAAAAAAAAGATTATTTCAAACTATTACTGCTCATTGACAATGTACCTAGTCATCCATGAGCTCTGCCAGAGAGGGGATGAATATTATTTTCATGCCTGCTAACACAACATTCATTATGTAGCCATTTTAACTTTCAAGTCTTATTAAGAAATACATTTTGTAAGGCTGCTATGTATAGTTATTCTTCTAATGGATCTGGACTAAGTAAATTGAAAACCTAGAAAGGATTCACCATTTCAGATGCTGTTAAGTACATTCCTGATTCATGGAAGAACATAAAAATGTCAACTTTAACAGGGGCTTGGATAAACTTGATTCCAGACCTCATGGATGACTTTGAGGGGTTCAAAACTTCAGTGGAGGAAGTAGCTGCAGATTTAGTGGAAATAGTGAGAGAACTAGAATTAGAAATAGAGCCTGAAGATGTGACCGAATTGCTACAATCTCATGATAAAACTTAAATAGATGAGTTGCTTCTTATGGATGAGCAAAGAAAGTGGTTTCTTGAGATGGAAGCTTCTCCTGGTAAAGATTCTGTGAACATTGTTGAAATGACAACAAAGGGTTTAGATAAACTTAATTGATAAAGCTGTAGCAGAGTTTGAGAGGAGTGACTGCAATTTTGATAAATGCTTTATTGTGGGTAAAAAGCCATTAAATGGCATGGCATGTTACAGAAAAATCTCTCATGAAAGGAAGAGTCAACCAATGTGGCAAACTTCATGGTTGTCTATTTTTAAGAAATTGCCACAGCCACTCCAGCCTTCAGTAAGCACCAACCTGATCAACCGGCAGCCATCAACAATGAGGAAAGACCCTCCTCCAACAAATAGGTTATGAGGGGCTGGGCACAGTGGCTTACGCCTGTAATCCCAGCATTTTGGGAGGCCAAAGCGGAAGGATCATTTTGAGGTCAGGAGTTCAGGACCAGCCTGGCCAACATGACTGAACACCATCTCTACTAAAAATACAAAAATTAGCCGGGCATGGTGATGCATGCCTGTAGTCCTAGCTACTAAGGAGGCTGAGGTAGGAGAATCGCTTGAAACCAGGAGGCAGATGTTGCAGTGAGCCAAGATTGCACCATTGCACTCCAGCCTGGGTGACAAGAGTGATACTCAAATAAAAAAAAAAAGGTCATGACTCACAGAAGGCTCAGATGATCATTTGCATTGTTTGGCAATAAAGCATTTTTAAGTTAAGATATATAAATATATATATACATTAGTATACAGTACAGTGTAAACATAACTTACACTTGCACTCCAGCCTGGGTGACAAGAGTGATACTCAAATAAAAAAAAAAGGTCATGACTCACAGAAGGCTCAGATGATCATTTGCATTGTTTGGCAATAAAGCATTTTTAAGTTAAGATATATAAATATATATACACATTAGTATACAGTACAGTGTAAACATAACTTATATATGCACTAGAATATCAAAACAAATTGTGTGACTTGCCTCATTGTGATACGTACTGCATAGAATTGGTCTGAAACCAAATTGCACTATCTTCCAGGAATGCCTGTACATGTAAATCCATGTTAGTGAGGCAACAAGCAGGAGATGACTATTAGTTAGCCTGTTTACATTTTTAGGTGTGTATTCTAAACCTTAATTTTCCTTGCCCAAAGAGCATCTAAAAGTTCATCATAGCAATATTTGGTGACATGTGGGTCTTGAAATCACAAAACATAATTCAGTGTATACAGATTAAAACTAATCTTAATGAAAGTCTCAAAAAAATTGGAGTCTTGTGTAGTTACTAAAGCATAATCTACTCATAAACCAAATGAAACATAATTATATTCGAGCAGAATTCTTCTTCAATTAGACTTGGTGCCTGTATTTCCATAGAGCACTGGACAGTCCCTCCATGGACTTTCAAATTTCTCTTTTAGCATGCCCATTGTTTTCTCAGAAACTCACCATGGTTTCCACTGAAATACTAATTTAAGGTGGAAATAAGCAGTAGGAACAAATGAGTTAGTGAAAAACAAATAACCTATTTTCATCAAATTCTTACTGTCTTGCATTTTGTAGCTACTTCCTGTATTATTAGTCTTTTCTCATCCTGCTGAAAAACACATACTGGAGACTGGGTGATTTATAAAGAAAAAGAGATTTAATGGACTCACAGTTCTGCCTGGCTTGGGAGGCTTCACAATCATGGTGGAAGGTGAAAGGCATGTCTTACATGGCAGCAGACAAGAGAGAAAATGAAGACCAAGAGAAAGGGTCTTATAAAACCCTTATCAAACCATCAGATCCCATGAGAGTTATTCACTACAACGAGAACAGTATGGGGGAAACCGCCCCCATGATTCAATTATCTCCCACCGTGTCCCTCCTACAACACATGGGAATTGTGGGAGCCACAATTCAAGATGAGATTTGGATGGGGACACAGACAAACAATATCATTTTCATTCCAAAGCACTTGCAGGACCATGAACATAATTTCCTTTAAACCAAAGGCTACTACTGTCTTGGTTGTGCATTGGCTTGGCTTCATCCTCTTTATTGTAAAATAAATTCCTGTATTGACTGCTTTCTCTCTGACATTATCCTTCCCCCAATCTCATACTGTCAAATACAGATTTAATTGTACATGCAAAGACCTTCATGCAAAGACCTACATGCAAAGACCTTCCAGGGCCAGGAATTGAAGCAGGCTGGGGACATGGAGGCAAATGGGAAGTATATGCCCACCTATGGGAGGCACAGGATGCCCCTAGTGGCCCCCTGCCACTTGGAAGTGCAGAACTGACCTGGCCAGATCTTCCTTTTTTTTTTTTCAAGACTGAGTCTCACTCTGTCACACAAGCTGGAGTACAGTGGCACAATCTCAGCTCTGCAACCTCTGCCTCCCAGGTTCAAGTGATTCTCGTGCCTCAGACTCCTACAGGCGTGGTGGCTTAACCTGTAATCCCAGCACTTTGGGAGGCCAAGGTGGGTGGATCACCTGAGGTCAGGAGTTTGAGTCCAGCCTGTCCAACATGGCAAAACCCTGTCTCTACTAAAATTACAAAAATTAACTGGGCATGATGGCGAGCACCTGTAATCCAGATCTTCCTATTTTTCATGACAAACTAAAATTCTTGTGGTTTCCAAATGTTGGTAATTGATCTTAATTTGTCAACAATATATATTGCATCAAACAAAACACACCTGAATCATATTCCCATATTATATTGAATCCACAGGCCAGCAATTGACTTTCACTGGATTCCAGCAATGAATGTAGTTACAGGGCCAATTCAAACTGGAAAAGGTATTTGTTCATCCTTTCTACTTTAACTTTGAGGCTGCAGCGAGCTATGACCACATCACTGCAGTCCAGGCTAGGCAACGGAGATAGGCCTTATCTCTAAAAATAACAAAGAAAAAGAAAAGAAAACAGAAAAGAAAAGAGATACTGAGCAGGCAGAAGGGGTACTATGATATTTTGGACATACTTGTTTTTTAAAATGATTGTCTACTCTAATATACAGTGAATCCTTGTGCATTAGGATGAGTATGCTGGATTCCATGGCTTCCTTGAAGCCCATGAATTCTCTGAAACTGTCTCCATCATCATTGGGATTTGTCTGTCTCATAAGTATGAATTATAGAGACTTAACAGAGGTAGTTCAGCCAGGGACAGAGAAGGGTCTGAAATGCCTGTTAGGTGAGGTGTGGCACTGAGATTAGTAAAAATCACTGCCTTTACCACTTCAGAACATTATAAATATCTCGATGTTTAAATATTTCATTAACATAATTTTCTAACAGATAATTCAAATGAATTTCAAAGAATAATACACTATCATTCAGCTATCACATATATAGCTATATATTTCAGTTTGTAAAATAAACTAGTATTTAGATCAAGCAATTAAGACCTGCAACTAAAGATGATGAAACAAATAGGTAAATACTTTTTCTAAGCAAACTGGTTGTAGATTTACCATTGTTTAAATTACTGTCAATTGTTTTCTTATGAGGAGTGATTTCATCATTTGTTTAAAACCTAGCTTTTGACAGTTTTCCTAAAGTCTTTAGAAATTTGAAAAAGTATCCCTCATGATTCTGTTTCATGAAATAACAATATTTTAACATTTCCCTTTAAACAATAAAATGTATGAATATGGATTATGAGTGTGAATAAATTGTGAATGGACTTTTTAAGAAGGTAGCTTAATTAAATATATGTGATCAGAAAATATATTTTTTAAAATGTAGGTTTTTGAAATTTTACTTCTGTCCCTTGCCACGTAACATTTTGTGATAGACAATTGTTCTTTGTTCAGAATTTCTCCCGTAGAGAAAGCTTCAGTTTTTTCTTTCCCTTTATTTATATGCCTGTGTGCATGATGTCTAAATCACTGGTCAGGAGTTCCCTGGGGATCTTCGTATCTGACTACATGGCAACATTCCAGACCCAAAGTAAACCTTTCAGAGAGTGGGAATGAGTGGGAGGATGTCGCCCTGGGCATGGTGCTTAGGAGGCCAGATTTCCCTAAACCTGCTCTGCTGGGAACCCTAGGAAGCCTCAGATGCAGTCTGCTGTCCAGGTATACTTACAGGGCATGGGGTGGGGGACTGTTAATTTCTGAATAGACTTTGTCTCATCCACACAACAACATATTTTAATTTTAAAGGCAAATGTCAACCTATTTAGAAAACTACTAAGTGTGACTGATGCATTCATTATTTAATAACCCCGGGGTGGAACTCGAGGTGAGTGGTTTCACCCTTTCATACTCAGGAGTGGAACTAGTCCTCATCCTGGGTTCTGTGGACAGTCAGACCTCACGCTCGCACGCCGGGCTCCAAGCCTCCTGGCAGTGGACTTGATTGTACCCCGCGTGTGCCCGGAGGACTCCTGTGCACACCGCCGCCGTGCTGTTGAGTACGAAAGACCCCTGAGAGCAGCTCGCAGATGAGAGCCCAGCTGTTGCTGTGAGACTGAGTGCGGGTGGCAGCCGGCAAGAAGAACTGCCAGGACCGACCCTGGTGCTCGCCACCAACTGCGGCGCAGCCTCCTCTGCGGTGCCCGCCCTTCGGCATCACTGCAGCCCCCGCAGCAAAGCTAACTTTAAAAATTTAAATAAAATACTAATTTTTTTAAAGGCCCGAAAACTCCAGCTCCCACCCCTCCCCCAGCCCGCCGCCACCGGCGGCGCTCAGTGAATGACACGGCGAGCGCGAGCCGCGGCCCCAGCCGGGCCGAGCGCGCTGCCGGAGCGGAGCCGCTGTAGGTGAGGGGCCCGCGTCCCCGCACGCCGTGGGCGCCCCGCCTGGCACGGATCCTGCCTGTCGCCCACTATCGCCGCCGCCGCCGCCGCCCGCGGGCACCATGACAGCTCTGAGCGCTGGGGTTACAGGTTGGTCACCGCCGCCGGTGCCCGAGAGGCGGCGGCGCGGCCGGCTCCGTGCCCTGCGCCCGAGGCCCGGGATGCGCGCCCGTTGGTTCCTCGGCCCGTCCGGGCCAGGACGGCGCAGGGGCGCTGGGGCTGCGAGAGGGGCTGCGAGAGGGGCTGCGGGCTGGGGCCCCGCGCGGGGGAGGGTTGGGGAGGGGAGCCTCCACCCGAGAGCGGGGCGTTGGGGTCCTCGCCGGCCTGGCCGGGGCACGGAAGCCGCTATGCGCCCCCCCTGTTCCTGCGCGTGGGTGTCGGGGGCGCCTGCCGCGGGATGCGCCTGGGCTGGCTTGGGAAGCCCAGGACCGGCGAGACCTCGGGCCTGCCCCGCCTGGGCATCTAGCAGGTGTTGGGGGGCAGGTGACTGAGGACAAGGCCACTGGGCATCACGACAGCGCTGCACCTGCCCCCTCCGCACCGGTGCCGCTGCCTGGGTAAACCTCTGGGCCAACGCGCGGCAGGGGCGATGGGGGAGGGCAGCCCGGCTCCAGCAGGTCTCCGCGGGGGCTCCGCGGCCTTACCCCACCCCCATACTCCTGTGGATTGCTCCTTGCTAAACGTCCCTTATGGTATTCATTGGCCTTGTTAAGCAGCCGTCATTAGGGTGGCCACACCGAACGCAGAACAGTGTCCTGTCAAACAACACCATTTTGTCACTGAATCTTTAAGAGACCAGCAAGGATGGCCTGGCTGGGATCCCTCCGGGGGCCCAGAACCCAGATCAGGGGTCATTTTGCTGACTTAATGTTCCTCTCTCAGGATGGTGTGAGAACGCTGAACTCAGACCCTTAGTGCTTGAAATACCTTAGGATAAATCTTTCAGTTTCAGGTACATTTTTTCAGAGACTGTATTATTAAGGATGTGTGAATACACACTCACTTTCAGGCCTCAGAAGGTTTTACTCTTAATCTGGTGTTCGCGTGGTCATCAGCTAGGCCCGACTTCCCTGGTGGTGAAATGTGGGTTGAGGACCAGTGACCTTTGTGTTAGTAGTTGGTGGGTAACACCTCTAAAAGGGGATCAAAAATTAACAGGTGGCGATTTTGAAATGTGTTTGTGTGTGTGTGTGTGTGTGTGTATATATATATATATGTATGTATGATTCGTATGTTCATAGCTACAACTGTGATTTGATATGGCCTGGGAGAGGAGCAGTTTCACTATGGTAGTTACCCCTGAGGCAGATGCATCGCAGGACTGGCTTTTTAAATTCAAACATAAGGTTTCCACAGTTCTAAATAAAAATCATGGCTTCCCAAACATCTGCAACAAGAAACATTTACTCCCTAACTGTTGGTTTTCATTCTGTGTGCCTTTCTAGAGTCGATTTTTCATTCTTCTGTGGTATACTTTGACCTAGCCATTGCTAAAATCAGACAGTGTGAAGACAAAATCCGGCTTTGGAGAAAAACTTAAAAAGTGAAAAGGTTCAGTTAGATCCTCTTCTGTGTTCATAAAAGGCGTAATCTGTTTGCAGAATAAATGTGCTGTCACTGATAAGGACTATGCTAAAATCTCTACAAAACTCGAGGAGAAAGCATGTCTCATAAAATAGTGGTAATACACTTATAACTTTGGATAGGACTTGCAAGATATTCGAAGGAGAAAAAAATGTACTTTAAAAAAAAGTGTACTCAAAATAGTGTCATTTACTTGCAATTTAGTGAGCTGAAGATTTGAGTAGCATTTTCTTCTTCTTGGGTATGGCATTTCTTTGAAATGGATTCCAGTTGTTTTTTTGTTTGTTTGTTTATCATTCCTGCTTGCTTTGTGTCTGCATGTATGTGTGTGCACAAATGTACACATTTATTTTATCATTTATCAATGATGTTCAGATGATTTCAGAATTTCCATAGCTGTATAAATTTATCCCAGGTCAGAGTCACATGTGGATTTCAAGTTTGTGAATGAAAATTCACATCTATACCTCTATATCCTAAGATAAACTAAGCACTGGGCCAGAAGCTGGGTTGTGAGTGAGTAAAAGAGATAAACCCAGAGCCTAAGAATCCTTCAGGAAAGACAAGTATGTAAGCAGGTGGATATACAGTGAGATGCCTTATTTTCTAGTTTTGGCATGGAAACTATGATACTGAGTGTGAACATATTAAGAAGGGTCCCTAAGGCCACGCACCATGGCTCATGCCTATTATCCTAGCACTTTGGGAGGCTGAGACAGGCCAATTGCTTGAACCCAAGAGTTCCAGACCAGCCTGGGCAACATGGTGAAACCCCATCTCTAAAAAATAAAAATAAAAATTCACCAGGTGTGGTGGTATACCCCTGTAGCCCCAGTTACTTGGGTGAGACTCTGTTTAAAAATAAAAAAAGAATGCCCCTGCCCCAAAATGTTATCAACATTTTAGAGCTTCAATCATGTTATACAATTCTCACCTGTCTCAAGGAACAGCACAAATTTTTATACCTTCAAACTCTGTGCAAATGCTTAAATTTTTTAAATTGATTTTTTGAATTTTAAAGTAACCAAAGTTGATAGAGATGATAGAATGATAGAGAAAAAAAGAATAAACACCTAGTTTTAATAACCAAAGACAAATGACCACAATATCTGTGTGTTTTCTGTAGTATTTTTAAGGGCTTGACTTTAGGTAGCTGTAGTCATGGCATTGTACAACTTTTACACTGTTTTTTCCATTGAATATTTATTATAACATTTAAAATATTTCTATATAAATTTTTTACTTAAAAATTGTAAATGGCTATATAACACCATACCAGTAAATACAGCTTCATATATATAACCATACCTCTATAATTGGACATTTGCTGTTTCCAGTTTTTCATCATTATAAACAATGTCCTGATAGATAGTTATAATGTAGAGATTTATTTCTATTTTATGTTTTTCAGTATAAATATCCAAATATGCCCATATCTATCATCTATCGATCTATCCATATCTTCAAATTGGTTTCCTGAAGAATTCAGATTATAATTTATTTATGATAAATTTCCAGTAATTATATCTTTGAAAAAAGTATCTGAATTATTATAGAGATATATGTTTATCTTTAAATTGATTTCCTAATGAATTCAGATTATAATTTTGAATAAATGGCTTAATCTGCTTTTGAGGTAAATCTGCCATTTTACAAAAAGTGTTGGTGGGTCCTGTTCCCTCTTTTACAGAAACAAAAGAAGGTAACATAATAATTTGAATGTTTGACTTTTGTGCTATATAAAAACTTGACCTTTAGAAAAATCACCTGAAAACCAGATGCTAAAATATACCTCTTAGAGTAAAGCCAAAATAGAAATACTATAAAAGTTCAAAGCTGGAAAAAAAAAAAAAAAAAAAAGTCAATGCAAGTTCCTTTAGAAAATTGGCTGTTGTGTTCAGGAGTCTAATTCTGCTTGTTGCTTTCCTGCTCAGACTTCAAGTAAATGATCAAAAGGGCTTATATAATGAGAAATCTGTACCCCCACAGGTAAAGGAAGAAGAGGATCTTTCTTTCCTAGGCTGCAGAATTTTCTGGTAGATTCAGTATAGATGGAACAGGTCTGATGGGAAAAACTAAAGTTCAGTTCACAATTTCCTTTCCAGGAGTAGTGTACAAAAAATAAGGAAGAGAGGCCCCGGAAGAGCCCCTTAGTATGAAGGAGTGAAGTTGAAAGTTGGAAGCTGGTTTTTGGTAAAACAGAATTGCTTGACTCCTGAAGCAGTTTCTCCATGAGGTCCCAGGGCAAGGGCAGCCATACCAGAATATGTTCTGAAGACGGAGACTGACCCCGCAGGTCCAGGGTGGGGGCGGGGGTGGGCCTCCGCAGCAGGAGTGGAAGAATTAGAAGTAGGATAGACCACAACACTGAGGCCAAGAGAATCCTTTATGAAGAGATCAAGAGTGAGAATTATTTCCAATTATGCAAGGAAAAGAGATGAAAACAGGATGTTGTTTGGAGAGAGAATGATATAGATGGAAGACAGCCAACAGAGACACACCAATAAATGTTTTTCCTGACAGAGAGGATCACAGTGCATGGAACACAGCCATGTTTTAAAGTGAGATAAGATTCTTTTTTTCTTTTAGATTAAAAACAATCCCAATCTTTGGATGAAAATAGGTTATCATGTACCAAAACAATTAATAAAACTTAGCCAACATCTAGATATAGCCTGATAAACACTTTGGATTTGAAAACCAATAAAAAGAAAAATATTTCACCAGCATTGTGATCAAATGCTTCAGAAATTACTTATCCACAAAGAGAAAATTTAGATTAATGTTATACTTCCTCTCTAAAATTCTCAGCAAACATAAAATAATGTCCTGAAAATCTGTAGTCCTGAAAAATATCAGTAGTCAATTATCTTATGTTGTAAATGAGTCAAAAGGGAAAAATAAATAGGTGAAGAAATATATACCAGGCAAGTGATATCACTAAAAAAAAGATGAGGTAGAAGTGTGTAAATATCAGAAAACAGTTCAAAAAGTTGTTTGATTAAATGAGAAAAACGTCCTTAAAGTCATAAAAGTTGCTATCTTTAATACAGTTTTAACTACAAGCTTCCCATGTTTACCAACGATCAGAGCATTATAGTATGCACAGTCAAAAGCGTAATGCTAGCCAGGCGCAGTGGCTCACGCCTGTAATCCCAGCACTTTGGGAGGCCGAGACGGGCAGATCACGAGGTCAGAAGTTTGAGACCAGCCTGGCCAACATGGTGAAACCCCGTCCCTACTAAAAATACAAAAAAATTAGCTAGGCGTAATGGTGGGCACCTGTAATCTCAGCTACTTGGGAAGGGCGGCTGAAGCAGGAGAATCATTTGAACCCAGGAGGCAGAGGTTGCAGTGAGCCAAGATCGCGCCATTACACTCCAGCCTGGGTGACAGGGCGAGACTCCGTCTCAAAAAAAAAAAAAAAAAAGTCTGATGCTTATTTTAGGGGAAAGGGAGGGGGGAAAATGCCCATAGACTCAGTATCTTTTTAAAGGGTTTTCTGACCTAAAATGGTGTTGACAGTCAGCATTTCATCTTAAGAAGTACAAAAAAAAAAAAAAGAGGATAAAGTTTTAAAAATGAAAACATGAATGAATTCACTATGACGTATATAAACTCTAAATCTAATAGCAAAAACTGAGAGCTATAGCATTCCAATCTGGGAGAAATATTGATCTACAGGTGTCTTTAAGGTATATTAGAATGCCAAGAAATTGGAATGATGACAAGGAGGTTAGTGAAGAAACGCACTGGAGAAATTGGGTATAAAATTCCAAGATTGAAAAACTGGAATCAGATTGCAGTAATGGAAATGAAGAGGTGAATGGTAAAGAATAATGTCCACAAAAACTAATGCTACCACATCTTGGTGACAGAAGGAAGAGAATGAAAGAGAGTCCAAGGTTAAAAATAATTTCTGATCATCAAGCTTGGGTGATTGTGCTATTGTATTCTATTATGTCTAGTTAAAAGAAATTGTTACTGCTTTATCTTTCAGTTAATAGTATCTACAGGGTAAATCCCTTGCTTCATTTTCTTTTCTAGCTGTTTTATTATTATTTTGAAATTCACATGAGATTAGTTCCACAGGCAATATATTTTGCTTCCTTTCTTTGAAGGCATTGAATAGCAATTTAAAGATACAGTCTAGACTAGAAAATCATAACAGAAACCCCAACAAAACCCCAAATATCTTAGTTATCCTTTTATAAAGCAAAAATGTAATTCCTGTATACAATGCAAGTTAGTTATTTTAAAAGTAAATTCTGAAGATCTCTGAGGAAAATAAGAATAGAATATGCTGTATATACATACAATTATAAATCAAAATTTTTGTCTCAGACTTATATTTCGCCTGTGTTGCTTATAATTAGACTCTCTTATTCTTTTCCACACAAAGAGCCCTGACTATGCAATGTGAACTTTCTAAGTGTTCTCTTCTGAGCATCTAGGCTAGTGGTGCCTCATTAGTTTGGAAACAGTGATGGGAGAGGTGTGCAGGGATCACCTGAAGATGTTTTTAAAAAAATACAGTGTCCTATTTTCTACCCTTAAAGATTCTGATTTAGTATGTCTGAGGTGAAGGAGGCCTCAGCTTGAGTGTCTTAGTTAGCTTGGGCTGCTGTAACAAATAGCACAGACTAGGTGGCTTAAACTCCAGACATTGGTTTTTTACAGTCTGGAGACTAAGAAGTCCAAGATCGAGGTGCTGGCTGATTCCTGTGAGGGCTGTCTTCGTGGTACACAGACGATTCAGCTGCCTCTTCCTTCTTATAGATTCACTAATCCCATTCATGGGGGCTCCACCTTCATGGCCTCATGACCTCCCAAAGGCCCCACCTCCAAATACATTTGAGGTAAGAGCTTCAGCATATGACTTGAGGAACACAGAACCATTCAGTTTACAGTGTTGAGAATGTTTCTAAACCTCCCTTGATAATTCATATGTTAAGCAGTCTTTAGGAATTACTATTTTAAACCATCCCCTTTTGAGCAAATTTTGTGGATTCATATTGCAAAATGAAACAACCACAAAAACATAATCTCCCTTTGATTTTCTGTTATATTTAAACATAGTAGCAAGTTTTGAAAACCACTGTTTTAAACCATCCACCTTCTTTATCCAACCTTTACAGATTCATATTATAAGATTAAACAACCACAATCAAAATAAGTATTCCCTTTCTGGTTTTTCATAATATATAAATGATAGCAGCAGCTCATCAAAATAAAATATCCAACACTGGATAATTAATATAGAGTAGGATATATACTTAGCACAGAGTAGGAGTGGTGGCCAGGGGCTAGGAGGAGGGGAAAATGGGAGTTGTTAATTACTGGGTGGAACCTTTCAGTTATGCAAGATAAGTGAGCTCTAGAGATCTGTGTTATGACATTGTGCCTGTAGTTAACATTTTATTGTGAATTTAAATATCTGTTAAAACAGTTCCCGTGTTAAATGCTCCTACTACAATGAAACAAAAATAAAAATTACCGTGATGTAGGTGACAAAAATACAACCCAGTTCCCTCTCATACTGCTTGACAGTTATAGTTTGGGCATGTAGGTGCAATACCAGTTATAGTTTGAGCATGCAGGGTGCAATGGCAAAAGGGCATTGGGGCATTGTGGTGTGTATTGAATCCCTTTAGCAAACCCAATCGCTTTTAACGGCCAAAGAAAATTCAATTTTCGTGATTAAAAACATAAAACAAAATAGAATCCTTGGAGAAGTAATGACAGTTTTGGAGTATTTCTAGAAATAACCAGAGAAAAATAGCCTGCTGCTTTACTTTGGAATTTAGGAAATAGACTCATAAAAAGTGGGGAACTATTTCTAATCAGTAACTTGACAAAAGGAAAACAGAAGAGTCTGTTTTTGGAGATGGTTCTTTGAAACATTTGCCTTCCCCTGTGTGGTCACCACCTCGGGTAGCCCTTGAAGTCGGCTGGGACTGGACCATGCATGTAAAATTCTGTTTTTTGCAGAGCTACATTAGGATTTAGTGAGGGCCAAAACATAGATGAATGAGTACCCCAAAAGAAAAGTGGCAGGCGGCATTTGGAGGAGAGAGAGAGAAAGAGAGAGGCAGAAAGAAAAAGAGAAGGAAGAAGAGAGAAAACCAGGCAGCCAAATCAGGGCCTTGACTTTTGTACAAAATTAGATAGAAAATCAACCACAGCAGTCCTCTACCTGCAGGGGCAGGGGAGGAGGCCGCTGTTCTGTTGTGGAGACACACATTGCTGCTGTGATGCTCAGGGGATCAGATTTTTGATGCTATCTTAGTTTTCCTGCGAACGTGTTCTCTGCTGTGTTGCTGGGGGAGATGCAGGACTCCAGGCTAAGTTTAAGAGAGAAAATACGGAGCTGCTGTCTTTCCTCTGAGCAGAGGCCAGATTACATGGAAAGATGCATCCAGCTCATTGAAGTTCACAAGCTGAGGATACCCAGAGGAGAGGCTTGCTTGAGAGGGCCCGGAAGGACTGGCATTGCAAGTCTAGTGGCAGGCATACTCTAATTTGGTTTTATTACTTAGACATGGAATAGGCAGGGACTTGGAGACTCCTGTCTCTGTTCTCTGGGAAAGAAGACTGTTCTATTCACAAAGCCTTGGAAGGGTCAGACTGAAAGAAGACATGGACAGCAAAGTATTCCTGGGGTGGAAATCAGAAAGACCTGGCTCCCTTGTGGTTTATCAGAGCCTAACCGTGTGACCCCAGGCAAGACACTTATCTTCTCCAAACCTCAGTTTCACCTGTAAAATCAGAATAATAGAGAGAGACACTTGCCTCATTGGGGCATGGTGAGAAATAGGTAACGGCCTCACACATAATAAACCCTCAGCAAATGTTAGGTGTAACTTGTTTAAACTGAAAACATTTGTTAGTGTTTTACTTGTTTTAAAGAAATTAGAAATAAAACACATCATCTTTGTGAACATGTACAGAAGTTCATGTTTGTGAAATGTACAAAAGTTCTTTAGGTTAAAAAGTGAAAGTCAAATGCTTCACCATTTCTCTCCCTCCCTCCCCCTACCTCTGTTCTCCCAACAAATAGACTACTTGGATTCTAAACTTGCTTCCAATTCATGTGGGTCTGGGCATGTTTGCCTCCAATTTTTAATCTATATAGTGGGAATAATACTAAAAACTACTTCAGAGAAGTGTTAAATGCTTAGAATAGTGCCTGGCACAGAGTAAGCTTTCAATAATATTTGTTCTCATGTTTCAAGTTAAAAAAAAATGAGTACATAATGTCTAAGCTTGCTTCTAGTCTATAATTATGCACAGTAGTTTATGGACCTTCATTCTACCCTGAGAACTGATCAAATGCATAAAAATCTGAGCAGTGTCAACATTAATCACTTTTATCATTGCAAGTCACTTCGGATATCATCTATTGCAAAGTCCCGGACAGAGGAGAAATCTTTTCTGCAAACTCTAAAACGTGCAGTTATTCCCCCTGAGAGTATCCAGAAAGGAGTTTACCACCTTCCAGGATATTCCAACACATTATGATTGGAAACTTATAGAGTATGATTTTTTATCAAATAAACAGTCACCTCTTGATAAACTTTTGATAGAGAATTTCTATTTTGTCTGCAGTTTCCTTGCTAAAAGAACAGAGAACACTACAAAACAGCATCATAACATCTGTGTTCTGGGCTTTGGATTTTGGGTATGACAGAAAGACTTTCTCAATATATACCTTTTAATTGCTCTCACACAATCTCCATAAAAAAAAGATACATACATATTTTTTTAGCCTGTGTCATAGGTGGAATCTATTTTTTAGTTTTCACATTCTTAGCCTAGTCAGTCAAGAAATTATGAGACTAAAACTAACTCTAGGAAGTGAAGAAATCTGTCACTTTAGGAAGTGGAGAAATCTGTCTCTTCACTACATGGGGTGAGATTATCAAATGGGAGTTAGTAAATACGTTTTTCTCATTCTTTACCAAATTTAGAGAAAAAATAATGAAGGTATAATAGAATATTTCTATGATTCATCCTCAAGGAAAAAGGAATGATAAATGGATAATATTTTCAGAAACCTGAAAGGGTCATTTAGATAGATTTAATTAGAGGTTTGATGATTTTCTGCCAGAAAAAAATTGACATTTTTGTAAGTGTGTGGTGAGAAAAATCATAAAGTGAGTCATAATAAAAATGGATTCAATTTCAGGAGATGAGAAATGTCTGTACTATTTGCACAAAAAATAATTGATGCCAAGAGTTTGTAATCACCAGGCTATATGATTTAAATATATTGAAAAAGTCATTTTCTTATTTCCTTTCCATTCTGTAATATCCTTAAGTTTTGATTCAATAGTTCTGTAAGGCACATTGTCCCGTCTTATCTCTGTGCCTAAGTTTCCTCGTCTGTAAAATGGTTCTTGTGAAAATTGAATGACACAATGCATATTCTTTTTTCATTTTTTCTTTTTGAGACAGGGTCTTACTCTGTCGCCCAGGCTGAGGTGCAGTAGTATGATCTTGGCTCACTGCAGCCTCTACTTCCCGGGCTCAAGTGATCCTCCCACCTCAGACTCCTGAGTAGCTGGGACTACAGGTTCATGCCACTACTCCCAGCTAAATTTTGTGTTTTTTTTGTAGAGATGGGTTTTCTCCATGTTGCCCAGGCTGATCTTGAACTCCTGGACTCAAGCGATCCACTGCCTCAGCTTCCCTAAATGCTAGGATTACAAGTGTGAGCCACCATGCCTGGTCTGAAAATGTATGATATTCTTAAACAGCCTACATGAGGCACATAATAATCCCTCAACTAACATTTTTGTTAGAAGGACTCTGTTTCTGCATGACAGTAAACATAATTTGGGTTGAAATCAACCAATGAGCTCACTGTTTTACCATGGAAACTCTCATGTGTCCCAAAGCACTTTTGCATGGGGTGTATGTGTGTGTGCATGTGTGTGTGAGCTACTGAAGGCTATTTTCCTTTTGAGAAAGCATTCTGAGTAGGAGATAACATCAGTTTTACATCAACTTCTGTTTTTAACACTTTCCCTTAAATGGTTGTGATAATTGAAATCTCAAGGCAGTCATTGAGCAGCCCCTAAATGGAAGACAGCAGAGTTGCTGGATTCTGGTCTGGAAAGTGCCCTGTGCATGTAAGAAGCTGTGGAGGTCATGAGAGGTGACCTCATGGAGGGAGAGGAAGAGCGTGAGCATGCAGGACACAGATGATCTGGGCTCAAAGAAGCAGGGGAAGTTCAGACACTTGAGATGCACAGAGAGGACATTCAACTGGGCAGAGGGAGGTGCAGGTATCAGTAGCTCTGAGGCTAAAATGTGCCCTGGGAGCTGGAGGATGGTGGAGTGGGCAGGGATGGTGACACATGAAGCAGGTGGATGGATGTTGGATAACAGATAATAAGACAAAAATATGGGGTATTTTTTCCTAATTGAAACCATAGCATAAAATGTATGATGCTATATTCATTTGCTCTGAGTGGACATGTCTTCTGTCTGAGAAGGAACTTGGCAAACAAAATGGACAAACTTTACAGAAACAAGGACATCTTGCTGTTCCAGCCTCAGGAATAAGCATCCCCTTTTGTCGTCAAATTTTCATTATGGTGTATTGAGGTAAAACTGAAGATTTAAATGTGCATATAGGGAAAGGGCAGGAAGCTGTTGTTCAAATGCAGATTTTGGTGGTTTGTTGTTTTAAGTTCCGTGGCTATTAGAACTAAAAAGAGGAAGAAATAAAAACATTTGAAATAAGAATTAATATTGTAATGCCTACATTAACAAATTGGTAACATCAAATACATGTGTCTTCAAAATATGAGGTAATGCCTTTCTCGATACAAATTTAACACTGGGAACCTAATCTGGAAAGCTTTGCTTATATTGGTTCACCTTGTAAGGCCTTGCATGTATACGCATGTAAATGAGCTATGGGACAAGAAAGACAAGGAAGGGGCGCAGATGTTTGAAGGTAGTGTTTACTTACAGTTAGGATTTTGTGCACATGCATATTTATTGACAGAGGACGATGTTAACAGAACATAGGTTTTAAACATGTGGTTACAAAACCCTGTGTAAGCAGCCATTTAAAAATAAATGTATGCATGGAAAAATATATATGGAAAAGAAAGTCCTAAAAGAGATACAATTGATATCCTCTTGGAGAGTAAGCACCCTAGCTAAAGAAAATTCCACAAGAGACCATAACTAATTATTACTTCATCTGCAGCCCCTTGTTCAGTGGCAGATACAATATATGTGCTCAACAAATTCTTTGCAAAGCTGATTGAGTCTCTAGAAATGGAATTCCTGATGGCTTTCGTTTTTGTTTCTTATTTTGTTTATATAGTTTTTCTAATTTTTCTACAACAAGCCTGTATTACTTGTGTTCATGAAAATAAAATAAAAATGGAATTATTTTCTTCTAACTTAATTTAAGGTTGAAGTATTTGACATCTAGGCAAAGACCAGTCAGCTCTCCTGGATTTTTGCATGAATCTCATTATGCCCAATAGCACAGTAACATGTTGGGAATCCACCGTTCAATATTCTTTGCCTAGGAAGATAGTATGGAGCTAGCAGTAAGGTACTGAAGGAATAAGAAAACCACTAGATGGAGGTTGAAGAGAAAGTGCACCACAGTAGAGGCTCTCTTTTAATTAATCAGCCACTCTGCCTTTAAATACAGCATATTGTCTTCCATGTCAGGAACATGGAGGGAAAACACGTAGTATGTTTTGTTCAATGTTAAATCCATATCACTTAACATAATGGTCAGGATAGTTAAAAAATCAAAACAATTATGCAAACATGAATGAATGAGTAACTTCTGCTAGCAATGATGGTTGGTTTCCCAAAGACATGAAAGTCAGAATTTGAGGTGAAGGGTCCCAGAGATGTTATTGAACATTTTCTTTTCTTAATTTCCTTCTCCAACTGTGCCAGGGATACTAAGCAATGAGATAAAAACCCACCATTAAGTGTGTATGTGTGTGTCTGTGTCTTGAATAGGGCAGTTGGTAAGCAGTTTCACTTGCACTCCTAAAGACCCCACGGTTTATGCACAACAGTTATCAGAAGAGTACTTGATATTGACGTATTGATAATCTTAATAATAACTTAATGATTAAAAATGAGCCAATGACTCTGTCTTCTTTGGGGCTTTTTAGAATGAAATAGATGCTTTGATTTTATACAAGTTGTGTGTTTCTCTTCTCACAACCTTATTCCCAAATATTAAGTCTTTCAGTTATAACAAATAAATCACACACATAGACAAAAAGTCTTCATGAGTTAAGTTAGGGAATTAGAAAACACTGATGTGGAATTGGCATTGGATAACAAAGAGGACATAACTGGGATAAAGGGTTTGAATTAGTTGAGTAAAGGTTGCAGGATGGTGAACAATGGTATGTTTAGCCAATCTGAGTGCAGCATGTTGTATGAGTGTGAAAGGAAGTGCACGTACAAATCAGTGGGACGCAGGGTCCTGGAAACATAAGGTTAAATAAAGTAGGCAGTTTGTAATCTTCAAGAATGCCTTTATATTCAGTGCTGTATATCCAGCACATACTGCAGTGCCTGATACCACAGTGGATGCATAATATTTGCTGTGTGAATGAATGAATGAACAGATGAGTGAGTGAGAAACAAAAAGATACACTGAGGTTTTCTGGGCTACAAAAGAGACCTACAGCATGTTTGGAAGCTGATTTTTTTAAATATAAAATGGGAACATTTTGAAAGGCATCCCAGACCTGAGGGCCCATGGCCTACCTAGAAAGGAGTCTAGAAATGGGGATAGGTGAAAAAGGCCATTGTACATATATGGAATGAATGAACAAGAAAACAATCCACTACTGAGAGTGGGTACAAAGAGAACCTGCTGGGCCTTCCCACTGCACGTGGGGAACGTGCAGAGTTCAGAGCAGTAAAGTCTGGGACAAGAGAGGAAGGAGAAAAGCAGAAGGATGCCTGGCTCATGTCACTCTCTCAGGCTGCATCTTTGTTCATGATGGTGTTGGCACCGTCTTCCTACATCTGCGGGGGAAGCAGCACCGATACCTCTCTAAATTGGTAGCTGGACACAGATGGTAATGGAAGCTGTAACAACAGGTGATCACTTAAGGGGTGAAGTAAAGAGGACAGGCAAGAACAGCATGCTGTGAACCATAATTTGGAAGACAGGAGAAGATTCAAAAGACTTTAATACTGAACCCAAGAGAGCTGCAAGGGAAAGAAATGACCCATAGTGTTGCAAGGACATTGCAGTTAAAGAAAATGGAATATTTTAATTTCAGTACCATGAAGAGGGGGCTGGAATGAAGTAGGGAAAGTATATACCCATAGAAATGAAATTGCTATCACAGAATACAAAAATTGGATCTTAACCATTTAAAACAGCAATGAACATGAGATGAATGAATGTTTCCTGAGTTGCTATAAGCTGTTTCTGCGTAAAAGATTTATTAATGGACACATTGTGACTGTGTGACCTCTCTCCTGATATTGAACTATTTAAATACCAACTTCTTTTAATAAATGTAGGAAACCTTTGGAAAGCCAGGTTTTTCAAACTTTGTGTACTGTCTTATGAAGGACACTTCAGTAAACAGAAAAAAGAGATATTGGCTTATAAAAACATAATAGTGATAAGGCTAAGATACACAGAAGCAATTTCCTATCAAAATAATAAGCTTACCTAGGATACTTAAATATCCCTACTGGTTTTTATCAGAGGAATAATAGGTCTGCCGTATGCAGTTATATTGATTCAACATGAATGAAGGCATAAAACAATATTTCTGTTTGTAAATCAACATTACAATCAACCACCTAAAATTAATTTTGAATTCCTCATGTGTTTGTAACTTAAATTTACTTTACTTTACTACTTGAATATAATATTTAATGTATTAAATCAATGAAATTTCTAGAGATCCAGGAGCTACTTGTTGAGTTTTTATGTATGTGTGGATTAGCCAGGTATCTTTGGAGCTTAGATCATTTCTTGGGCACTGTTTGATTAAGTGGCACCTGGGAGCAGGTAAAGTGAAGGTAAATGTCAGTGACAGCTAATGTCATTCAGTTTTAATCACACTGTTTTGGTTGGTCAGATAAAACTAAAGTGGGAGTTTTTAAAAAACAATACATTCTGGACAAGTATTTTTCTAGATAAATCCGTCATCAAAAATCATTTTTGCTTTAGATGGCGTATTGATAATAAAGGTGCATGGAATTCGTATGCCCATTGTCTCCACTGCTCAGTGAAAGAGGACTTGTGGAAAGATCTATAAAATTCCTCATATGATCTTTGAACTACATGGTGAAACCACTCTTTTACTTGCTCCTTTGTACTGTCATCTTGAAGGATTTCTAAAAGATTCTATGTACACTCAGTATTTGGATGTATAGGAGACTGTCATTGAAGAGGCATCTCAAATTGAGGCCACCAGAGTTCCTTCCCCACTACCAGTAAATCAGAGAGAGAGAAAAAAAAAAACACTTTAAATACTCTGCATATATTTACATGGGATATCAAAGAGTTCCAAACTCCAGTTATACAACATAAATTAATTAGTGCAGCCTACTGCAAAGCCCATATTCAAACTCAATATTCAGGGCAATAACAGCCTGGAAATAAGTAGCATGTCTTAAAGCCAGTTAGCTTTTTTCTTCTGGGAATAGGAGGTGTATCAGTCTGTTTTCACCCTTCTATAAAGAAATGCCTGAGACTGGGTAATTTATAAAGGAAAGAAGTTTAATTGACTCCATTCTGCATGGCTGGGGAGGCTTCAGGAAACTTACAATCATGGTGGAAGACACCTTCTTCACAAGGCGGCAGGAAAGAGAAAGAGTGTGTGAAGTAGGAACTGTCAAACACTTACAAAACCCATCAGATCTTGTGAGAACTCACTCACTATCGTGAGAACAGCATGGGGGAAACCGCCGCTGTAATTCAACCCCTCTCTCCACACGTGGGGATCGTAGGGATTATAATTCAAGATGAAATTTGGTGGGGGACACAGCCAACCCATATCAGGAGAGTTAGGCAGAGATACCTGACCAGGTAGATAAAGGAGCACGTAATGATGGAGGTAGGTGCTCAATACAGGCAGATTTGGAGCTGCTTTGTTCTGAGTTTCTGTATTTTATTCTCTTTTCCAGTGAAAACTGCATCTGCACACACACACATACACACACACACACACACTGCAAACATGTTCTTGTTCTTTTTGAACTCCGGTGAGGACTAAGTGGCACCCATTGTCCTTAGTTAGGTTTCTTTCTCTAGATCCATGGAGCACCAGATAGGAGAGCCAGTGAACCCGCCTGATGTTAAAACTGCAGGGCTACGTTTTCGTTTTCCTGGCTCGGCACAGCTGTGCACTGCCTGAAGCGCTCTTCTTCTCTGTTACCTGCCTTGAGAAATTCTCTTAATAGTCCTCAGCTTCAGCATGGTCAACTCTAAACCCCTTAACGCGTTGTAGTCAAACAGAGCTTATTTTAAATTTCAAGTTTGCTTGGATGGCCTTGGACAAGTTATTACCTGCCTTGAGGCTGGCTTTTCTCATGCATGTATAAGAAGATGAGATTTTTTTTTTAATTTTTTGGTTAGGGCTGTTGTAAAGATCAAATAAAATATAATTGCTAAGTATCCCAAACATAGTATATATCCGTAGCCATTAGTTCCTCACCTTCCTTTAAGACTCAATCCAAGTGCTAATCAAATGGGAAGTCTCACAGTCCACTCAGGGATCTTCAGGTACCACCTGCCTTTGTAACAGTTCTTCTCACATTGTATTGCACTTACTTGCTATTTGAGTCCTGAGGACTGACATACAATAACCCCCTTCAATTGACTGCTGAGTTGTGGAAGGCGATAGCAATGGCCACAGGGAGGTGATGTCTGTCACAGGATGTAGATGTTTCAGAATTGTGGAAATTTAAGCAGTAAGCAGGCATCTCATCTCCCACCTCAATGTAATTTCATGAAAAATTTACTTCAGAGTAGCTGGAAGAATTTAGATAATTACTGCATTCATTTAAAAAAATCTCCATTTAGAGGAGGTTCTTCCCCCATTCTTTCTGGCCTCACTCCCCTCTGGGGAGGACAAAATTGGGAAATCAGCTTGGGACTACTGTTGGAAGTAAGAGACGTCTGTGAATGTCATGTTAAATTAACACTGGGGAAATCATGGGGAAGATCTGTGCGTTTCGTCTGTATTAGTCAGCAGTGTTCTAGCACAGAGCACCTGTATGTGGAGACAGCTTTAGGTATAAGAGCATAGATCTAAAAAGATTTTCCCAATAATATGTCTGCCCTAAGAAGCAAACCATTTTACTCTGTCTATTCTAAATCACTAGCCTCTAAACTGCTTATGAAGTGCATAAAATAATCTATTGCATTGGGAGAAAAAAATCAAGCTTCTATTGGTATTAATTTTGTCTCATCCTTTTAAGTTTCTATTTTCATGTGTTCATTATACACTATGGAATAGAACACATGTATGCCTTACAAATACATAGATCTATGTGGGGAACTCAATTTTTTGATGAGAGGAAAGATGGTTTAGATGACAAATACAACTTTTCCTTTTCCCAGACTGTGGTTTTGTGCTTGCTCACCAAAGCTAACCTCAGCATGCTCAAAAGGAAGCAGAGTTCCAGGGTGGAAGCCCAGCCAGTCACTGACTTTGGTCCTGATGAGTCTCTGTCGGACAACGCTGACATCCTCTGGATTAACAAACCAGTAAGTTTCTTCTTTGAGTATGGAGAAGCGTAAGTGGATGTAAGAGAAATTTGATTGACGAATGCAAATATCATGTAGCTTTGGCTTCAAAATGTCTGAGCTGCAGTAGAATATGGATGAGGTTCAGAGTCTGGAAGTAGAGAACAATCCAATGAAATAGTGAGATGCCGCTATGAGTTACTCACATGGGAAGATGCACTGGGTGGTCCGATCCCCTCCCCTCCCCTCCCCACACTGCACACTGTCCTCAGAGTCACGTGGTGTGGTGATGATACCACTTCTCAGGCTGATCCGAATCTGAGGTCCATGATGAGCAACCTGTTCTTAACGAACTTCCTTTACTTGTTGTCAACATGCCTGAATCCATGAGACAATAAGCACATGTTTGGAATTAAAGGTCTCCTGATTTGCAAGTTTTGAGTAAAAGGTCAATGAGATAATGGCTAGTATCTCTGAAGAATTTGTCACCTTCGCTGCCTAATTAAGTTGATGAGGATTTGAGAGGAAGAACTGCTAGGCTAGGCACCACTGTATGCCAGAAAGCATAGCAACCAGAGCTAAATCTGACAGGCACGCATGTCTATGAGTGTTGAAAACTCAGCTCTGCAAAACCGAGCAGGATCAACTTCTTACTCATCTTATGGTTGGTGCTGAAGTAACAAAAGGAAATGACCTGTTGCCTCTTGCAGTGCTTGTCTTTCCCCTAACCGTGATACACACAGGATCTGCTTGGACTCTTTGCTGTCCTTCCCAATCTGTCTCCCTCTAATCTGCCCTCCAGATTCCTTCCCCAGCCTGCTCACATTTGTTTACCTGTTTCTATTTTTATTCACATCACCCTTCTGCTTTATAATCATGGAAACATCTGTATTACCTTCATTACAAATTAAAATCTGTTAGTATGACATTCCTGCTTCTTTTCATTCAGGACCTAACCTGTCCAGTAACTGCTCCTTTCCCATGTCAGCACAACATCCACTCAAGCCCCATCAGCAGACTCCTACTCCTCTAGGCTCTCTGGCTTGTTCACACTGCTTTCCTTTGCTCATACTGCTCTCTGGCCCCAGTGACCCTTTCCCGGCTCCTCTGATGAGTCAAATCCTCCTCATCCATTAGGACTGGCTGAGATGTCACCCCTGGCATCCTCCTCTGAAAGGCTTATTTCCACCACAG
The DNA here is from genome assembly GCF_024542745.1 of Macaca thibetana thibetana. Lineage (NCBI taxonomy): Eukaryota > Metazoa > Chordata > Mammalia > Primates > Cercopithecidae > Macaca > Macaca thibetana. Next base: position 81,197,724 of record NC_065594.1, on the reverse strand, counting down.
ACGGAATGAACTTCTCTTCTCTTTCCACTTAGCTTGTTTTATATTTGTATATAAATATAATGTTATCTATAAATAACTGTATATTTTATATACATCATATGTGTATATTTACATTATATACATTGTAGATCATGTATATATAATACATATATTTATGGCTCTATTGTCTTATGTATATATACATGTTATATGCACATACATATAAACATATAACAGGTTAGATATCACATATATACACATTACATATACACATATATGTGTTAACACTATGCATATTACCTATACATATAATTTTCATGTGTGTATAACATATATACTTGTTATATATGCATATGTGTTAGATGCATGTAAGATATACATATATGTATACATGCATATAACATGTATGTGTAATATGTGCATGTGTTATATACATGAGACAATATACATAATATATGTATATTATGTCTTATCTAGAACATGTTTTATAATGTTGTATAATATAACATGTTTTTGCCTCTTGCAGTGCTTGTCTTTCCCCTAACCATGATACATGCAGGATCTGCATGGACTCTTTGTTTTCCTTCCCAGTCTGTCTTTCTCTAACCTGCCCTCCAGACTACATGTATTTACATGTATGTGTATATACACATAACGTATTATATACATACATATAACATGCTATGTGTATATACACACATTTTTGTATATATAATACATTCAAAGGTGTTTTACTTCTTGGACTGCAAAATAGGAGTCAGAAGTGTGTTGCTTCCATGTTTTGTTTCCTGCACCCAGCATTCTGACACATAGTAGGCCTTTGTTCACGCTTAGAGGATTGAATGGAATAGAGAATGAAGCGCCCCTAACTCTTTCTTAGCGTCCACCTTATTACAGAACTTTCTGCGAAGTTATGAAGAAGGTAGTATCAAAGATGTAGCCTTGGAGGCACTTACTAAAATTACTAATGCTTCAGTAAAATTCTGTCTTTAAACTAAAAACTGGTTTGTTGTTGAAGAACCTATATTTGGAAGCTCTTTTGTGTAATTAGATTCTTTATGTTGAAAGTCCAGATGGGGCTAAATTCACACACCGATGTTTATTGAAGTGCTTCCAAATTGCATGAAAGATACATCCACCCTTAAAGTAAATTGAATCATCAGTGGCTTGTGTGTTATGGAATTAGCAGCATAATATCTTCATGTAAATATTATAACTGTCAGATAAATATTGTAACCCACTCATCAGCTGCAAGTGTCTGAGTCTCCTGAAAGTTCTGACAGTCTTTTCTGTTTTTCATCTTGAGTGTTTGCTAGTATACATAGCTGCAGAATCCGTCTACCACAAACCTAAATTTTTTTCAGAGAGTATAATATCAAAGAATTATCATGATTTCATATAGGTCCAAGATAGTCAATAAAAACATATTTGGATTACGTTTAAGAATTGTGTACTAATTGATTAACTGGTGATACTAATTGTGTGGGTTTAGCATGGAGATGCAGTTAAGTATTTTTTTAACCCTAGATATTAGTTTTTGTAATAAAATATTGAGTATGAGTGATTGTATGTCCTGTACATATATTCGTGTAAACACAAACATACTTATCTTTAATTCTTTCTTCTTATTTTGGGGTTAAAGAAAATCTTCAGATAGCAGACATGCCTCTAGTGTTGCACAGAAAGTTATTTTATGGAATTTTGAAAGATGTATGGGCTAAATTTGTATAAAATATGTTCTCCAAAATAAAGAGAAAAATCTATTCATTATTTTGTTAAATGTAGGATGAGACCAGATTTTTAAAAAGTTTCTTTGTATTTTTATACAAAGACATTATACATAAGATACAAATAGAAAGGAAATTCTAAATATGGGATATGTTATGTATCAATTCATTTAAAAAGCATTTCTGATCTACTATGATAGGCCCTTGTGCGAGATGTTAGGGAAGTTACAGTAAATATAGTATGACCCCTAATTCTAGGTACTTATAGTACAAAAATGAAAAAAAAAATAATGGCACATCAAGTTCCTATGTGACTAAATTACAAACACATGTTTTAATTGAACCAGAATCTTCCTATATTGTAGTCCAATGCCAGGAGGTTATCAGATGTTTTGGGGAGCCTGATCAGGTTCCATCTAGGCTTTGGGTCTTTGTGATGCATGACCCCAGAAATGCCCCCACCTTTCTATCTTAATGTGTTTATGTGGAAAATAGGTGGCTTGAGAATTAAATGATATAAAGACATGTGAAAGTATTTTAGCACATTATATGCACTTAGATGTTAGTTTTCTTCTTCTTCAACTCCATATTAGTGACCTATTTTAACTTCAGTATTATATTTTCCACTTAGTGTGGTTCATAATACAAGTTTGAGATTTCAGTTATGGCGCCATGTAATAACTCTGGACCATCATTGCAGTGGGTTCACTCTTTGCTGCGCATCTGTGCCATCATCAGCGTCATTTCTGTTTGTATGAATACGCCAATGACCTTCGAGCACTATCCTCCACTTCAGTATGTGACCTTCACTTTGGATACATTATTGATGTTTCTCTACACAGCAGAGATGATAGCAAAAATGCACATCCGGGGCATTGTCAAGGTAAGCGTTCCCATGTCATTTAAACTAAGAACCTAAATGCATCGCAAATCTTAATCCGTTTATCATATTTGCATGTTCATTTCAGTAAAACAAAACATCATTTTATCTTATACATATTGAAGACCTTTTTAAAAAGGCGTAACTCCAGAGATTGGGAGAAATTGTTGCATGGGACATTTTAAAAGTTAAATAAATTTTATGAGACACAAAGTCTTGGAATATCTTGGAAGGAACAAGATGGTTTGACTAATAGCTGTGTGAAGTCCAGAGTAGGGTTGTTCATGCCACCTAGAGCTGAGCCCGCGACCCAGCATAGGGTCTGGCCCAGAGAAGCACCTTATTTTTTGTTGACTTATGGAGTGCAGCATCAGAGTCACATGGTAGAGTTAGAGCATGATAATATTGTAGCAGGATGTCATTTGCTTGATGTGTTTTGAAGATCGAAAGGGAAAAAAAAAAAAAGGACATGAGACGGTAAACATTTCTGGGACCAAAAGGAAAATAATATGTCATGTGAAATAAGTAACAATTGGAAACAAAATAAATATAAATTTTTTTTTTTTTTTTGAGACGGAGTCTCGCTCTGTCGCCCAGGCTGGAGTGCAATGGCACGATCTCGGCTCACTGCAACCTCTGCCTCCTGCATTCAAGCGATTCTCCTGCCTCAGCCTCCCGAGTAGCTGGGATGACAGGCCTGAGCCACCACACCTGGCTAATTTTGTATTTTCAGTAGAGATTGGGCTTCGCCATGTGGGTCTCGAACTCCCGACCTCAGGTGATCTGCCCGTCTCGCCCTCCCACTTATGTTTCTTAAGTCTCCTTTGAGTCTCTGTAAGTCCATTAAGTTTCAGCTTTTCACATCCTGCAAAAAAATTATCTTGGTCATTCATCCATTGGGAAACATGTGTCTTTTGTCTTGCAGAAGATTCTACATTTGAGATTTGGCTAATTGCTTCCAGATGGTGCCCTTTAATAGTTTCTGTGTACTCCATGTCCTCTGAACTGCTTTGTATTTTGACCAGCAATGCCCACAGGTGCTTCTTTCCCACGTGGTCACCGCAAAATATGTCAGACTTCTGGATATTTGCCAGTCGGAAGGGTGGGAAACGGTAATCCGCTGTAGTTTTAATTTGCATTTCCCTTTTGAGAGTGAGGTTAAGCAGGATTTTATGTCTCAAGAGCCATTTTTAAGTTACATTTTTTCAATCAAATTTTGGCCACTCTGTGTGTGTTAGAAGTATCAGCCCTTTGTGCTATAACTTGCAATTGTTTTTCCCAGTTTGCCTTTGTCATTGGCTTGGTTCGTGGTTATTTGTACCATACACAATTCTTATCCACATCATGGACAGACTTTCCATTGTCTGCATTTTATGTCATACAGGAGTGTTTTTTAGGTTTCCTCATATAGATTTTGCACATTCTTAGTTACATTTATGCTTTGGTATTTTATGTAATCATTTTGTTATCTGTATGAGGTCTTATCTTCCATTACCTATTCTAACTTGTTCTTTTAAATGAAGGCTGTTGGTTTCTATACATTAATATCATATTCTGCTACTTTACTAAATGTACTAGATTCTTGTATTAGTCATAATAGTTTTCCCACTAATTCTTTCGATGCTTCCATATCATCATATCATATGCAAATAAAGAAAGATTTGTCTTTTTCTTTCTAATTTTATGCCACAATTGCTTTTACTTACTGAAAGTAAAATAAATGAATTGACTAACACTGTCGGTAAAATTTTAATAGTAATAGAGGTAGTGAACATTTTTGTTTCATTTTGGTTTATCTAGAACACCTCTAGTGTTTCTTCATTAACTAGTTTGAAAAATTGGGGTTTGAAGTATGTGTGCATTATCAGATTAAGTGAATAAACATTAATTTCGCATTTTGAGAGTTGTATCATGACTAGCTTTTTAATTTGTCAAATGATTATTTTTAATTTGTCAAATTACTATTTTTTCCTTAGTGCTTGTAATAGAAGAGATTTTTAAATATTGAGTTATCCTTCCATTCCTATAAAGAAAAATCCCTACTGGGTCAACATACATTTTTATTCTATTTTAATGTGCTGTTTTGTTATATATGTTTTATTTTCCTTGTTTTAAATTTGGTCTAATCTTTGCCAGGTTTTGATATTAGATTTTTCATGTCTATGTAGGTGGTGGGCATGTATGCATGCTATAAAATAGTCTGAGCACTCTTGAATTGTTTTCGCTTTAAAAAGTTTGGTATAAACCACCTGTGAAACCATCTGGTCCTGCTGCTTTATTGTGGGGCTTCCTTTGTGGTATTTCCTATTTCTTCTATGGAAATTAGCTGTTTTATTTTTAGTTTTATTTTATGTTGTTTTGTTTTGTTTTGTTTTTGAGACGGAGTATCGCTCTTGTCGCCCAGGCTGGAGTGCAGTGGCACAATCTCCTCTCACTGCAACCTCCGCCTCCTGGGTTCAAGCTATTCTCCTGCCTCAGCCTCCCAAGTAGTTGGGACTACAGGCACATGCCACTGTGCCAGGCAAATTTTTAGTATTTTTAGTAGAGATGGGGTTTCACCGTGTTGGCCAGGATGGTCTCAATCTCCTGACCTTGAGATCCACCCGCCTCGGCCTCCCAAAGTGCTGGGATTACAGGCGTGAGCCACCGTGCCAAGCCTATGTGTTCATTTTTTAGTAGAGACAAGATCTGGCTCTGTTGCCCAGGCTGGAGTACAGTGGTGCAATCATAGCTCACTGCAACCTCCAACTCTTGGGCTCAAGAGATCCTCCCACCTCATCCTCCCATGTAGCTGGGACTACAGGTGTGTGCCACCATGTGTGGCTGATTTTTAAAACTTTTTTAAAAGAGAGGGTCTTGCTATGTTGCCCAGGCTGGTCTCCAACTCCTAGGCTCAAGCGATCCCCCCACCTTGGCCTCCCAAAGTGCTGGGATTACAGGTGCGAGTCACGGTGCTCAGTCAAAATTGTCTGTTTTGAACTTGCTTGGTCTACTGGGGTCTATTTGGTGAAGTATATTTTCTTAGGAAATTATCCCCTATTTATTTTGTTTAATTATTTGGTAACATAGATTTGTGTAAATAGCTTTTATTTCCTCTGATTAATATTTTCTCCTGATTTTGTATTTTTTTGTTATTTTGATTAGAGTTTTTTGTTGTTAGGTTGGCTAGTAGTATTTTTTGTATGTTTTGTTTCATTTTATTTTACGTTAGCCAATTGGTTTACTCATTTTGTTGATTTTTTTTTTTGAAGAAGAATCAGCTTAATTAATTAATATAACTTAATTAATTTTTGTTTTATATTTAGTAGTTTCCTTGTTTTATTTGGTTTACTTTGCTGGTCTGTTTCTAACTTTTCGAAGGCGTTTGTCTCACATTTTCATTTCTCGGGACTCTTAAATCTGCTGCTTCCTTGCCTTGTGGTTAAAATGTTAACCACAAGGATAATGTTAGCCAGCAGCATAAAATGTTACTGCTGAGAATGTTTTTACATTCTAAGTAACTTGATCTTTTCTCCTGAATATGGAAAGAGACTTTCCCTTTATTGGTAAAGTCAGTAGTGCTATGAGAATGTATGTTATCTTTTTGTTGACAGCTATGGATATATTTTCCTAGGTTCATCATGTGATATTTATTTATTTTATTTCATTATTCTTCAGGATTCCTTTGGTATTCTAATTACACCAGGATCTATGTTTTGGTCTTTGCTTTGTTTTCTTTCCATGTGTTTCTTTCCTGTTTTTATCTTTTCTACATTCTATTTCCCTTGCTTCACTCCCCATGCTGTCCTCTCACTCCTGCGTCCCCTATATTTCACTCCTCTTTCTCAAATGCTTTTTTCATTTCTTTTTCGTCATTTCCCAAACAGTTTTTTTTTTCTTTTTAGTCTCCTATCATTTAGACATCATTTCTGTGCTTTCTTTCTAGTTTTGTTATACTTTTGGAGCTTCTCTTTGTTTAAATTTCTTTTGGTCATGTTGTCATATTCTATTATAGTCTTCATCTGCTTTGAGTGTTTATTTTCTATGTATATGTTTATGTATTATTTTATTTATTTTTTATTATTTTTTAAGGCAGCGCCTCGCTCTGTCGCCCAGACTGGAGTGCAACGGCTTGATCTCGGCTCACTACAACCTCCGCCTCCCGGGTTCAAGCGATTCTCCTGCCTCAGCCTCCTGAGTACCTTAGATTACAGGCACGTGCCACCACACCCAGCTAATTTTTGTATTTTTAGTAGAGACAGAGTTTCACCATGTTGGCCAGGCTGGTCTCAGACTCCTGACCTCAGGTGATCCACCTGCCTTGGCCTCCCAAAGTGCTGGGATTATAGGCATGAGCCACTGTGCTCGGCCTATGTATTATTTCATTCCTCTTAGTCTACAATGTTTTCACAAGGGCCTCATCATGATCCGTCTGTTTGGTTGTTTTTCTCGTTGTTCACATGAAATGGGAGTTTTTCCTGCACATTGGGTAGAGTACCCTCTGCATACTGTCAGTACGAGGGGTCCCTTCACTGTTGTTAACCTGATGGGTAAACATGGAGCCTTTCCGTGTACCGACCATCATGTTCTGAGCTCTGGAATGCTGGCCCAATTATCGAATATTTCTTACCCACTGGCCCCAGTGTCCCTGTTCTACTCAATTTCTCTTCTAAAGATGGGGCTGTGGTCTGGAAAGGAGTTTTTGTTGGGTGTACTTAGGAGTTTCTAATGTTCCATTGCCTCTGATCTTTCTGCAGTTCCTCAGGGACATCGGTAGTCATTTGTTGTTGTTTTATTCCTCTGTTTTACAACTAGTTGACATTTCTACAAATTTTGCCATTTATATTGAGGCTCACCTTCTGAGATATCTGCTCAGCATTCCACAAGTATTTATTAGTGATTTTGGGATTATAGAATTCTACTTGTTTGCGGAAGAGGTGGGCCTCCTCCATGGCTTCAATGAACAGATTTCAAGATGATTCCAACATTGTCTGTATCTTCCACAATGTGGCTAGGCTAGTTTTTATAAGCACTAGGTTTAGATAAGCAGAGGTTCAGAAAACTGGGCCTGTCTCAGGAGGTCATGTTGGGAGAAAGTTGGTCTTGGGAGAATGCTAGCATCTCTTTTATTCAGTTGTAACTGTACTCCCCTGGACGTTGCCCAGCCCTAGCTCACATTCTGTGATTCACTAGAGGGCCGTGAATGGCCCTGTCACTTGTGTGTATATTGGTTATCTGGGCCATGGCAACCTTTGCCCATGCATTGAAAGATCTGAATATTCTGGGTGAAGCATTTTGTGATTGAAATTGCCATATGTTGACTTCTTTAAGGTTCCATTTGAATGAAACAAATGAGTGACATTTTCCTAGAAGAAAATTTTGTTTTTTAAGTTATTACACAAATTAAGACTTGGATTTCACATCACTCAAATGATAGTCGGCACCCTGCTAACTGCCACAGTCTAACGATAAAAAGAACAGAGGCATACTTAATACATAAATTATATACTCATTCCCAAGTGAACAGAGTAGTGAGAGTACATAAATTTTAATAATTTAAATGTTAGAAGTTGAAGCAATAGTTAAAACAGAAAAAAATAATTTAGGATCAAATTGTTTTCAAAATGCTGTAAATTAACCATTTCCAGTATTTTAACATTTTCATCAACATTTGGGTGATGAGCTATTTACTACAACAAAAAATTTTTATTTTCAATCTGTAAGAAATGAAATTTAAAATGAAAATCAAATATGGTTTTTCTGGTTTTCATTCAGAAGTAATTGAATCAAATACAACTGTAATGCAGATTTTAGTAATATTGCACTGTTAACATCTTGAAGTAGTCAGCTCAACTTCATAGCTCAGTAAAACTGATATTTTATGTTTAAATGCTTGCTAATGTTTTAGTTAAATATGAGGTCTGCCTATCCTGAACCAATCTTTAAATGTATCAACTCACTGAATTTTTACCATCATGGCCTGTATTATTGTTAGAGGGTAATAATTATATCAGTAACTACTGTCATTTTCATGATATTAAATCTAAGCCACAGCTTTATCATTTTCATACTGCAGACTTCGTCAAACATGCATGTCATAACAGATACAGCTCAAAGAGTATATTGGCCTTGATATTACGTTCTTATATTCAAAACTTAAGTTTTTAATTAGACTTTATTTTAGCAAAATGTCCTTTGTCACATTAAATGTATGTTGCCAATTTACATTTTATTAGCTTTGCATTTTTGTATTTGTAAATTTGTTTTGCTTTTACACTTACATGAGAAATGTGTACATATTGTAGATATTTAAGTTACATCATAATAAAAATACAACCGTCACATCGAGGCTCTATGATACCTTTTGGAGGACCTCTCTCTTATATTACTCAAGTTTGAGTTACTGTGCTTTCTTCAACTCTATCATAATTTTTTAAACTTTTGTTAAAACACCTGTCTGCTGTAAACCTTATCTTTTTTCATACATTTTTTACCTTGATACATTTGCCAATAGCACTGCAGTTTTCTCTCAATCTTTAGTCTCTTCACCCAGAGTAATTTGCAAATATGTGCTGTATTTTCTCGCTAACATTTAAGCTTGTATTTCTTCATACATAAATGGGAACGTTATGAATATACACGTTCTATTTTAATCTTCAGGTTACACTTTTCATAATAAGTTTTCATCCTGTTTGGAACAGAGTTGTGCAAATATGAAGTGTTTAATATTCACGGATTGCCAACTAAAATATTTCTAAGGAATAGTCAAATTTAGTTATTGAGTGAGCAGTACCTGTTAGCCGTGTGTTCTGGCTGGAAAAGTGTGTGTGAGTTAATGTGTACATATGCTAGTAATTTGGGGAATGCTAACCTGTTATTTTTAAAGGAGTCTTTTCCATGCATAGAACTATGTTAGTCCATAAGAAAACATTTATAGAAGCAGACCAATGTATTTTTGCCCAGCGTCATACACAATTCTTTAAAATTATACCTAGCCAATTTTGGCAATGTTGTGGTATACCTAAGAGTCATACCTAATCATTAAAGTAGTGTTATCCAGTGATACCTAGTTTATAAAATTATGCACAACAAAGCAAACCCTGAAACTTTATTTTTCAATACAAATGTGTCGAAGCTGTGGCTTCCTAGTGTTGCCTACTAATTTTATTGACCTAGTCATTTGCCAAATATATATTAAAATAGGTATAAATATAAAATATTTAAGATATGAAAATGTTTAAAATATTTAAGGTATAAATATAACATAAGAAGGAGTTGTATTCTTAAACCCAAGTACAGTTTCCAAGTTTTCTTTTAATCATCCAGCAACCATTTATTGAACACTTGCAATGAGCTCATCTCTGCCCTTGGGGAAGAGAAACACACAAAACCAAGCAGAGCCCCTGTCCTCAGAGAAAGGTTCACTTTGTGGAACAGACTTAGCACATACAGGCACTCTTCATTTCCAACATCCAGTATATTTCTGCAAACATGCTGGATAGCATATTTTCAGAAAATAGGCACTTCTATTTCGTTAATTTATATGGGAAAACTAATAATCTATTAGGGGAGCTCTGACCGATTTCTCCAAATATCACTACATCACCCTCTAATACCTGTGCAAGTCATATTTCTGCAAAATAAAAAGCATTTAAAACACCCCTTCCCCAATTATTTGCACTAATCAAACCACAGTAGATGTTTTATATGTGCCCAAAAGTAACAGGAATTTTCTGTTATTAAGTAAATTTAAAAAATACATTAAAGTACCATCCACCATATTTTATTGAATTGTTGATATCATCAATTGTAAAAAAAAAAAGCATCACTTCACAGATTCACAGGTCTCTAAGAAATAATAAAGGCTTCTAATTATACTTTGACTGAAAGATGTAAGATTGTAATTGATGCATCAATTAGAAGATGCACCTGGACCCAGAAGTGTGCAACTGTGTTGGAGCAGGGTAGAGTGTGTTTTAGAATTGATGAAATATGGTAAAATGGGCCTGGGTTGGTAAACTCAGTTTTTGGATCTCGTGAAAGGCTAGCCTTCAGGGGAAGGGTAGGAAAGAGGAAGGTAACAATGCACTAGCGTTAATAGTTAAGTAGGTAAACAGTGCTGGTACAAGATTAGACCCAAAAGGCGAACAACAGAGATATACCTGCATTGCACACTATACCTTTGGCAGGATCCATTGGCAACTTTAATGTGTCCATTGGCACACATGCAAATTCATTGTGGTGATTCTTCTAGGTTCATAGTGATTCTGAGGCAAACATTTTTTGCAGATATAAATTGCAAATATTTGTACAGTGAGAGTCTACATAGAGAGGGACCTTTTTTTTTTTTTTAATGAAAGGGCTTTAAAAGTGGTGTGTAAAAGCTACGGGGGAGGCCGGCACAAAAAAGAAAAGGACCAAAACTCTCTGCCTGGGGATATCAGAGAATCTTGAAGAAAGAGGAGTGTGAAACAATGCCCTGAAGGATGAGTAAGGTCTGTGGTAGGGGTGATGGAAGTAAGACAGAAGTAAGGGATCTCACGGGGAAAGAAAAGGAATATGTTGAGACACAAAGGTGTGGAACAGTGAGGTACATGCCGAGCTCAAAGTAGTCAGAAGTGGCAGATGGGCTCTGCATAGGAGGCAGCTGGAGAGGAGTTTGGGAAGCCAGACCTGGCAGCATCATGGAGGGCCCAGCAGGCTCTGCAAGGAGTTCTGACTTCGTTCTGTGGTCAGTAAAGATGGTTGGAGGATTTTCATCTGAGAGTAGCAGAATCTGATTTGTGTTTAAATGGTTCACTCTGGAGGTAACATGCTGGATGCACAGCTGGGGAGAGAAACTGAAGCAGAAAGTCCTTCCGGCAAGAAATGTCTTTAACAATTTTTGTTGGAGGAATGCGTTTGTTTTAAGTGTTTTCCATCTTTTGTAATATTCCCCAAGCCTGAAGGTGCCTGCCAATCAATTCCCACTCCTCAGCAACTTTCTTCTAATTGCCTCCCTAATTCCTCTTCCTAGAAGCGTTCTCACTCACCAAATCCCTAGAGGTGAAAAGAAACTATTCAGATGATACATGTCTGTGCTGATGCAGAGCACTTCATGTACGGCAGACTGTGAATTCTTTAGACCATTCTCAGTTGTCTATTTCACATCTGGCAATAGATACAAGTAAAAGTAGCATGCATCCTTTAAGCACTGTTGAAGTAATATAAAATAATGCTGAGACATAGTGACAGATGGGCCCTGGAAACTTGGGACAATAAATCCTGTGCTCATGAAACTACCAGTGCATATCATTTTGTCACTGCAAAATATATCCCTATAAATGTGTTTCCTTTTCCTGCTTGTTAAATACTTGCATGATATGTTGTTACTTTCTTATACCTTGTCATTGATTGGCAGTCTTCAAGTGTTTACCTTTATAAAAATCGACATACACAGCTCTTGAAACACTCATCTCCTCAGCTAACAGAGTGCTGATTTTTGCCCGTAGCTCAAGCACTCTCTGCCCTCCATTTCTTGTTGATGGAACAAACAAATTAAAACATTTTTTTCATATTTAAGGTATTAAAATATCTTGAGTACCACTGGTCATTCATATATGTTAACTTCTGGTTGCATATTTTAGAAGCGGGTTGCAAATATTATAACTTGAGCCTTAATACAGTAGAATTTTAAAGGATCTGGCCATGCTTATAAATGGAATCAAAGCAACTTTGACTGCTATGGCTAGGGCTTCTGACGATAATTTGATAAATATGCCAGATACAAAACATAATCTAAGGTTGTATTTCAAAGTGTCAGATTTCAAGGTCTGTATTCTACTTATTTAAAAGTATTATAAACTTATTGTGCCTTAGCGATTATTGATAATGATTAATATGATAGTAATTTTAATTCCTACCAATTCAATTGCATTTACAATTTCATGGTAATGTATAAAATATGTAAACTGTAACCATATTTGCGTGGCATGTTTAGTTCTGCTTATGCAAACTATGCTCATCCAGGAAGTATCCATAAGTCATCTCATGATTTCCTCTGTAATCTTTCATGGTTACAAAGGAGTCAGAAAGGAATAATTTCTTTTTAGAAGCAATACAAATAATTTCAGTAAATAGATGGATGGATGGATGGATGCATTAAGAAATATTAATTGACATCTTGCTGTGTACATTGTAATCTACAGAGGCTTTTTATCTAAGACATGGTTCATGTGACTATCTATCATTCATTTAATATCTGCTGTATGTCACCCACTGTACTGGGTGCTGGAAACACAACCTTAACTTATCCTACTTAAAGTCTCAGGGTGTTATTCATCTTCAGAACATGCTCAGACATTTACCATGAGGGGTAGACTTCTTTTTTTTTCTAATATAACTCCAGAGAATACGTTCAGAGAAGATTTAAGTAGGAAACTCAAACTTCGCCATCAGATCCAATAAGTTGGAGAGACCGAATATAAATTCATGAAACAACCAGTATGGATTGCAGCGGCGTATTCTGCGAATAACACAAGATGCACATTATTTATATACACAAACTGAGTTGTCAGTTGTTGCATAATGCCTGAGTTAAGGTGATCAGAGGAGGCTGTAGTCAGATCACTCTGGAAGAAAAGGTTGGCACAGACTTTGCAGAATTTTTCAGGAAGATGGACAGCATGAAAAACAATGAACATTAACCAGCCAAAGATGCTTTACAAATGGAAAAATGCTGAGTGTTGCTGTCCTTTGTATCTTGGGTCATGATAACTTTGCTTATAAAAGGCGTTTATGAATATTGAATGACTTGTGGAAACATGAGCCAAAAGATAATACATGAAACTTATGCCCAGAGGATTATTTCCATATTTTACTGGGAAAATAAAAAGAGGCCAATTCTGATTGACCACTGCATACCATCTAGCGTGTGCTGAGCTTGTTGGTGACACGTGAATGCCACTAAATGTTTCTGAAAAGTCCAAGGCAGAAAACATTCCAAACAAAACAATTAAATTACTTTCTATGGAAAAGAAAGTTTTCTAAATTACATAGAATTTTTGCTAAGCCAGTTTTTATAAACGAGGTCGTTTGAAATTAAAATATTTGTATGTTTCTAATTTCTGATCACCACTGGTGCTTCTAAAATGATTTAAAATAATCCATTATTTTATATAGCTTGAAACGTAGTGTGGGCCGGTTTTACAACATTAATTTCCTTAGCAAACAAATCAGAAGCAAAAATTTGGTCACATCTGTTATTGATAGCTTTTCATTCTGAATTGGTGAGGCCCCAATTTTTAAATTTAAATTTATTTTTGCCAAATGGAGAAGTGATTCTTGTTAAAGCTAAAATATCCAACTTAAAAAAAAGTTGAAAAGCTATTTTTTAAAATTTAACATGTAAATGTTGGTCCAGAAACATATCAGAATACATTGTGAAAAGCATGTCTGTCCTCCACCTTTGGCTCCTGACCACTCACTTGCCCGCCCACTGCCCACAACACAAAGGGAATAGCATCGTTTATCCTCATTTGTTAACATTGTAAATGAACCTCAATATAATGGTGAGCTCTCATTCTATGTTCCACTGAGTTTAATTCATTTCTAAAGCAAATTATGAGCAATTGAAAGGAGGGTAGTTATAATGCTACTACATATAACATTGTCAATGACAAACATGAAATAAAATAGTAATACTGTTCTATTTAATACTTTTGAAAAAGTACCACATAAATTCATCCTATTTGGGTGCCCATGTACTCAGCAATCTATAATTACTCTTTTCCTGCCTAATATTTACTCATGAATTGCTCCAATTTTAACATAGTTCTCTGCTGAGTCCCATAAAATTTCAGTCTTCATTTTTGGAATTCTTTGCATTTTTTAAAACAAGTCACAACTATACCTAGTTCTTAAAATAAAGATGAAGTGGTAATTTTCTTTTTCCTTTTCCCTAACACACAAGTAAAAAACATTTGTTAATTTAATAAAAGTACACTTGAAAATAGACACTTTTATTTTTCTTCATGACACTTGTCAACATATAACATAATGAATATTTTATTTCATTCAGAATGTAAATTGCGTAAAGACAGACGTGTTTGCTTTGTTCACCTTTGTATCCCTAGTTCTTGAACACTGCCTAGATTAAAGGGATGCTTATGAGCTGAGGGAAGGAAGGAAGAAAGGAAAGAAGGGAGGGAGGGAGGGAGGGGGTCGGGGAGAAAGAAAGGAAAGACGGAAGGAAGGAAGGAAGGAAAGGAAAGGAAGGAAGGAAGGAAGGAAAGAAGGCAGGAAGGCAGGAAGGAAGGCAGGCAATGCACAACTTACATAATTCATATTCTATTATCTTCTTGGGTGTTAATCAAAGGCTCAGATAAAAGTCAAATTTATATTGGCTATATTATCTGTATTTCAATTATAACTAATTTACATTTTCAATTAATTGTGCAATATATGAGGCAAGTATGATGCTTATAGTCAAAGATGTTTGTGAGATCTTTAACACAACTATTAAAAAACACAACTATAAAAAAAGTTGAAGATGACTATAAAAACACCTTAAATTATTTGTTGTATATTTAACCTCTGTGATGTGTTTACGTGTAGCACATCAACACCAGGAGCACCAGTAGCGTCTTCATATGATGATAGTCACACAGTTTAATAGGGCCATTGTCCTTCTTGTCACCCAGAGCCAAGCTTCAGAATTTGCTTTCATATCTCTTTTGTGAGTCTTCCCAAACCCAGGAGTTACCAAGTTTGGTTGATTATCTTGCTATTGAAAACATTATTTATCCATTCATTTGGGAGTTAACATTAGTTTCTCTAAACTCCCCATAGAATTAATCTTACCATCTTTCCCACTATGTTTATAACTTTAAGTTATTTTACCTTATATATTAGCTGGATATGTTCACATATGTTTTTTTCTACAAGATTGTTGTTCTTTTGGTTGTTGCTGGTGGTGCTGATGGTGGTGTGTGTGTGTGTTAGCTAGACATTATATATCCTCTAAAGTAAAACAGGCACTTATTCAATGTTCATTAAGTTGAGTTTATACTTCATTTTTCGGTCAGAAAACTTCCATTAAGTGTTTTATCATAGTGTTAGTGTTGCATACACCATAAATTATTTCCAGAAACCTCTCAAGGAGATATTTGGATACCTATTTGTTACTAAAGGTGGAAGCTTATGTCAATATCCTGCAACATGTTTTATCATTTGATTTGAAATCTTGACATTTTATTTCTATTTTTATTTCCCTAGCAGGTTTAATCAGAGGAGGTAATGATATATGTGACTGAATTCAGAATTGGGTTACATGGATGACTACAGAATTAATGACTTAATGGGGTAGTCCTAAAAAAGCAAAGACTTTTCTATTTAAAGTTTCTAATTTTTGACCTCATGAAGTTTTCTGTTTTATTATTCCAAAGGCATTTTTTAAAAATTCCCGTGTTATTAAAACATACATTCTAATGTCAGAACAGATTCTCTATTCAAAAATGAAAGTGGTACATCTTTATCTTTCTTTTGCATATACAATCCCAATTAAAATTAAAGTCAATATATATTTTCCCTGCAAATTAAGACAAGTTTCTTCTTCACTTTTTTTGGTTAGTCTTGGATTCTATTTTTATTGCACTGTGGTCCAAGAGAATGATTGTTTTGATTTCAGTTCTTTTGCATTTTCTGAGAGGTGTTTTATGTCTGATTAAGTGTTGATTTTAGAATATGTGCTATGTGACAATGAGAAAAAATGTATATATATATGTGTGTGTGTATATATCCACATATATACAGTGGAAAGTTCTGTAGATGTCTATCAGGTTCATTTGATCTTTGGGGGTTTTTGCCTTAATGATCTAATACCGTCAGGTGTTGAAATCTCCCATTATTATTGTGCAGAACTGTAAGTCTCTTTGAATATCTCTAAGAACTTGCTTTATAAATTTGGATATTCCTGTGTAAAGTGCATATATATTTAGGATAGTTAGGTCTTTTTATTATTATTATACTTTAAGTTTTGGGGTACATTTGCAGAACGTGCAGTTTTGTGACATAGTGATACACATGCCATGTAGCATGTATACCTAGGTATATATATGTATACCTATGTCCTATTACATAGGACAAATAATGTTTTCAGCATACATACAAATACACATGGTGGTTTGCTGCACCCATCAACCCGTCATCTACATTAGGTGTTTCTCCTAATGCTGTCCCTCCCCTAGCCCCCCACCCCCTGACAGGTCCCAGTGTGTGATGTTCCCCTCCCTGTATCCATATGTTCTCATTGTTCAACTCGCACTTATGAGTGAGAACATGTGGTGTTCGATTTTCTTTTCCTTTGTTAGTTTGCTGAGAATGATGGTTTCCAGCTTCATCCATGTCCCTTCAAGAAACACGAACTCATCCTTTTTTATGGCTGCGCAGTATTCCATAGTGTATATGTACCACATTTTCTTTATCCAGTCTGTGATTGATGGGCATTTGGATTGGTTCCAACTTTTTGCTATTGTGAATAGTGCTGCAACAAACATATGTGTGTATGTGTCTTTATAGTAGAATGATTTATAATCCTTTGGGTAATTACCCAGTAATGGAATTGCTAGGTCAAATGGTATTTCTGGTTCTAGATCCTTGAGGAATCGCCACACTGTCTTTCACAATGGTTGAACTAATTTACACTCCACCAACAGTGTAAAAGTGTTCCTATTTCTCCACATCCTCTCCAGCATCTGTTGTTTCCTTACTTTTTAATGATCGCCATTAAACTGGGGTGAGATGGTATCTTATTGTGGTTTTGATTTGCATTTTTCTAATGACCAGTGATAATGACCTTTTTTTCTTCTTCACTTTTTAATCAGCTTGAAGTGAATGCCTTGTTAATTTTCCTACTAATGGTGCTAAACCTAACAGTTTTAACGACCTTCCTGTTGACCACAGTGTGCTCTTGGTTCTTGTAGGCAGGGAGCTGGCTTAGGACCTACATAGCATATTTGGAAGAATGGCTTCTGGTTCTTTAAGTGTTAGAATTTGTGTGGCTGAGAGAAAAAAATGTGATATTTTCCCTTTGCGTGAATTAAGTATTTTACCTGCAAAGTTCTGCAGATGCTTGTCTTTTATAAAATATTTTTCTTATAAGTAATGCTACTTAAAATGCTAAACTTATTCCTTGTGAAAGTCTGTTCTATTATGATACACAAATTGTAGATAGCTTTTATTGAATTAACATTTGACATTTTCCTCCACAGATTTTTCTTTAAAATATTTGCTCTCCCTAATAATGCCATGTAAAATTTATTTTTAGGGGGATAGTTCCTACGTGAAAGATCGCTGGTGTGTTTTTGATGGATTTATGGTCTTTTGCCTTTGGGTTTCTTTGGTGCTACAGGTAATTAAATATTTTTTTAATTACAAGGGGGTGTTCTCCCAAATGGGAATTATTTTGTATTAGAAGTCTAAATAGAAATATTACAAAATATATATCAAATGTGATTGTGTAACTGCCTACAGCATTATGTTTATTTTTCTTTTAACTGATGTGATTAATCTGTTTACTGTGACATATTTGAAATTTGAAAAATTAATTTTAATGGATACATAATACTTGTATGTATTTATGGGGAACTGAGTGATATTTGATGTATTCAAGGTGTAATGATCAAATCTGCATAATTAGCATTTATATCACCTCAAACATTTTATTGTTAGAAAAGTCAATAGCTATAATATCTTAATTATTGTCAGTTACATTTGTGAATTATTTCTCAATCAGAAATGAAAATCAATACTATAGAAAATTGTTAACTATTAATCAGATATATATATTCCCTGAAATGAAGGAAACAATGTGGAGTCTTATTTCTGTATTTGTAAATAAAAAATAGAACTTAAAAATTTAAAGTCTAGTCTTCTCATATTTTGATGGGTATTAGCCAACATAAAATGCTATATTGCAAATATTAAATGCTTTATTATAAGAGATGGGGAACATACATTAAGAAGGCTTACAGGAGAGATTTGATTGGAAAATAAGTAGAATTAATTTCCGTGCATTCATTCAGACATGATTTTGCCTTTTAATTCAACTAAAGTTACTATATTCTTTTGATTTTATTTGATCTGTTTTGATTTGATTGTGGTAAGAATGCCTAACATAAGATCTACTGTTTTAACGAATTTTAATTGCACAATAAGTTATTGTTAACTATAGGTACAATGTTGTACAGGTCTCTAGAGTTTATTCATCTATTCTTTATTTAAAAATTCAGAATTCAAAACTTCACAGCCCGTTCTGCCAACTCATCATAGTGTTTGTTGATAAGCTTTCCTTTCTTATTTTTATAAAGTTCACCTCTCCCACAATTTAATTTCATCACTCATATATTTTTTAATCAGCTTTCTCAGGTTGAATCGTTTCTCATATTAATATGTCCTTTTCCATTTAATAACTATTGTGTGATTGACAAACATTTCTAATTATTATTTTGCCTCTGTTAGTAAATAGTGTTTCATAATTTTAACCCTTTCTCTATTACTTTATTTTCTAGATATTCAAAAGCCTCCACCAAAGAACATTATTAATGAAAAAGACAGCATACTTATTTTATATTCTAAGTTGGCACTTCTTGTAATTAAAAACTGTCTTAATGAATGAGACAGGAAATGAACAAGATTAATGATGTTCTCATTAGTTTATGTATTTGTTTCTGTTAAGATAGCTATAGATTCAAAATATACTCAAAAGAAAGTGGATTTTGGTGGAAAATAATGTAGGGCTAAATTCAGAATAGAGATGCACCTACTTATGCTGCTAACATCTGTATATTCCATGAGTATGAGCAATGCTAGGGGAAAATCCAACCTCATTTACCCATCTTTTAATTTGTAGGTGTTTGAAATTGCTGATATAGTTGATCAGATGTCACCTTGGGGCATGTTGCGGATTCCACGGCCACTGATTATGATCCGAGCATTCCGAATTTATTTCCGATTTGAACTGCCAAGGACCAGAATTACAAATATTTTAAAGTGAGTGCTACTTTACAATAAGTTAAGAGGAAAAGTTTATGAAGTTTTTTTGTAAGTTTTATGTACTTTACCTGCTTCTTTTTTTCCCTAGGCGATCAGGAGAACAAATATGGAGTGTTTCCATTTTCCTACTTTTCTTTCTACTTCTTTATGGAATTTTAGGAGTTCAGATGTTTGGAACATTTACTTATCACTGTGTAGTAAATGACACAAAACCGGGGTAAGTTTATCTGTTAATTACATTTTAATCTGGTTGATTAACAAAACTATCTCTGTAATTTTCATGAGAATAACCTCTGTGTCAGATTTTTCAAACAGTGGTTATGTCCTCTTTGTCCTGTGTCTCTGCTTCCTCAGTATTGTTTTGTCCAATTTTTATTTTATTTTATTTTATTTTTGAGATGGAGTCTCGCTCGGTCGCGAGGCTGGAGTGCAGTGGTGCGATCTCAGCTCACTGCAACCGCCGCGTCCCAGGTTCAAGCGTTTCTCCTGCCTCAGCCTCCCGAGTAGCTGGGACTACAGGCATGCACCACCATGCCTGGCTAATTTCTGTTTTGTCCAATTTTTAAAGACAAGTATTCAAAATAAGACAGATTGCAAAATGTAAGCTGGTGGGAAAGTAGATTAAGCAAATGCAAAGTATACATTTAGAAACCTTTCTCAGTGTGGCAAAATGGGGAATGTGCTAACATAATAACAGAAACCTAAAGCTTCACTGAGGAAGTTTTTCATATTAGAGTGAGTTACATGTTAGGAAAAAAACCTCATTTTTATTATTATTATCTTTGGTCATCATTCCCTAAAATAGTTTCCTAAATGATTATAACATCGTTTCTAGACAAAACACTGTATACTATCTGTTGCGTTTGTCTGTTGTAGGGTTGGTGGGTAAGATAGAATGTATGTACTTCAATTACCTATTATGTATTATGCAATAGGGCACCTGCCTCTTCTACTTGGCTGATCATTGTAAATATACAACTCCAGGGATGTGATGGCAGGAGAGAGCAGAGTGGGATGTTGGCCCCTGGATGGTCCAAAAGTGTCCCATTAGGTGTTGGCTAGATATAGAGTTTGGGGTTCCAAGCACAACCCAGAGGTGCAACAGATATGACTATGCCAGATTTCAGGGCAGCAGGGATTGGGGATAATACAACTGATTTTACACCTTGTATTCAAATCTTCACATGGAAATTTGTCTGTTTATAAATGAAGAACTCATCCATAAATTACCAATAGAAAAAATCTTGATTCAAATCACAGAAATCAGATTTAAAGCACTTTATAAAATTCAAAAAGAGATTACAAGCAGCCATTCCTCTTCAAAATATTTTTAATGTATCAATATCTACTTACAAACCAATTGGGTATATAAGGATCATTGAGTTTTAAAATATTGAAAGGGTTATGTTGTGTTTTCTGCACTTGGAGCATTTTTTTTTATAAAGTCTATGTGTGTGTGTATATATATATACACAAAGTAGATAAACCACAAATAAGTGAATATCTCTGTGAGTATAGATATCATGATAAGCTTGACTCAATTCCAACACTTTATTGTATGAGTTTGCATAAATTATTTAGGTTATTCCTCAGTGAAGTGCATTAACAACAGGACATACTTTCTAGAGGTGTCAGAAAGAGTGAATGAGGGAATGAATGTAAAGACAAGCAAAGTGACCAGCACATAGTAAGGCATTCACTGTATGCTAGCCATCATTACTTTGTTGTCATAAAGAAATATGTAAACACGCTTACATGCTGAGGTGGTAGGTATAAGTGTATCCTCCAAAAGAGAGATAACATGTTTAAAAAAAAAAAAAAAAAGGAAAGAGCAATAAAGAAGACCAAAATTTGCACTTGTAAGAATGTGAAAGGAAAACATCTATGACTAATTCATGGCTACGTTATTTTACTGACAAAGTAACTAAATTAATTCTGAGTTTATTTCACATTTATAATGGTCATTTAATTATTAGTCTCTCCCAGAAATAAGTTTAATACTTGAATTTCTAATTCATGCACAAATAGTATATGTATATTGTGCAACTCCTAATAATTACATAATGTACTAAAAACTAAAAGTGAATTTAATTGCTTGCTGTTGCACCACCCCAAAGAATGTCAACTCCAAAAGGGTAGATATTTTGTTTCCACGTGTTTTTAGACCAGGAGGCATGTGTAAGTTTCTAAGAAAATAGGAATGAATGAAGTAACTTCAAAAACGTCAGTATAATTTCACTGGTTAAATGTTAAACAGTAAAGCATTACCTATTAGTCAAGGCCTTATTTTATTTCATTTTATTTTTATTTTGAAGGTATATGCATGCATCTCATACCTACTTAGAAATTTACCTTAGGGGGCCGAGCACAGTGGCTCACACCTGTAATCCCAGCACTTTGGAAGGCTGAGGCGGGTAGTTAACCTGAGGTCAGGAGTTCCAGACCAGCCTGACCAATATGGTGAAACCCCATGTCTACTAAAAATACAAAAATTAGCTGGGCGTGGTGGCGGGCACCTGTAATCCCAGCTACTCAGGAAGCTGAGACAGGAGAATTGCTTGAACCCAGGAGGCGAAGATTGCAGTGAGCTGAGATCGCACCGCTGCACTCCAGCCTGTGCCACAGAGTGAGACTCTGTCTCAAAAAAAGAAAGAAACAAACAAATTTACCTTAGGTTCACCTAAGTGTGGCCAGATACCATGCCTTCCTTGATTATCCATAGAATTATGTTGAAGTAAAGATCTCATTTTTTCTTGTTTTTTAATGTAATTTTTATTCTTGCATGATGTGAGTGAATAATCTACTCAAAATTATTTTTAAAAGAAAAATACTGTTGCTACTAACCCCACTCCCACTCTTCATTATTGTTGTTCAAAATAGCCTTGGAAAATAACTTTTTGATAACCATTTTCTGGACATATTATTATTTTCCCCTACTATTGAAATTATGTCTCTACCCACTTTATTGAGATTTTGGTGAATATAAAAATCTTTACATATTTATTATATATGTCTTGGGGGAACTATTTCCTTTTTCTGTCAGAATTAAATCCAGAGAGTAAGTTATTGCATTTATTATTCTACTTTCTGAAAATTATCATCCTTCTCAAATTAACTTGTGTATTTCTTATGAGGTACTCCCTGAAAATTATGATCCTTCTCAAATTAATTTGTGTGTTTCTTATGAGGTAAGAGTCAAGATGTAGTCTTAATTTAGTGGTTGGAATGGACATCAATGTCTTAGGAGAAGCTTTCAGTATTTCTGTTAAGTGGGATGTGAGCAGTAGAGTTTTCAAAGTGAGGAAGTTACCTTTAATTCCTATGGTGCTAAGAGATTTTAATCATTGATGTATGTATATTTTGTCCAGTGCTTTTCTCTTTTATTCTGTTAATGTACTGAATTACATGATGGATTTTTTTAATAGAAGCCAATCTTGCATTTCTGGTATATTGCTAATTTGGTCATATTGTATTCCTCTTTATGCCTTGTAAGATTTGATTTGCTAATGTTTTGTTACAAATTATTGCATCTTTGTTCACAAGGAACATTATTTTTAGGCTTTTTTAATTGAAATATCTTTACCAGATTTTGAAATCTGGGTAATGCTGTCCTCATAAAACAAGCAGAACATGTTTCCAAGGGTTAATATAAGATTCATATTCTTTCTTTCTTAAACGTTTGATAGAATTCATGAGTAAAACTCGGGGCCTGAAATCTTCTTTGTGAGAACGGTTTTCATTACAAATTAAATGTATTCAACATACAGAGCTATGGTGTTGTTATCTTTCTTGTTCTGTTAAGTTGGTAAATTTTCCTTTTCAAAGATCTTACCTATTTTTATAGGTTGTCAATATTGCATCATGTTTATGCAAATGCCCTCTGGTTATCTTTTAAGCATGATTATCTTTTTAAAATCTGTAGAATAGTGGTAATAAGTCATTTTTTTCCTGACATTGATAATTTGTATCTTTCTCCATGTTTTCATGTCTTCTCAATTGTATTAATCTCTTCACACACACACAAGAATCTTTGTCCTATTTAATGTTCCCTGTTGTTAGTCTGTTTTTCACATTGATTTTATCTTCATCATTTCCTTATTTCTGCTTTTAGTTTTTATTTTCTTTTTCATATTTCGTAAAACGAAGGTATATAGGCATCTTTTAACATTTTCCTAATACGATAAGTTAAAAATATAATTTTCCTCTAAGCATTGTTTTACCTGCATTTCCAAAATGTTAATATGTTGTATTTTTATTATTATTCAAGTGTCTTCTAATATCATACGTGATTTCTCTTTTGGCCCATAGGTTATTTAGAAGTGTATTTTTAGAAGAATGAGATTTTCTAAAAATGTTATTTGGGAGCATAAGTTTATTCTGTTGTGGTCAGACAATAGTCCCTGTGAAGTTTCAGCCTTTTGAAATTCATTAGGAATCATTTTAAGGAGCATTATATGGTCTAAATTGGTGAAAATTCCATGAGAATTTAAAAAAAAGAAAGTTAAGTCTGCAGTTTTTGAGTATAATGTCTATAAATGTCACCGAAGTCAAGTTGGCTGATAATTTGTTCTAGGTAGTTCTATCCTTCTTGGTTTTAAAAATCAGGGTTGTTCTATCAATTTCTGAGAGAGCTATTCAATTTTCTAGACATGAGAAAAAATTTCAATCTCTCTTATTTTTGTCAGTTTTTGCTTTATATAATTTTCAACTTTAATTAGGTGCATAAAGTGTCATTGTATCTTTCAGATGGGCTGACCTTTTTATCATCATGAATTTCGAATTTTTTTCCTAATTAGCTTCTGGATGCCAGAGTATATGATGGGTCAAGAACATGACATTTCAAATTTTTCAATAATCATAACTCTAAAATAATTTATAACTCTAAAATAATTTATTTTTATTTAATCACCTTTTATCTTATTAACCAATTGGTTTTTTCCCCACAATTGCTTAAGTATGCTTTAGACCATTCCTGGATTGACAGTGAAAGGGAGCACATGACAAATTCTTAGTTTTAGAGCATGGGCTGCACAATCCTGAGCCCAGCCTGGTGGTGATGAAATGAAGCCCACTGCTAAGAGCGTAAATGAAGAAGAAACTCAGTAATAAGAGAGCGTGGACCAACTAGTTAGATGCCCTAATCAGCAACTCTCATTCCATTTTCAAAACCTTGGAGATTTTGTGTGTTTTTTATATAAGTGAAGTGAATCAAATGGTGCCTACCAAATTTATTTTGTCCTCTGCACCAGTGCGTGGCATACAGCATTAATGATGAGAAGAAACTAACTCCCATAAGCTATTTTGGGGGGATAGAGGATGGTACAGATATTACAACTTTACAACAAATATTACAACTCTGTTAAAAAAAAAAATGCTGATCAGGCTGGGTGCAGTGGCACATGCCTGTAATCTCAGCACTTTGGGAGACTGAGGTGGGGGAATCACTTGAGCCTAGGAGTTCGAGACTAGAGTGAGCTATGATTGCATCACTGCACTCCAGCCTGGGTGATACAGTGAGACCCAGTCTCTAAGAAATAAAAAAGAAAGAAAGAAAAAACATTGAACAGGGACCTGTCACATCTCTCATTTATTTCACTCCAGGTATTAAACCAAAAGAAATAAAAATGTATGTCCATACAAAGATTTACACATGAATGCCCACAGCAACTTTATTCATAATACTCCAAACTGGTGACAACCCAAATTTCCATCAACAGATAGATAGACAAACTAATGATGGTATATCCATAAAATAAATACTGTTTAATAATAATAAATAATGAACTATTGATGTATACAGCATCTTGGATAAATCTCAAAATAATTATGATGACTGAATAAATCCAGATTTAAAAAGATGACATATTCTATGATTCCATTTATATACAATTCTAGAAAATGTAAACTTATCTTTAATGATAGAAAATAAATCAGCAGTTGCCTAGCGATAAAGGTTGTGGTGGAAATAAGGGATTACCAAGGGACATCAAGAAACCTTTGGGGTTTATTGATATGTTCATTATCTTGACTGTGGTTCTGTACATGTGCCAAAACTTATCAAACTGTACACTTTTGTATGTGCAGTTTATGTTATGTCAGTTATACCTACTAAAACTGCCTAAAATGTCTCAATGTGAGGTAGAAATCTAATTTTTCACATGGTTAAGCAATTGTGCCTGTGCTATTTATTGTGTACTATTACCCACTGAGTTTAGCTTCACCTGTCTCATTCACTAATTCCCCGTCTATACATGGGTCTGTTCCTCTGGGGCTCCACTGTGCTTCACCGGTCTATTGGACTATCTCTACCAATATCACACTCTGAAAGTCTTTCAAATTATGATCTGGCTTCATGCATGGGGTCATATTTCCAGCTTTAAGCTTTTCATGGGCTCAAGACCTGGTCTTCTGCCTCATGTGGGCATTAAAACCCAAGCTCTTGGATATTGGGTACCTAGCTCCCATTTGTAACACTATGTCAACTCATGTTCCTTCCTTTCATACTCATTTACTGCTTTCCTTCCTATGTTTTGACATTTTGGAATGCATTTTTTTAATTGTGAGCCCAAATGTGGAGTTTTTAATGTTATCTATTTGTTTGTAGTGGAAGGAGTTGAATTTGGTACAGTCCGTCTTGCGAGAACCAGGACTCACATTCATAGCTATTTTTTTTTTCTATTTTTCTCTAAGATCCTTGAGGATACATATGGGAAAGGGGAAGAGAATATTGTGATATATTCATCTTTTTATCCTTACTACCTAGTATCCTAACACAGAATAAATAATTAGTAACTACTTATTGAAGGCATGGTTGATAACATTATATTTAGACAGACAATATTAACATGATGACAAATTGATAAAGAAGATGAAATAAAAAAGAAACACAGAGAAAAGTAAGTTGTTAAAAGCAGGAAAGGAGAAATGGCTAAAAAAGAGAAAAACAAAGTTTAAGCAGAAAGAAGCAGTGAATTAGTTCATATACAGTGTAAGAAAATTGAAGCAAGTGTTGAGTAAGGGAGTTGACTGTGTGGGTGAGGGAAGAGACAAATGCATGGAAGAAAATCTGTAGGTAGTTGGATTTTTTTTTCTTTTTAGTGTATGTAGGCTGTAGAATATGCCTAGATTGTTCTATGAGTGAATATGAAAATGGATAAAGATATTGTGTGGGTTGGAGACAATAAATATGGAGATGAAGAACAGGGAAATCTTCTGGATAAGAAAGCAGCTGTGTAGTACTGCAGGGGGTACAGGAGGCTGGCTTCAAATTACCGTTTTATTAAAACCAAGTCAGAATGTGAGAGTTATAAAACTTGTAAATGCAGCTAGAAGATCAGGCGTTATGCTGGCAAACCAAAGCTCATACTGGCACATAAATGTTCACAGAAACTGAGAACAGATACACGAATGTCTTCTGAACTCATGACCCTAGAGTTGCTTCAGTAAGTATTCTTTGCTAGTTCCATGCTGTATTTGGTACCAAGAAAAGAATGATACTGAAAAAATGCATTAAAACATGCCTCGTGATCTAAATATTAGCTCCAGCTCATTACTCTATCCCAAAAATGAAGTTCACCGTGAAAAATTTCATAAATGTTGACAGAATGCTTAGTTACCTGAGACATAGCCATTATGGTGAAATGGCTGCATTTTTGTCTTTCCCATATGTGTAAAACCTGCCTAGTAGCATACACACACACACACACACACACACACACACACACACACACATTTATTTTGTCTTCTTTTTATGTGACTCTTCGTTTACTATTTGAGAAGAAAATGTTTAACTAGCCACTTGGTAGTAATGTTGCTCATAATCACAGTTGTTAGGAAATTGTGCCACTGCCCTCCAGCCTGGGTGACAGAGCGAGACTCCGTCTCAAAAAAAAAAAAAAAAAAAAAAAAAAAAAAAAAAAGTAAATTTCAAATGTATCATCACAAAAGAGTTAAGTGATATGATGGATATGTTAATTAGCCCGATATAACCGTTACGTCTTGTATACATCTATCAAAACATCACCTGGTGCTGCATTAATGTAATACAATTATGATTTGTCAACTAAAAATAATATTATTTTAAAAATTTATTATACACATCTCTGAGTCACATATTAAGCTAAGTAAGGTATGATGGCTGTGTTTTCAGCAATCAGTGTTGCCAGCTACTGCCGTGACCTCAGAGACCTAAGAGAAATTGTTAACAATTGTTCCAACTTCTGCCTAATTGATTTGCATGTATTATAGCCTAATCATGACAGAGGTTTCAGACCAGAAGCCTGCATATCTTAGGTTTCATAGCTGACCTCCAGAGCTGATTCTGTTTAGTATGTGAGGCGAACAAGATATAGAAGCAATACAATATATACAGTTTTGCTTTTAAATGGAGCTTAGTTCTTGTAAGGTCCAGTAGCAGGGAATCTTAGCTACATCTTCAGTAGCAGTGCTAGTAAAGCTTTAGATTCTTCTCTGATAATGAATGGTGACCTAAGGCAATTATGAAAAGAGTAATGAGATTTGACTAAGCAAAGCAGCTCATTTCCTAAAGGAAGCTGAGAAGAGCAATGGCTTGTAGCAGAAACAGGTGTTGTGAAATACCAACTGTGATGGCAGAAATCTCCCCGAAGCTGGAACAGGAATGTTCAAAAATGAGCTGGCAGGTTAAATAGAAAAAATGAAGACTTACCTGACAACTTATTCTCATTCCTGAAAAAGAAGAAAAACGTATTCATAGCTCAGTATCAAATAATGAAATCTTATTTCCAAGAGTGACATAATTAGAAAAACTTTAAGGTAAGTAAATGCAACCATTAAATATATAAATGTTTAATATAGAGAAAGCAGGATTCAAACAGGAACTCAGGAACATATTTGCGATGACTGGACCACTAGCTTTAAGCCCGGAGGTAGGGTGATCACACATCACAGATGCCCAGGACAATCTTGGTTTATCCCTATTGTTTCAAAGTAATCACTAACAGCCTCTTACTCGATTTTAAGGAATCTCAATGGAGACAATGCATTTTATAGTCACCTTGCCCAGGGGAAGTTTATATATAAACTTGGTATTTTGTAAAATATCACCAAGAGTTGAATTAGAGACAATATAAAGTTGAATTTTTTGCAGTTTGCTCTTTCTGGTCCAAATAAATTTTAAGTTTATTAAAATAAATAAAATGTATTAACTAAATTTATTTGTCACTTATTCTTTAGGGTACTTGGCAAATAAATGAAGTATTGTCTTATAAATTTTGTTGACAAAATAAAGAGTTTTTTTTCATGGAATACTATGCAGCCAAGAGAAAGAATGAGACTATATCCTTTGTAGCAACATGAATGAAGCTGGAGGTCATTATCCTAAGCAAACTTACACAGGAACAGAAAATCAAATACCACTTGTTCTCACTTATGAATGAGAGCTAAACACTGAGTACATACGGACACAAAGAAGGGAACAACAGACACTGGGGCCTACCTGAGGGTGGAGGGTGAGAGGAAGGTGAGGATTGAAAAACTACCTATTAGGTGCTATGCTTATTATCTGAGTGGTGAAACAATCTGTACGCCACACCCCCTTGACACACAGTTTACCTCTGTAACCAACCTGCACATGTATCCCTGAATCTAAAAGTAAAAAAAAAAAAAAAAAAAAAAAAAAGAAATACAAATAGAAACATACTGAAATTTAGAACATTAATTTTTAATTTCTAAAGACTTTATCAAAAGACAGTTTTGTAGAATATGTAAAATCATAATTGCCCCAAATTCATGCAACGGTTTATGACATCTTGATTCATATGTGTTTGTTTATGTTTATTGACACAATAGATGTATTTTTGGAGTACATGTGATATTTTGATACATTCATGTAAGGCATAATAATCAAATCAGGACAATTGGCATATCCATCACCTGAAACATTTTTCTTAATACTGGGAACACTTGAATTATTCTCTATTAACTATTTTGAAATATATAATAGATTACTGTTTACTATAGTCACCCTACTGATTTATCAAACACTAGGTCTTTTCTCTTTTATCTGACTGTGTTTTTGTACCTATTCACCGATCTTTCTTCATCCAACCCTGGCCTTTACCCTTCCCCCTCTCTGGTGACAACCAATCTATTCTCCTTCTTCATAAGATCCACTTACTTAGGGCCTAAATATGAGTGAGATGATGTGATGTTTGTCTTTCTGTGCTTGGCTTATTTCTTTTAATATAATGACCTCCAGTTCCATCCATGTTGCTGCAAATGACAGGATTTCACTTATTTTTATGGCCGAATGGTATTATATTGTGTGTCTGTATAGATGCATATCACAGTTTCTTTATCCATTTATCCATTGGTGGGCAGTTAGGTTGATTCCATATTTTGGCTGTTTGGAATAGTGCTGCAGTCAACATGTGAGTGCCACTATCTCTTCAATATATAGATTTCCTCCCTTTTGGATATATACCCAGTACTGAAATTGGTGGATCATAGAGTCGTTCATGTTTAGTTTTTTTCAGTCCATACTGTTTCTCACAGTGGTTGTCAAAATTTGCATTCCCACCAAAGTGTATGAGGGTTCCTGTTTCTCTGCATTCTCACCAACTTTCACTGTCCTTTTTATAAAAGCCATTTTAACTGGGGTGACTTGATATTTCACTGTAGTTTTTATTTCCATTTCCCCGATGATTAGTGATGTTACCCATTTTTATATACCTATTTGCCATTTGTATGTCTTCTTTTAAGAAATGTCTATTCAGATTTTTTGCCCATTTCTTAATCAGATTATTAGATTTTTTCCCATTGAGTTATTTGAGTTATTTATATATTCTGGTTATTAATCCCTTGTCAGTTGTATCATTTGCAGATATTTTCCCTTATTCTTTGGGCTGTCACTTCAATTTGTTGATTGTTTCCTTTGCCGTGCAGAAGTTTTGAGCTTGATTCAATCCCATTTATCTATTTTTGCTTTAGCTGCCTGTGCTTTTCAGATTTTATCCCCCCAAAAAATGCCCAGACCAGTGTCCTGGAGCATTTACCCAATGTTTTCTTCTAGGAGTTTCATAGATTCAGTTCTTAGATCTAAGTCTTTAATCCTTTATTATTTGATTTTTATATGATGAGAGATATTAATGTTCTTGGCACCTTTGTCAAGAATGAATTGACTGTAAAAGCATGTATTTATTTCCGAGTTCTCTATTCCGTTACATTGGGATGTTTTCTGTTTTTTGTCAGTACCATGCTGATTTGGTTGCTATAGCTTTGTAGTATATTTTGAAGTCAGTTAGTATGATGCCTCCAGCTTTGTTCTTTTTGCACAGGATTGTGTTGGTTATTCAGAATCTTTTGTGTTTTATATAAATTTTAGGATAGTTTTTTATATTCCAGTGAAGAATGTCATTGGTATTTTGATAGGGATTGCATTGAAACTGTAGATTGCTTCGGGTCATGTTAACATTTTAACAATATTAATTCTTCCAATTCATGAGCATAGAATATCTTTCCATTTTTTGTGTCCACTTCAATTTCTTTCATCAGAGTGTGATAGTTTTCATTATAGAGATCTTTCATTTCTTTAGTCACAATTATTCCTAGGCATTTTTAAATTTTTTATAAATATTGTAAATGGGGTTGCTTTCTTGATTTATTTTTCAGATTGTTCACTGTTGGTATATATAAATGCTATTAATTTTTGTGTGTTGGTTTTGTATCCTGTAATTTACTGCATTTGCTTATCATTTCTAACAGTTTTTGGTGGAGTCTTTAGGGTTTTCTAAGTATAAGATCATGTCATCTGCAAATGAGGATAATTTTATTTCTTCCTTTCCAATTTGGATGTCATTTATTTTGTTCTCTTATCTGATTGCTCTGGCTAGAACTTCCAATAGTATGTTGAATAAATGGGATGAAAATGGGCATCCTGATCTTGTTCCAGATCTTAGCAGAAAGACTTTCGATTTTTTTCCCTCTTTGGTATGATGTTAGCCACGGGTTTGTTAAATATGGTCTTTATTGTTTTGAGGTATATTCATTTTATACTCAATTTTTTAGTGTTTTCATAATAAAGAGGTGTTGAATTTTACCAAAAGCTTTTTCTATATCTATTGAAATAATGATATGGTGATTGTTCCTGGTTTGTTTATGTAATATATCATGTTTATTGATTTCCATATGTTAAGCCATCTTTGCATTTCTGGGAGGTTAAATAATATGTCCAGATGGTATGTGAGAGAGCCAGGATTTGAACTCAAGTCTAACTTCCAAGCCCGTGTACATTTTACCATTTGAGAAACTTCTGTATTTTAATTGTACATTCATAAACCTTTATACACATAGAGATCTACATCCATATGTATAAGCTCTTTTTTAATTATACTTTATGTTCTAGGGTGCATGTACACAACGTGCAGGTTTGTTGCATATGTATGCATGTGCCATGTTGGTGTGCTGCACCCATTAACTCGTTATTTATATTAGCTCTTTATAATATATGTAGTATAATTTCTACATTAAAGTTTTCATTAAGTCTGGTTTCTATCCCTATGTATATGTTATGATTCATGGGATTCAACTTCATCTAAATCTATAAACTAGTGATATGTTATATATTTTTAGTACTATCTATGTATCTCTTTTAAAATTGTTGTGCACATTGATCTCCAAGATGTGAACCACCTGAGGTGCCAGAAGTCAGCCTTTCATATGATAATAATATTTATAAATATATGAATATATTTCAGAATAAATTGAACTTTCAGATGAAAATTAATACCAGCATGATTTTTACCAGAATAGCAAAAACACTTGTGAGAGTCTTCAGTACACAAAAGGAAAATCGGGCAGTTTGAATGGGGGTTTAAAAGAAATGTAATTTATTTTGATCAGTCTTTTGATCATATGTTTACCTCCCAAAACGAAGATAATATAATATTGTAGGTTATAAGGTTCTTATTATTAGTGGTAAATAACTTTTATTAAACAATTGTTGTGTTATTTTCTCACTTAATACTTATAACAATCCGGTAAGTTATGTTCCATTTTTACACTGTATGTTACAGCCAAGGAAATTGAAGCTCAGTAAAGTTAAATAAAATGGCTAAGATGAAACAGCTTGTATCAGAAGCAAGACTAGACCCATTTCTCCCTCACACTGGTTTCTATGCTTTCAGTTGTAACTTGGTCAGTGTATGAGATAATCTTCCTTCAACATGTGTGTCCAAACTGTTTGAATAAAATATTTAGTTTTCCTTTAGTTACAAGGAGCATATTCTTAGAAGACAAGTTCTCAATGGGACATATGAGTAAGTGGTTAGTTACAATTGCTTATTTTA
Organism: Macaca thibetana thibetana; assembly: GCF_024542745.1. NCBI lineage: Eukaryota > Metazoa > Chordata > Mammalia > Primates > Cercopithecidae > Macaca > Macaca thibetana. Next base: position 81,164,803 of record NC_065594.1, on the reverse strand, counting down.
AGACTGAATTCTAAAAGCATGCACTGGAACTTCTGAACATCCTCTGTGAATGTGGGAATGAGGAGCTCTACCTATTCAGTCCCTCACAAATAGTGTTTACTGTGGTTGCGTCCATAGAATAAATATTTACTATCACTTTTGTATCTCAGGTTCCACCCAACCAGCTTGGTTTTCCCCATGATAGAAACCATAATAAGTATGCATAACTACAGCAGCACCACTAGTAAATTTTGAAAATTAATTTTTAGGATGAAGTCTCTTTGGTAAAGAAAATCACCTGGCAAAATTTGTAAAAAAAATACTGATTCCAAGCCACATTTGTGATTGATATTTTTAGGCAAGGCCGAGATGCTCAGAATTGGCAAGTTAGAAATCAGTCATTTAAAATTTTAGTTTTGCGATTAAACTCCAAAAGATTTGTTATAGAGGAGAACACAAAATTACATGGCTTTTTTTAAAAAATAGACCTTGAGTCTTCAAATAAATGTTAGTCTTCTAGCTAGCTGCTTACTGCGCTGCATGCATGTCCTCTTCCCTTAAGACTATTTCCCTAGCAATGTCTAAGGAGCACCAGAAGTAATTAGAGCCTCCTGTCTTTCCTGCAAAGAGGCAGGTATGTCTTTGTTTTCTGGGATGGACAACCGTCTCAATTTTACTTATTTAGTGACTCTTACATGTTCTTATTTCTAGAGATTGAATTGGGGCAGTGCACTTTGTGGTTGAGCGTGGTTGGAGTTGTCAGGGGCATTGGCACTTTTAAAATCCCTCACCGACTTTACTTTTCATGTTCACATCATTGGGGAGTGTGTAAATCCATTCTTTCATTGCTATAAAGAAATACCTGAAACTAGCAGGGAATGGTGACTCATGCCTGTAATCCCAGCAGTTTGAGAGGTCAAGACGGGCAGATGACTTGAGACTAGGAGTTCAAGACCAACCTGGGCAATATGGTGGAACCCCATCTCTACTGAAAATACAAAAAATAGCTGGGAATAGTAGTGTGCACCTGTGATCCCAGCTACTTGGGAGGCTGAGGCATGAGAATTGCTGGAGCCCAGGAGGTGGGGGAGGTTGCAATGAACTGAGATCACACCACTGCTTTCTACCCTGGGTCACAGAGTGAAACTCCATCGAAGGAAGGAAGGAAGGAAGGAAGGAAGGAAGGAAGGGAGGGAGGGAGGGAGGGTAGGGAAAGAGAGTTAGAGATAAAGAAGGAGAGGAGGAGAGGAAAGAAAGAAAGAAAAGGAAGAAAAGAAAGAAAGAAAGAGAGAAAAAGAAAGAAAGAAAAAGAAAGAAAAGAAAGAAAGAAAAAGAAAGAAAAGAAAAAGAAAGAAAGAAAGAAAAGAAAAGAAAAGAAAAGAAAAGAAAGAAAAGAAAAGAAAGAAAGAAGGAAGGAAGAGCGGGCCTGAGACTGGGTACTTTTTTTTTTATTATTACATTTTTGAGTTCTATATTTGTATCATAGAGAATGAGCTGTGTATATTTTTCAGATGGAAAAGACACATTGACTTAAAAGGTACCTCTCAAATTTTAATGTGTACAGTAAACTGGAGATCGTATTAATGTGTAGATTATTTTTTCAGAAGATCTGGAAGAAAGCCTCAGTTTCTGAATTTTTGACAAGCTCACCAGTAATGTCAATGTTTTGGGCCAAAGAAGAATATTTTTTCAAAAATTCAGTAAGTGGAAGAGCCTGTGGTTTTTTTTTTTTGTTTGTTTGTTTATTTGTTTTGTTTTGTTTTGTTTTGTTTGTAGTTTTTCTGGCATGTAAACAAAGATGAGAGCTTTTATTTACCAAAGACGGATATATGCAAAGAAAACCTAAGAAAGAAGGGCAGCTGCCAGATTAAATGTGATGGTTTATGAACATCAGCTGCATAAAGATACCTAATAATGAAGAGAAAAATAATTAACTCTGTAGTGCGACGGTCTGTCCGAGAGCTCTTTAACCAAGTGAATCATTAATGTTAACTGCACTAGGACAAATTTTTATGATGTGCTGATGCACATAGAAGGACACGGCATCACTACTGCGATATTGCCCCCTCGAAAGTAAATTATAGTCTAAATTTAACCATCAAGAGACATCGGTTTTATGCAAAGTTCAAGATACAGGTGTCTTTCATGTTCTGTAATTTGTAATGTTGATTTTAAGTAGTCTTTCTTTAGCACCCTAGGGAGCAAGTATCTCCTAATAATTTTTTTCAGAACTTTCTGGGTAATAAATGCCATCCTGTTAAATAAGTATTTTCTTCTTTTTTTCTGCTTTGTATCTATTTATTTACTTGTTTGCTTTTTAAAAAATTTACTTGAAGTTCTGGGGTACATGTGCAGAATGTGCAGGTTTGCTACATAGGTATACATGTGCCATGGTGGTTTGCTGGACCTATCAACCCATCATCTAGGTTTTAAGCCCTGCATGCATTGTCCTAATGCTGTCCCTCCCGCTGCCCCCCAACCCGCCGACAGACCCCAGTATGTGTCATTGCCTTCCCTGTGTCCATATGTTCTCATTGTTCAACTCCCACTTATGAGTGAGAACATGCACTGTTTGGTTTTCTGATCCTGTGTTAGTTTGCTGAAGATGATAGCTTCCAGCTTCATCCACGTCCCTGCAAAGGATATGATCTCATTTCTTTTAATGGCTGCATAGTATTCTATGGTGTATATGTCCCACATTTGCTTAGTCCAGTCTATCATTGATGGGTATTTGTGTTGGTTCCATGTCTTTGCTATTGTAAATAGTGTTGCAGTAAACATACATGTACATGTATCTTTACAGTTGAATGATTTATATTCTTTTGGGTATATACCCAGTAATGGGATAGCTGGGTCAAATGGTATTTCTGGTTCTCGATCCTTGATGAATCATTACATTGTCTTCCACAATGGTTGAACTAATTTACATTCCTACCAACAGTGTAAAAGCATTCCTATTTCTCCACATCCTCGCCAGCATTTATTGTTTCTTGACTTTTTAATAATCGCCGTTCTGACTGGTGTAAGAGGGTGTCTCATTGTGGTTTTGATTTGCATTTCTTTAATGATCAGTGATGTTGAGCTTTTCTCATGTTTGTTGGATGCATAAATGTCTTCTTTTGAGAAGAGTCTGTTCATATCCTTTGTTCACCTTTTGATGGGGTTGTTTCTTTTTTCTTGCAAATTTGTCTACATTTCTTATAGATTCTGGGTATTAGACCTTTGTCAGATGGGTAGATTGAAAAAATTTTCTCCCATTCTGTAGGTTACCTGTTCACTCTGATGATTGTTTTGCTGTGCATAAGCTCTTTAGTGCGTCTAGTTTAATTAGATCCCATTTGTCTATTTTGGCTTTTCTTGCCATTGCTTTTAGCATTTTTGTCATGAAATCATTGTCCATGTCTATGTCCTGAATGGTATTGTCTAAGTTTTCTTCTAGGGTTTTTATGGTTATGGGTTTAACATTTAAGTCTTTAATCCATCTTGAGTTAATTTTTGTATAAGGTATAAGGGGTTCCAGTTTTAGTTTTCTGCATATGGGTAGCAAGTTTTCTCAGCACCATTTATTAAATGGGGAATCCTTTCCCTCTGCTTGTTTTTGTCAGGTTTGTCGAAGATCAGATGGTTGTAGATGCGTGGTGTTATTTCTGAGGTCTCTGTTCTGTTCCATTGGTCTATATGTCTGTTTTGGTACCAGTACCATGCTGTTTTGGTTACTGTAGCCTTGTAGTATAGTTTGAAGTCAAGTAACATGATGCCTCCAGCTTTGTTCTTTTTGCCAAAGATTGTCTTAGCTATACAGGTTCTTTGTGGTTCCATATGAAATTTAGGGTAGTTTTTTCTAATTCTGTGAAGAATGTCAATGGGAATAGCATTGAATCTATAATTTATTTTAAGCAATATGACCATTTTCATGATACTGATTTTTCCTATCCATGAGGATGGAATGGTTTTCCATTTGTTTGTGTCTTCTCTTATTCCCTTGAGCAGAAGTTTGTAGTTCTTGAAGAGGTCCTTCACATCCCTTGTAAGTTGTATTCCTAAGTATTTTATTCTCTTTGTAGCAATTGTGAATGGGAGTTCACTCATGATTTGGCTCTCTGCTTATGTGTTTTTGGTGTATAGGAATACTTGTGATTTTTGCACATCGATTTTATATCCTGAGATTTGCTAAAGTTGCTTATCAGGTTAAGGAGTTTTGGGGCTGAGACAAGGGGGTTTTGTAAACACAGAATCATGTCATCTGGAAACAGAAAATTTCACTTTCTCTCTTCCTATTTAAATACCCTTTATTTCTTTCTCTTGACTGATTGCCCTGGCCGAAACTTCCAATACTATGTTGAACACGAGTGGTGAGAGAGGGCATCCTTGTCTTGTGCCAGTTTTCAAAAGGAATGCTTCCAGCTTTTGCCCATTCAGTATGATATTGGCTGTGGGTTTGTCACAAATAGCACTTTTTATTTTGAGATATGTTCCATCAATACCTAGTTTATTGAAAGCTTTTAACATGAAGAGTTGTTGAATTTTATCAAAGGCCTTTTCTGCATCTATTGAGATAATCGTGTGGCTTTTGTCTCTGGTTCTGTTTATGTGATGAATTATACTTATTGATTTGTGTATGCTGAACCAGACTTACACCTCAGAGATGAAGCCGACTTGTTTGTGGTGGGTAAGCTTTTTGATGTGCTGTTGGATTCAGTTTGCCAGTATTTTATTGAGGATTTTTGCATTGATGTTCATCAGGGATAATGGCCTGATGTTTTCTTTTTATTGTTGTTGTGTCTCTGCCAGGTTTGCTATCAGGATGATGCTGACCTCATAAAATGAATTAGGAAGGAGTCCCTCCTTTTCAATTTTTTGGAATAGTTTCAGAAGGAATGATACCAGCTCCTCTTTGTACCTCTGGTAGAATTCGGCTGTGAATCTGTCTGGTCCTGGGCTTTTATTGGGTGGTAGGCTATTAATTAGTACCTAAATTTCAGAACTTGTTATTGGTCTATTTAGGGAGCTGACTTCTTGGGAGGGTGTGTGTGTCCAGGAATTTATCCATTTCTTCTAGATTTTCTAGTTTATTTCGGTAGAGGTGTTTATAGTATTCTGATGGTATTTTGTATTTCTGTGGGGTCAGTGGTGATATCCCCGTTATCATTTTTTATTGTGTCTATTTGATTCTTCTCTCTTTTCTTCTTTATCAGTTTAGCTAGCAGTCTATCTATTTTATTACTTTTTTCAAGAGACCCAGCTCTGGTATTCATTAATTTTTTGAATGACTTCTTGTGTCACTATCTCCTTCAGTTCTGCTCTGATCTTAGTTATTTCTTGTCTTCGGCTAGTTTTTAGATTTGTTTGCTCTTGCTTCTCTAGTTCTGTTAATTGTGATGTTAGGGTATCCATTTGAGATCTTTCTAGCTTTCTGATGTGGGCATTTAGTGCTATAAATTTCCTTCTTAACACTGTTTAGCTGTGTCCCAGATATTCTGGTACGTTGTCTGTTTGTTCTCATTGGTTTCAAAGAACCTCTTGATTTCTGCCTTAACTTCATTATTTACCCAGGAGTCATTCCGGAGCAGGTTGTTCAACTTCCTTGTAATTGTGTTGTTTTGAGTGAGTTTCTTAATCTTGAGTTCTAATTTGATTGCACTGTAGTCTGAGAGACTGTTATGAGTTCAGTTATTTTGCATTTGCTGAGGAGTGTTTTACTTCCAATTATGTGGTTGATTTTAGAATAAGTGCCATGTAGCATGGAGAAGAATGTATATTCTGTTGATTTGGGGTTGAGAGTTCTGTAGACATTTATTAGGTCCACTTGATCCAGAGCTGAGTTCAAGTCCTGAATATCCTTGTTAATTTTCTGTCTCATTGATCTGTCTAATATTGACAGTGGGGTGTTAAAGTCTCCCACTATTATTTTGTGGGAGTCCAAGTTCCTCTGTGGATCTCTAAGAACTTGTTTTATGAATCTAGGTGCTCCTGTATTGGGTGTATATATATTTAGGATATTTAGCGCTTCTTGTTGAATTAATCCCTTTACCATTAAGTAATGCCATTCTTTGTCTTTTTTGATCTTTGTTGGTTTAAAGTCTGTTTTCTCACAGACTAGGATTGCAGCCCCTCCTTTTTTTTTTTTTCTTTCCATTTGCTTGGTAAATTTTCCTCCATCCCTTTATTTTGAGCCTATGTGTGTCGTTGCACATGAGATGGGTCCCCTGAATACGGCATACCAATGGATCTTAACTCTTTATCCAATTTGGAGACTGGGTATTTTATAAAGAGGAAAGGTTTAATTGGCTCATGGTTTTCCAGGCTGTACAGGAAGCATGGCCCTGGGCACCTGCTCAGTTTCTGATGAGGACTCAGGAAGCTTACCATCATGGCAGAAGGCAGATGGGGAGCAGGCACATCGCATGACAAGAATGAGAGCAAGAGCGAGAGATAGTGGAGGGGAGGTGCCCTACACTTGTAAATGACCAGATCCCCTGTGAACTCAGAGCAGGAACTCATTGATCACCTAGGGGATGGCCCAAGCCATTCATGAGGGATCTGCCCCTGTGATCCAATCACCTCCCACCAGGCCCCATCTCCAGCACTGAGGAGTATACTTCAATGAGTTTTGGGCAAGGACAAATATCCAAACTATATCAGGGAGCCGTTAGTGTGTCTGGCCATCTTGAAAGGATGGAAGCTTATTGGAGTGGAAAAAAATTGCCTCTCTCCAGCCATACAACTCAGTCAAACCACATTCAATTCACATAAATATATTTTGACCTCCAAGTATGTAAGAGGTGATTTATATACGCAATTGCTAATTTATAATGCAGTTTCATAAATTTGATCTTCACGAGAAAGATGAGGAAATTGTTCCTTGCCAAAGTTAATTGGCTAAATTACCAACTGAAGTCCTGTTATGCTTGGCCCCAAATTCTGGTGGCCCCTTTCCATTATGTCAACCAGCTCTCTTTACATATATATATTGTCACCCCGTATCTTCCAATTCCTAGAGCAAAAGGAGAAAAGTTGCTGCGTGAGGATCTGTTGGCCTAGATTTTAAAAATCAAAGACAGCAGATTGCCTTATAACCTCAAATGGTTTCACATTTCTAGTTTGGAGCTGATCAGTGCATCCTCTGTGTCCTGATGCTTAGCTTTTCTTTTCTTCTTCTCTTCTCTTCTCTTCTTTTCTCTTCTCTTCTCTTCTCTTTTTGAGATGGAATCTCACTCTGTTGCCCAGGCTGTAGTTTAGTGGCATGATATCGGCTCACTGCAACCTCCACCCGCTGGGTTCAAGCGATTCTCCTGCCTCAGCCTCCCGAGTAGCTGGGATTACAGGTGTGCACTACCAAACCTGGCTAACTTTCATATTTTTAGTACAGACGGGTTTTCCTGTGTTGGCCAGGCTGGTCTTGAATTCCTGACCTTAAGTGATCCGCCTGCCTCGGCTCCCAAAGTGCTGGGATTACAGGCGTGAGCCACTACACCCGACCAACTTTTCTGATATTATTTTGAATATGTTTGTGCCCTCTCATTGCCTTATCCTAACCCAGCTGCAGTCTCCTGGCTCCTGACAGGTGCACTATCCCTTATCCATATTGGCAAAGTAGTTGAGGGAGTCAACTTGGGGAAAATATATTATTTTAAAAAGCTATTCAGATATAACAAGATAGCTATTTAAAATATTCCTTTAAAATAAAATCATGTACTGCACTGTCACTTAAATTTCATAGTCACAATATTTGAAAAAATACTTAATTTTACCATTTTTATGCATGCTGGCTACAATTCTTTACAACTTTGCCTACCAACCCTTTCAGTAATGAGTGAAAAGAGTAAGAAAATCATATTAAAATACTCAGTTTTACAACTTATTTCCTAGAAAAAAAATGTGCCAGGTTAACTTGTTCATTAAAAGAGGTGTGATATCAATATTATTGCCTGCTTCAGAATATTTATCTTGTTTTGCAGTTCCACTAAAAGTCCAGGCAGAGCCATTAAAAGTTTTCCGAAATCAATAAATAATTCATCTCTGCAAATAAGACTCTTGCTTTCTAGGCTGGGATTAGTTTTCCAAAGCATCCAGCATTAGAATTAGCCAGACCAATTCATAGGAGTTTATAATTAATCCTGACAAGAGGAAGCTAATAGGAGTGAAAATGAAATCAGATGATTGTCTGAAATGAAGCTGAAAGGCGGTAACAGCCAGACTAAGTCTTCTGTAGGTACATGCAATGACCAGGAAAACCTCTCAATCAAGGGGTCAGCTTTTAGCAAGATAATATGTCTTGCTAAATTTTTATGTCTGCCACAAAAGGCAAGACAAGGACCATGTAAGGTATCAAAGGCTACATTCATTATTCTCTTGAGTGTAAAAGTTTGTGCCTGTGTCTATGTATGATTGTGTGTGGGTGTAATTTTCTCCATGGGTTTATTTAGAATTGTGTTCCTCCATTTTTGATTTATTTCTAGAACATACAATATAAATAAAAATGAAGACTTACAGGTGCAATGAAAAACAAAATGCTCAAGTTGTATAGTGTTATCTGTTGCATGTGGATTTGTTGGGCTACTTACTTATTTACATCATTGACAATTTCTTATGGAATGCCAGCTTCAGAAATATACTGTAGCTTGGGCTCTGCAAATATCTTTTACAACAAATGGATCAAATTTCGATACCAAGAAGTCATTCTTAGCCTGCTTGTCTTTAGATTTTTAACAAAAAAGGTAATAACAGTGTAAACAAAATTGCTATGTATAAATTCCTATCATAGGTATATATTGTGAAAATCTAGCAAGTAAATTTAGTAATAATTTATTTTGTGAGTATCTTTTGACCTTTTTTGTCCTTTCTCACATACTAGGAACATGTTACAACCAGCTCATGCTGCATCAGTCACAGTATCCATTTAGGGTAGCACAAATCCTTATCTTTTACCCTAATTTGTAAATCTCTAACAGTGTAGTTTAAAAATCACTTTTATATGATAACAGCTGCTTTTTAACAATCCTTGTATCTCACCAAACAGCTACACTCACCAGAGAAAAGGTGAAAAGCTCTCTCTCGCTTTCTCTCACTCACTTTCTCTCTTATATGCAAATGCAGGCTCTGACATTTTCACTTTCCAGAATGCTATGCTGTTTATTCCATCACTAGAACTAGTACCTGTTGATCCTTTAATAATAGTCACTGCAAGCAACACCCTGTTGCAAGGTTTTCCCAGTGTCCACCATCTGCCACCTGTAGTCGTAATTGATGTTTCTGCTTTGAACTTCAGTTAACATCAGGAGCATATAGATAGCTCTTAAAGCAAAGCATTTATCACACTGTCCTGTGGTCATTACTTTCTTATTCTCTCTTACACTGTGCAGTAAAGTCCCTGAGTCCACTTTATTCCTTTTATTCATCTCCATTCCTAGCATGCTGTGTGGCATAGAGTAAGCTTGTCAAAAATAATTATTATAAATTAATAAACAGACATTCAAATACAATTAAGTGCTCCCCTACGAATACTGGAAAAATTTTCTGAAAAGAGGCTAAGTCATCATAAGCATAGTCATATTCATTAATGACAGTGATTACAGAAGCCCAACACTTAGTGCAGTGCAAAAAGCAGTGACGGTAGTTCCAGATATGTAGAGAAAGACAATATTGTGAATAACGAAGAGAGGAATCTTAACGTGAAGTCTGAAGCTATGGCCTTTGTCGGTGAGCCTTGTGGTGAGAGGAGAACTATGCACAGTGAAGCATATGTTGAATTATGGGCTGCATGCTTTCACTCGAAGTATATCCCTTTTCTTTTATATGAAAGTGTTATGAGGTCCTTCTGGGAATTGTTTTTTAAACAGCTGGAAAGTTTCTCATTTTTCAGATGAGGAAACTGAGGCTGAAATGTTTCAAGTGAATCGCCCAAGGTAATTAAGTGAGTTAATCACTGAACTGAGATGATCATTTTTGTGTTGTGATACACAGCTCGGTGCTCTGCACCACTAAGAGTTATGAATAACTTAAAACCACAGGACTCTGAGGTCCTGAGGTATTGTTTGTGGCCATTATCAACAATTTTAGTAACAAGTTTAGAACACATTTTCTCAGATCTCAAACTCCTACAAAATGTTATTTGTAAATAGAATGTTTTGTTAAGAATTGAAAACAAACAGGCAAACATGTGCTAGGAGGATAATTGAAGGCTTTTTAAAAAACAATTGGCTGCTCACAGGGATTCTAGCACTCATTTTGATACATGGAAATTACTAAAGCCAGACATTTAAAACATTGAAAATCAGTGCCAATTTGTGGATTATTACACTTAAAAATGCATAAAACAACAGATCTACTTATTAAAGAGTTTCTGTAGTTTACAAATAAATAATTCACCATAGATTTAAATAATGGTAGAAAGACACATTCATTCATTTATTCAGAAAATAATTATTAAACATCCACTATATATTACGTTTCTCCAGAGAGAATATAGAATATAGAATATATTTTACATATTATATATATGTGTGTGTGTATATATATATATGTTGGCTTAGCTCAAAAGATATGTGTCTATAGATACAGATACAGATATAAAGAGATTTACTTTAAGGAATTGGCTCATATAATTTTGTAGACTGTTAAGACCAAAATCTTCAGGGCAGCCTGGACATTTCAGCAGAAGCTGATGTGGCAGGCGAAAGGCTCTGCCAAAGATGTGGTAGGCCAGTGACCTCTCATTGCTAAGAAGTCAAAATCTTTCCTATTAATAAGATGAGTCCCACTCACATTATGGAGGGTAACATGCTTTACTCCAAGTCTATCAATTTAAGTGTTAATCACAACTATAAAATACCTTCACAACAACATCTAGACTGGTGTTTGACCAAACAGCCAGGCACCATACTTTAGTCAAGCTGATACTTACATTTAACTATCATAGACTCTGTGTCAGGGACATCATGGAATTGGAAATTACACTAAGGAACAGTTGAGTTTGGAAGACATCCAATGAACAGATGACCACACAAACATGAATTGCATTTGTCTCAAGTGCCAGAAACAAAAAGTGAGGGTACCTTGAGAAGTTATAGCAGGGAAACCTGGCCCAGTGGAAGGGTCTTGGAGTGGCTCCCCCAAGAAAATGATAGTCAAGCTGAGGCCTGAAGGCTACAAAAATGGGGTTAACCAAAGAAAATAGGAGAGACTTCCAAGTAGAGGAGAAGACCCTGCATTAGGCAGGATCTGGGAAAGGCCAACATGGTCAGATACTAGGATACTTGGGGAAAAGGGAGTACAAAGGGGTGTTTGAAGTGTGGGAGGAGCCAGATCCTTCAGGATCTTGCAGACCATGTTACAGGTTTGCCACTGTTAAAGTAGGACAGTGATTAGGAAGCGTGTCTCCATGTGCTTTGTACCAAATGTGTCAGAAAGGCTAAGAGTGGGAGGCAGAGTGGCCAGTGAGAAGGCCAGATAAGAGTGTGTGTAGAGAGGGAGCTGGAGAGAATGAAAGTAGCTTAAAAGATATTTTGAGAATATGTTGGAGAATGTGATGATTACTTATGAGGGTTGAGGGAGAAGTAGGTATCAAGCAAGATTCTAAGACTTCAAGCTTGCTCCACAGTTTGGAAGCTGGTCCTATTTGTTATGATAGGGAACTCTGGTTTAGGATTTCAAACTGAATAAGGGACCTATTGAGCGGGAGGTACTTGTGGTGTAGCCAAGTGGAGAAATCTAGTAAGCAGTTGGGCATGTAGCTCTAAGACTCTACAACGATGTATAGGATGACAGAGAATTGAGAAATCATGAAAGTGGATGAGATTGCCTGGGAGAGTTATCATGAAAAAAGAGAAAAGTCAAAGACGGAGCTCAGAGCAGCTCACGACTAAAGGTCAGCTCAAGACTAGAGGAGATGGAAAAGCAGAATGGCCTAAGAAATATGGACAAACCAGCACCTTCAAATCCAGCAGAGTTGCATCTCTGTCTTCCTCCCATACTCACATCTCTCTCCAACCACAGCCAGGTAAGGTTCTTTACTGTTAGGGATTCATGGGATTAGGTTGGGTCCACCTGGATAATTCAGGATCATCTCCCAAATTTAATGTCTTTAGCCTTAATCACATCTATAACTTTAGTTCCCTTTTGCTATGCAACATTATCTACTCCCAGGTTCCATATGTTAGAATGGGGACATCTTTAGGGGACCAGTATTTTTTCTACCACAAAAACAATTCAGAGCACTGCTGAGAGGTCACAGAAGATAAAACTAAAATTCTTCTGATTGGATATAGTATATAGAAGTGAACAAGAGTAATTTCAGTGTCTTGGAGGTCACAGAAATGGGCTAAAAAATTAAAAGAGGGAGACTACAAGTGGATACTTTGTTCAAGAAATCTATGAGTAAGAAATGCTGGTCTTGAAACCCATTTAAACATGAGTGGATATTTACTATCACTGAAAGAATCACTGTCTATATCCAGGATTTGCCTGGTGGGGCAAGAATTCCATCCACCCCACCCAAACTCCAGAAAGTCACTTGTTCTCTATCCGGAGTACCTGAGGGAAAATGACTACAGAAATAATTAAGGGTAATAAATTAAAATAAAATCTGGAAGATTCTTGTTAACTGAAAAAAATGAAACAAAGATTAACAAATATATATTCTGAAACTCTTGACATTCATTTCAATTTTTAAAAACAGTAATTACCTTGTGGTTTTAGATATGTGTGTTCCAGGGCAATTAATCATCTAATAAATGTGTTTCTAGTAAGCATTTGCTAATAGCTTGATGTTGGTAAAAATGTTTCAAGTCTGCTGCCTCCAAAGCCAAAGACTTCAAAATAATATCTAGTGAGAGTTGTACTTAAAATGAGTATCAGCACTAATATGAAAAAAAGCAAATATAATAGGAAGAAAAAAAGAAAAAGTACTCTAATATTTATAAATTAACTTTAAAAATCATAACCTTTAACAATTATTGAGTGATTAACTTATTTTTGGCGCCGTTCTGAGTGTTGCACATTGTCTCATTTAATCATTAACATGCCCCTACAAAGAATGCAAAAACTATCCTCATTTTGGAAGTGGGAGAACTGAGGCTGTACACATAGGGCTGGAGTTTCAATCTAGGAAATCTACAACTTTCAAACTGTCATAACAGTAGGTAACATCTAGCGTTGATTGTCTGTCAAGTACCTGTTTTATATACTTTACAGATGTAAATACTTACATCTCACCCCAGGCTTATGAGGTAGACATTTTCACACCATTATAGATTGGAAAACTAAAGCATGCTTAAGTCACACATGTAATAAGTGGGTCAGAACTCACACCCACGAAGATTGGCTCCAAAGTCCAATTTCTTCTCCAAATACCTGCAAGGTGATTTTTTTTTTTTGAAACTTTTTCATGTAGACAGAGTGTTATCATAGACATTTCTGCTACTGTATTTGTAAAAGTATTTGGAATTAAAAATATATGTAATTTTGATGGGCTAGTAGACTCTTCCCTCTCTGAACTTCACTTTGCCTTCAAGAGTAAATGAAGAACTAGGTGATCTAAAGTATCTCTTAGCTGCATAGTTCTATGAACATGCCAAAGTTTCTTCTCTTCTTTTAACAAGTCTTTATTGTTCTGTTTTTACATGCTGGGATTTATGCTACATTGTATTATTGTAATGATTAATAATCATTTAGATCAAGCATGTACTGAGTACAGTATTTGCAACACATTAGGTGCTATGCAAAGTGCATTACTTGGTTTGCTTTACTTAACCCTCACACAAGCTTTGCTTTTAATTATGATTACTCTCTCTACCTTACAGATGAGGAAACTGAGCTTAGAGGCCCTTAGAGCCTTATTTAAGTCACACAACCAGTAAATAGCAGAGCTGGGATCAAACCCAGAAAGCCTCACTCTGAAACTCAGAAGCCCAGTCTCCTTACCATGTTACTGTTATGTTGTAGGTGCTAAATCATTGACGACAAGCATCGTTGATGAGGTTCATAGTATTTGTACCACACACTCTGAACCAGAGTCAGATCAGACTGAAGCAAAGGTGAATCATTTGGCCTACATGTAAGAATGAGAAATGGGGAGATATATACAACGTGTCTGTCTAAAATCTTATCTTTCTGACCCACCCCAATTGTGGTAATTTCCACAATTAGAGCCTTTCCCTTGGGTTTTGCAGATGGGGTCCAAAGGACCAGCTTAAAATATGACTAGAGGGAGCAATGATTTAACGACTTATTTCTTGACACCAGCAAACAGATAAGCTCACCTGCTGTGAACAAAGGGCAGAACCCTACAGGAATAGCTTAGGGTGTTTGAATCATGGGTAAGGTTTCTGGAGCTTTGTTTATGACTGAGAAGTAGGCAAATATCACCAGGCAAGGGGTGTGTGTGTGTGTGTGTGTGTGTGTGTGTGTGTAAAACTATGTACGTGTGTATATGTGTGGTGGCAGCAAATAGCTAAGGGATTGCACAATTAGGTGTCAGACTTTAGAGAAAGCATATTATAAAAGGGATAGAAGCAGCAACTGAATGTAAGAAGGTGTTAAAGGAAAAAGAGTCACCCAGTAAGTCTACCTCAATTTGGCCATAAACTGACGTGACTGAGGCTGTCTTGGGTTGTTCTCTATTTAAGAAATTCCTAGAAACTTTGATGTAGTGGGAAATGAGTGTAACACAATCATGGGTTTAGAAGGCTTCCGAAATCATCTACCCCAGACTTTGTCCTCTGCACAATCCGTGTGGGCTACCTCAGATAGCAGCTATTTGGGGTCCATTTTTAACATCAACCCAGAATGAGAGTCTACAGTCAGCAATCCTATGTTATCTGTATTTGCTGTCAGGAAAGCCATTGCATATCTAAATCCTTTATATCAAGTTGATATCCACCCTATTCCTAAGAAAGATAAAAATGGGTTATGTCATTATCCACCTAAAGGATTCTAATATTCCTAGAGATATCACTAAATCACCTCATAATCTCTCTTTCCTATGGGATACCTTGAGTTCCTTCCATTTCTCCTTATTTATCTGATTCTTTCTAAACTAGACACCTTCCAACACTCAGAAGGACAAGTATCATTGATGAGTTTCATAGTATTTGTACCGCACAGAAAATGATTTTCATCATACAACATTGCTTAGAAGTGGGGAAGTAAAATTTGTGCCCACAGTGAGACAAGGCCACAGAGCAAGACCTTGAGACACCTTCTCATTGTGATTTTGTGAATCACAATGAATCCTCAAACAAGTCAACAATTCTTTGCAAATCTGTAGAATAATTCCTTCCTTTGCTTATCTGGGTCTCAGTCTGTAATGGCAAAACCGTCATGGTAATAGTATTCTTGTGAAGAGCCATTGTGGGGATGAATCACATATCATTTGAGAATGTTTAATATGTAATTAATGTTATGAATATCATTTGTGAATTATGAATCTTAAAGCTATATTCAGATACAAATACACAATTTTGCAAATAACATCATATATATATATATATAGAGAGAGAGAGAGAGAGAGTCTCTCAAGGTCTCATATATATATTACCAATTACCACAATTGGGTGGGCCAGAAAGATAAGATTTTAGACAGACACATCACATATATCTCTTCATTTCTCATTCTTGTATGTAGGCCAAATGATCCATCTTCACTTCATTCTGACCTGACTCTATGTTTCAGAGTGTGTGGTACAAATACTATGAACCTCATCAACAATGCTTGTCATCAATTATTTGGTACCTACAACATAAGAGAAAGAAAGTCTCTCAGTGTCTCTCTCTCTCTCTCTCTCTCTCTCTCTATATATATATATATATATATATATATATATACACACACACACACACACACACACACACACACACACACACCCCCACTCTTTGCTGTACTGTTAGAGAGAGAGAGAGAGAGAGGTCTCTCAACTCTCAAAGTCTTGCTCTGTTGCCCAGGCTAGAGTGCAGTAGCATGATCATAGTTCACTGCAACCTCGAACCCCTGGGCTCAAGGGATTCTCCTGCCTGTGCCTCCCAAAGTGCAATGATTACAGGCATGAGCAACCTCACCTGGCCAGATACGTAGCTATTAATGAAGAGTAATCACATTATTCATTGTAATCAACATTTATGTTTGTTGAAATTGTCTTAACACTTTCATGTGTTGTTCACAGGAATGTAACCTGGAATAGCTTAGCTATTCCAGACACACACTGCTCACCAGAGCTAGAAGAAGGCTACCAGTGCCCACCTGGATTTAAATGCATGGACCTTGAAGATCTGGGACTTAGCAGGCAAGAGCTGGGCTACAGTGGCTTTAATGAGATAGGTCTGTCTTACTGGTAAAATACGTTTTAAGTTTCTATTTTATGATGTTTATGAAGTGGACAGAATAATTAAATAATTGATAATAATATTTTGACTGGCTGTCATATAGAAGAAATACAAATATAAATTTTAATTCTATGCCTATTTTATAACATATTCTACCCTACAGTGCATAGCATACATGTTATATATGTATATAGGCAGCAGTGTTTATATGGAGTTACAGATCTCTCATTTTTAACTATTTTGATTCTCAATAATAGCATTTAAAAATGTTTGTTTGTTGAACAGGGTTCTGGGTTGTTGACTCAAAGATAAACAAAATTTGGTTTCCTTTCCTATATAACTATACCCTAATAGGCGAGGTAAGTCTTTAAAACTATAATACTAGGTATTGATGAGTGCATTAGAGCTGAAAAGTGCTCCTTGATTAGAAGACAATTAATGAACTAGTTAAGGAATATGCATCAACTATGTAATAAATGTATGGGAAATGCTGGTGCATGAAAACTATGTACTCAAATGTAAACATTTCTTCTTCACTTGCCTTATTAAGTCCTAAAATGTGCTATTACATACATAATGAAAGAACTTAGCATCTGCCATTTAGTTCATATCATTGTATTTATTATAATTCTATGCAAGTTGCACAGATTGTATTATTAAAGCAAAAAATGTGTAATTCTAAACAAGTATCTTACACCTTGAGAATTGTTATCAGAGTAATTTTTTAAACTAAATTTTCTTCAAGTCTCAGGCCCATGTACTGAACCGTAAAGTTACAGCTTCTATATAGAATTTAGTACTGAACGTGGGCTGATGGTATCTTTTTAAGTTCAGTTTTGCAAATAACATCTCAAGTTTTCATCTTTATGTTTTAATATTTCCTCATATTTGATTTTAAGCATTATAGTTAGATGGCATTCTTCCATCTCTTTTGACCAATAATATTGTCTCCTATTTCATAAAAATCCAGAAGCCAACTGATGTGAAGCAATTTCCATTTGCTATACTCTCTTAAGCTTATCCAGCTTTGTAATTGATCTTAAATCCTTCCCTCCTGTCTCAAAAGTACAGAGGCGTCATGAATTATACCAATAACTTTTAGGCATGAGAAAGAAATCACAGATGTGGTATGGGAGGCGAGATGTATAGGCTGATACGCTGTGTGGAATAAGCTTCAGGAGTTCCAACAGCTGGGCATGACTAGAACACATGCCTTATCAGAGTCTGCAGCTCTTTCTTTTAGAGACTGAGTGTATCCATGTCTTCTATGGAGAGTGGTCACCATCCCAGGGTTAAGGTTGCCCTTACAGAAAATATCCTCCAATTTTTTAAAATCATGTAGCTAAAGCACATCACACCCTCACCATTTTTAATGCAATGATTGTACCCAAATTCCAAATGCAGCATTATATTCAAGTTGATTCACCTTTCTTCACTCTGACTTACAATGGCTTCGCTGAATATAAAGTGGAATCTCTGTTTGAGAGAAAAAGTCTCCTTGTAGTGTGCTGGTTCCAGAGGACCAATTCTAGAAGGAAATTGCCTTGGAGGCAGTCGCCCCCTACTAAAGCAATTATCTTACTATAGCTGTACTGTTAATTTATCTCCCAAGGATTTAAGCTCCTTGAAAACAGGAAGTGCATCTTTTCATCTTCAAGTCTCCAGGGCACAGGGCTATGCCTGGCTCACAGGGAGGCTTCCATAAATATTTACTAATAGGCTCAACAAAGTGTATGTCCTTTTGAATTCATTGGTAACCAGGCATGTTTGTGTGAGGAGGTAGAGCCACAATAGAGAATTAAGTTGTTTTCTTGTTGTTCTTTTCCCTGATTTTGTCTGTTTTTGTTGGCAATATTCATTATTCCTCATGACTCCTTCCTTTCTATACAGGCTTAATTTCATCTGTTTGCTTATTTTTCCCAAATGATGATTGAATTCATCATCACTGTATGACTAATTGTTAGATAATGAAATGTTGATCTTGTACCATAACCAAAACATTTTTAAATGGTCACTGTAATTTAGACTGAAATTGATAGCTACTTCCTGATATTGTGTATCTCTGTAGATACACAAACTACTATATTTAAAAGTTCTTATGGAAACAAAAGACAATGTTTTGCCCAAAATTAGGAAAATAAAATATTTTATTAGACACATGTGATCATCTCTTCATACATGAATTTGAATTTAAAACATAATTAGGTGCTTAATTATGCATATGAATTTGGCTAATTACTTGAATATGTAAGTAATTATGATTAGTTAAAAAGGAGCCCATTTCCTTTTCTTACTAATCAAATTACCATTCAAAACATGAATTTCAATTCACTTATAACATTTCTGGCATAAGTAGCTTTATGTCTCATTAAGATGTAACACTGATGATGTTGAAAAATTCAAATTTTAAAATATATTAAAAGCCAGAGTCATGGAATAGAAAAAATGACAAGGAACTCCTGTTGTAAGATTGAAAAGTAAAGACATCTTTTGCCCTTTTGGATGTCAAAATCATCCAAATAGCCAAAAGACTGAGAAACAGAAATGAAATTTTCATATTTAAGAACTCTGAAAAACTGTAACTACAAACCACATCACAGGACTGGATGTCTAACAGAAAACTTCCTGAGCAGATTCTGCCTACTGTGGATCTCAGACAGCACCAGCAGCAGAGCAATATTCTAAGATAATGCATGTTCCTGGAGGAACAGAACCATCTCATATTTTGAGTCAGGGAATCAGAGCAAAGGCTGAGTGTGGCGGCTTACCAGGACCCCATGCAGCATCACAAAGCAGAGGCCCTCATTTCTGCAAGCAGTTGGTGGGGAGATAGAGTGGAGGGGACACAACTGCTTTGTGATGGGCCCCGACGCTGCTGATCTGGGTTGGCTAGAATGGGATAAAAGCTAAATGGAAAGTTTTCATGGCCACTATAACTTAGGATAACCTGGGGAGCCTTTTAAAACACAGATTCTCAAGCACCATCCTCATGTCAATTAAATCACAACCTTAGAGTTATCCAAGGAATAGATGGCTTTTAAAGGCTCTCCAGGTGGTTAATTTATGTGCATGTAGAGTTATGAACCAATGGACTAAAGAAACACACACATACACACACACCTATATTATAAAAGCCTTCGATTCCATCTTGGTCCATTTTGGTTGTTATAACAAAATGTCATAGAATCAGTGTCTCATAACCAAGAGAAATTTATTTCTCACAGTTCTAGAGGTTGAGAAGTCCAAGATCACGACAGCAGCAGATTTCATGCCTGGTGAAGGCCCACTTCCTGGTTCATAGAATGGCACCTTTTCACTGTGTCCTCATGTGGTAGGAGTAAGGGGTCTCTCTTGAACCTCCTTCATAAGGTTACTAATATCATTAATGTGGGCTCCACCTTCATGATCTAATCACACCCAAAGTTCCTACCTTCTGGTAGCATCACCATGGGGGTTAAAAATTCAGCAAATGAATTTGGGGGAAACATCACCTTTCTGTCCATTGCACTATCCTGCAATATTACCCTGTTCCTCCCCAAAGTGAAACAGTGACAGATATCTGGTCTAATAAAATTTATTTCAAAGACGAGTCATACTGAAAAGAATGAGGATCATGTCTATAAAAAAATACTTTGAGGTACTTTTAAAACAAAAAACAAATCATGATATATAACTCATAAAAACTTAGCAGGAAGCAAAGCACTGAATTACAAGTTCAAAGGATACAACTTGTCTCAGTAAGTGAACATAGAACAGTCAACACTGAGACACATCTTAGTAAAATTGTTGGAAATCAAAGCTAAAGAAAACATTCATTAGGCATCCACAAAAAAAAAAAAAAAAAAAAAAAAAAAAAAAAAAAAAAAAAAAAAAAAAAAAAGGTCAAGTTAGCTATAAGGAGGTACATCAGAGAGGCCTGAAACTTCATGTCAATATGGAACTCTAGAACGTAATGGCACAATGCTTACAAATTATTTAGGGAAAGAATGGGTCAAACTTTTTCTGAATATTTTTGAAGAGGCAAGAACATAGAGACTATATTTTTCATGAAATCTTCTTGAAAACATTTAGCCAATCAAGAGTTTCTTATCATGAGCTAGTCTCTAGTATCCATTTGTTGTAAGAATAAAGCTAATACAACTGTAGGATTTACAAAATGCAATGTAAATATTACAAATTATGAATAGAAGAGATAAGATGAAAAATGGGGGAGATAGCATAATGATGTTGATGTTCTCAACATTCACACTTAGCAGTTAAAAAAGTACCATTTATACAATAGATGGAATGTATAATAGAGATATATGCATACTTGTCATGAGAAAGTTTGATGAACTCAAAAATTACTTTCTTTAGAAATAACTCAAAAATCCAAATAATGTTATCTATGACCATGTCCCAAAAAATCATTTCAATGTGAGTAATAATATTGGAATCAATTCTTTCTGAATCTTGATAATAGTTCTCAAAAGAAAAGTAACAGACAGTATATTTTTTAACCTCTGAATAGAGTCATGCTGTTTGCTGTAGCATGCTTAAAACTGATAGGGGCACATGACTCCTTTGTGGTAAAGTTTGCCTGAAGCACAATTATTCAAAAGAATGGCCCTGGGGTTTAGATCATGACTCCACTTTATATTAGTGTGACAGCCTTAGGAAAATAGTTAACCTCTCTGGTCTCAATTTCCCCATCTAGGAAATGGGGTAAGTGACAGACCTACTTTATAGAGTTAATGTAAAAAGCAACTGAGAAACTACACTTAGAGTACTGTGTAGCATAGAACAAACACAGAATGAGCTAGAAATTGAGATGCACTGTGTTATTTGAGGGAAAATGGCATAATAATAAGGAAGGGCAAGACATAGATGTTTTCACACTCACACACAACATCTGATCTGATTCCCTTTGTTTACAGACATTAACTATGCAGGTTTTTCAGTATCTTATGCAAGGGAGAGGCATTGGGGCATGGGCACAGTGTTTGTTTTGTTTTATTTTGTTTTTTTCAGATGGAGTCTCACTCGTCACCCAGGCTGGAGTGCGGTGGCATGATCTTGGCTCACTGCAACCTCTGCCCCCTGGGTTCAAGCGATTCTCCTGCCTCTGCCTCCCAAGTAGCTTGGACTACAGGTGTGTGCCACCATGCCCAGCTATTTTTTTTTTTTTTTTTGTATTTTTAGTAGAGACGGGGTTTCACTGTATTAGCCAGGATGGTCTCGATCTCTTGACCTCATGATCTGCCCACCTTGGCCTCCGAAAATGCTGGGATTATAGGCATGAGCCACCACGCCCAGTCGGGGCATGGTGTTCTTAACCTTGCATCTTGCCTATGTTAACTCCTATCTCCCATTTCATTTTATTCCAATCAGTGACTAGCATTCTAGAAGGCAAATTTTTGGTGGTGTTTGGTCTTTATTCATCAATTATTCCTCTCCACTCTCACAAATGTCCTCACTTCTGTGCTTGTACCAGTCTCTCTAGAATCTGATTAACATTTAGCCCGTGTCACTGAATTTTCTACAGTTTGATGAAGCATCATGCATACGTTTAATTTTACTTATTTATCCCTATACATTCAAATTTGTGACCCCTGGATTTGAGCCTCTCTCTTTCAGCAGCCTTTCAACAGGCACTCCTTCCACAGAGCCTAAGTAAAGCACCGTCTGGGGCATTGAGCAGAAGGCACAGCCATGCTGTGACATGCACGGGCTCCAGCACTAAGTGATTTATTTTCTGACCTTCTCTAATTCCCTGGGCCACGCGATGACTGAGATACTCGTTATTTCTGTGTCTTTCTTCCATGTATGCACTTTTCCATCTTTATTTCTGGCTATATTTCCTATAGCTCCTTCCTAAGGACCCCCAACTAACTCATCCCCACTAAGACATTAGCCTGTGGACTCAAGATATCACACATTCCCCATGTTCCAAGCTTCCTGAGGAGTAGACATAATCTAAAGGACATCTTGCAAAATCACAAAACGTATTTAGCAGACATTGAGATTCCATGATTGAAGTATGTGTGGCGAGGTGGGTAGGAATCATACAGTGGAAAGGTTTGGGGATTGACAACATCCTAAAAGCCACACTGTAGACGTGACACAAAATCACAGCAACTCACCCTATTTAGAAAATTTGCCATCCCTTTTCTGAATACTTACCCCACTTTCAGTTCTTACTTCCGCTGTTCCCACTTGTTCATGAACATATGAGACATACAAGCTGAGACATAAAAGAGGCGACTCTGTGATTTTCTGTAATAACACTGGACATGAAATTACAGAAGTTTAGAGCTGGAACAGATAATGCAGTCATGCGTTTCACCGGCACAGGTGGGGATCTGAGAGTCAGAGTGAGCAGAGTTAGAGTTACAGAGAACTCCGGGCAGAGGCAGACTGAACTCACTTCTCCGGATTTGCAGATGTCCACCATACCTGCTGTTTCCACCAAACCGTCTTACAGCTCAAAATAGTGTTTAATTAAGAAGAAAATTCAAAAATAACTTGCAAAGCTTAGTTTTATTCTTAATTTTCCAGTAGAATATTAGTATTATTTCCCTTTAGTGAAATGCTAGTGGAGAAGACCATTGTCCAAACAGAGGTGATGTGCCACTTAGAAACAAAGCAACACAAAATATATCATATGTGGGAAAGAAATCCCAGCAAACAAACACCATCGAACTGGTGATTCCTTGTCATGACATTTTATAAAAAAGTAAAATATTTGGTACAAAAGATGAGAACAAAACTATTCAGGTGGTGGTTTGAACCCTTCATTCATTATACAGTCAGGTAAAAAATAAAACATGTTCAGTTTGGACTAAACAACCAAATGAATATCATTGGATGATAAAACTCATCCTGGAAAGTCACTTAGGGAGTAAATCGCTATCATGCATTTTTTATTAGTCTTTAGAATCATCAGAATAAATGACAAAAGCCCATTTTCAAAAAAATCCAGAATAAATGAAATTCAACTGAAACAGCTGATATCAGAGGAAGCCCACAAGCAAGATAAACTATAAATCAAGACATTCTGAAAATAACTAATAGAAAAGACATAAAACTTACGCCCTTAACACTACACGAGCTGTATATGGTGGATCACTTTGCCTATTCTATATATACAAACGTCGAAGGTAAAGCTAGGAAATAATAAACACTATGTTCTTATGGTGGCTAATTGTCCAACAGACTGTCGTTACTTTTGTAATTACTGTCATTACTTAGGACAACTGTCATTATCATTTATTGATTGCGTATTATGTGTCTAGCACCAGTGAAAAGGTTTTCCATCCATTGTGTTTTTAATCCTCCAAATAAGCGCATGAGGTATCATTATCCCTCAACTGATGAGTGAGGAGAAGGAGATGAGTAAGAATGTACTTGCCCAGAGCCTCTCACCAGCTGCATTTGGAAGCCAAGTCTTGCTGCCCTGTGTGCTGAGGCCGAAGGCTGTGCTCTTGGTCTACAAACTACTACGTTACCAGAGAAGTCGACCATGAGTAACCTTCATTCCTGTGGCTTGTCAGGATACCTGGTCCATTATAAAGTGTCATTATGATGATGGAAGAAACACATCTTCCAAAATAGTGACCTGCCATAGTAGCATATCCTGCAACATGGTGACCACCCTCTTGTCCTGAAGTCTTTAGACAAGTCTTAGACAAAAGAATAAATGTAGGCTGGGCGCAGTGGCTCAAGCCTGTAATCCCAGCGCTTTGGGAGGCCAAGGCAGGCAGATCACCTGAGGTCGGGAGTTCAAGACCAGCCTGGGCAACATAGTGAAACCCTGTCTCTACAAAAATACAAAAATTAGCCGGGCATGATGGCGGGTGCCTGTAATCCCAGCTACTCGGGAGGCTGAGGCAGGTGAATCGCCTGAACCTAGGAGGCAGAGGTTACAGTGAGCCAGGATTGAGCCACTGAACTCCAGCCTGGGCAACAGAGCAAGACTCCATCTCAAAATAGATAAATAAATAAAATAAAATAAAATAAATAGATAAATAAAGAGTAAATGTGAAGAAGTGTGACGCCCACTGCAAACTGATGGCCCCTTAAGGGGTTGGTCTCTGGCTTGAATTCTAGTCCCTTGTATTCTGTATTCTGTGGGACAGAGAGTTGGTGCATAATACATGTTAGTTAAATGAAAGAATATAAATATTAAAGAATATACCTGGGAGGCAATGCAGTTTTATAAGCTATTGAGCTATAAACATCTGGGCAAGGATTAGAGATAAAGCCAGAAAAAAATGAGTGAATACTACTTTTGATATAAAATTAGATAGTAGACATATAGGCTAGAGATGTGGGAGAGAACTTAGCAAGCAAAAGAAAATATGCTATTTGGTATATTTTAGTGAGTTTTGTGCTTATTTGAACTAAATTCACAATGCCATGATAAGCCATGTGTTTGCTGTATATAATTTACAGCTACATGCATTAATTTCTCCTGTGTATTTGAATTTACTTTCTTTGCTTTGAGATATGAATATTTAAATTTGCTTTCTAAATTATCGCAAATTAACCAGCAAATTTATCTAAGAAGATTTTGGAAATCCACATTCATTAATTTCTTGATCAGAATGTGACATAAAGCATATTTACCATATTAGTTCCTTTACCAAAAAAATCATAAAGCTTTTCTATATGTATCCTCCTTAAAATATCAGATAAGAAAACTACAAGTCGTCAGCTCCACAGGAGTTAAAATGTGGATTTTGGATACTTAGAACAAATTTAAGATGATGACTTGAAATCTTCGTGAATTTTTTTTGGCAACAATAAATTAATTGGGCCTTTCAAGAAAATGCAGAAAACTAAAGTAAAGGGTGATTGAGTCTGCCAGATTTCCTACATTCCCAACTCACTTCTGAAGAACGTAATTATGGGTATTGAAATTTGGGACTGGTATTTTTTACAAGGAGAAATATATTGTAACTGTTATTTACTTTTGTGGTATTTCTCTTCTTTGACTTTGGGTAGTATTGACTATAAGCTATGGACTCAGCTCCCTGTGTGGGTCATAAATCAGTTTTATTAAATATTGATTTAGAAATACCAGTTATTATTTTCATCACTGGTGGAGTTCTGTGCTTCGGACTACCCCTGTATCTTGTGAAATAGGATTGACGATGGATGCACTTACACGGGTCCAGTGTTTTAGTTTTAACACAGGATTTACTTGACTTTGAAATAACTTTCTATATCTTTTTCTATTACTATTCTATTATTTTTATAATTTGTCTCTTATTACATCTGATATTCAATATGGACATAAAATATGAAAGAAAATTACTTTTATTCAAATTATAGTGGGATGTAAATTGAACTTTGTTGATGCTGCTGCTAAAAATTGATTCATCAGGGTTGAATGATATTAAACCATATTTTATGCTACTGTATGTGATATCAGATGAGAACTTTACAAATGAATAGAAAACAGAAAGTTATGTATCTACAACCATGATTTATTACAGAATGTACATTTTTATTGTAGTCACAAAAGAAAAAGCACAGTAAAGACTAATTTGTAAAATATGTAATTGAGATTTATCATGCTCTCAGAAAAAAGCACCAAAGGGTTGTTTTTGATGCATTTTTCTTGATGTTTACTGTTCCCATAGGAATTACTTAGTGATTTTTATGAAAACACATATGGAAGAGAGACCTTAGGCAATAGAATTCAACTAAAAGGGCTTCGTCTATGATAATTCTATATTTGCTCTCTGATAAAAATTCCTTTATCATAGAACAAGGAAAACCTGACGTATTTTTGTTGCGTCTAGGACAAGATCAGGAAACATCCTATGAGGAATATATGTGAAAACCCTTAGCCAAATGCAAGGGGTTTTATCCCTGTATCTTGAATCATAAGTGCCCCTAGGTTACATGAAATGTGTGCTTCAGGATTTTTAAAGGGACTGTCTTTAGGTTTATCAGATTCTCAGACAGGGTCACAGACTTACTTAAACTGAAATTAGATGTCCAGATATTATTTAGAATGTTAGGAAGAAAGGAGTTTAAAAGCAGAAATTGCAGGCATGATTTTTTAAAAATAAGGATGTGCATTGTCTGGTGAAAGATGTTTAGGAGTTCTTGTTGAATAGATGAGAAAAGACAGTGACTAGGGGAGTTTTTCATCAGACAGTGAAAGGCAATTTTAAAAGTAAATTTTGGAGGACATAAAGTGATGATTTATTTCATGTTATACATAGAAGACAGTGTTCATTGAAAATATCTAGTGGATTCCAAGAAATTAGCATTTTTATGGTTGTATTTTAAACATTTATAAGTTGCAAAAGTAATACTTCAAATAATGTAAGAGATTTAATGATTTAAGAAAGTAATAAATTCTGCCATATATAATTCCCTCCCTCCTTCCCTCTCTTCCTTCCTTTTCTCATTTCTTCTTCCCTCTTTGTAAGTTTCATGGTATGTTATCAAATGTTTTCCATTCTTCCCTTACTGATAGACATTTAAGTGGTTTTCAATCTTTCCTTGCAATAAGTAACGCTGTGTTGAATACAGGCATATATACATTCTGTGTTCGTGTATGATTATGCTTTAGAACAGATTCCCAGAAACAATTTCTGGGTGAAAGGATATGCACATTTTTAATACAATAGATAGCTGGTTGTTTACTTTTTTTAAAAGATGATAAGGATTCATAGTCCTGCCCTTATTGCGTGAGTGAATTTTTAAAAATACAAGGTATTATTTTTCAATACGCATAAATATTGAAGGAAAAAATAATGTAGGCATTTCGTATTCTGTACTTTGTACTCTTCTGAACATCGGCAGTCCATTCTCTTCTTGAATGTATGTGTTCATCCCATTCTTCCTGGAATGCCTCTCTCCTACTCCCCGCATCACCTATGACTCACCTTTCAGGACCTACTTAGGTAAGTTTCCCCTGATCTGCCAGTAGCACTCATCTCCCTTCTATACGAACTATGATAGCAAGGTTTGTGCATCAAAGTTGACACTTCATTACTTCATTCTACATGTGTCCCATCATCATGTGTGCACACACATGCATGCCTGTGTGTCTTTTACCCTTATCTTCTGGATGAGTTCATTAGATCCAGTTGCCTCAGGTGGGAGCAGAGCCTCAGGCACTTCTTTTGATGTCTTTTCTCACTCTCATTGAACTCAGTATATACTTGAGGACTGGCTGATCTTATTGATGAGAATTTTATATTTGATAGATTGCCTTTTAAAAAATCATCCTTCTGCAGAAATTTAGTAATTCAAAATTTAAGTCAAATTCAAATACAACTCTAGGCTCTAATTTCACTGTTCGTTTGAACGTAGGACTTCTCCGTTAAGCCAGATACTCACGTGAAACAAATGTGAATAGACTAGCTTGGAAATCGTGTATGGACAGTCAAGGAAACTTTCTCTGCTGGTGACAGCAGCCTGTAGAACATAATTTCCTGGACACTCTATGAAATCAAATCAGTTTTACCAACTAATCATTTGGAGCAAAAAATAATAATAGTGTTATTTAGGAAAGCCCTAACACAGCTCTTACCTCAAGGCTAATGAAGACCTGAACCTGGCATTCTAGAGGCTTCCATGTTCCAGCTGTGAGCCCTGCTTAGCCAAAACCCTGCTGAAGAGGGAAGAGCCTCCTCCTCTGGAGAGAAAGCCCCCAGCCTTTGACAAAGTGCTTCTAGCCTGAGCCACGTGGGCTATGAAAAAGAAGTTGATCATCCTGAGCAGTCACTGGACAGTGGAGACAACCCATCCATTTTTCTCCTTTATTCTTCCCTACCCCTCAGCTCTCACTCCCTTAGGCCTTGGGGTTCTGGAATCATAAGAGCAAAATATTCTAAATATACTAAAACATGCTAAATATAATAACTTAAATATGCTAAATAAAATTAAAACTAAAATAAACATATTAGAATAAATCATGAATGGCTAATAAATATAAGCTGCCACCATTAAAACAAAAATAACAACCACTACCACAGTTGCTACTATAAAGATTATTATTGATCGGATTTGTTTTTAGATAAGTAGAAAAGTGAGATGTATTTCTATTTTTCTGAGAATGTAACCATTCTTAAAGAATATGAGATGCTTTCTCACAGTAAGCAGAAGAATGAGATGTATTCATAAATAATATAAATAATATATTCACCAAATAGTTATTTTGCACTTACTCTATATAGGTACTGAAAATAGAATGTACCTCAAACAGAGATGTTAAAATAAAACAAGAAATGAAGGTGAAATAAATTCAGAAGAAAGGATGGATCATTAACTTGTTGTAGTTCTCACGGCCATGTGCTGGATGCAGGCATGCCTGTCTGACTGTGTGCGTGTGTACATACATTGCTTCCAAATTTTTTTCACTATGATTTTGTTAAAGTGAAGCGTAAGCACTCCACATTTGCTGCAAGTCTCATTTCCCCCATTTGTTTTATTTCTCACATTTATGTAACTTGTCTAACCTCTGAAACAAATGTTTTTATTAGTTCTGGTAATGCAAAATAATCTTTAGAGAATTACGTTTTTATTTTTGCTTTTGTTAAACAAGATCTACAGTAGCATAGATTAAGTGTGCCACCTTCATTTTGTACCTGGCTAAATATTTCTGCTTCCTGTGTACTTTTTCTGAAAATGGCTTTAATTTATCTTATTTTTGATAATTAGCTTCAACGAGTACAGAATTCTCCTTTGGTATTGATTGGACATAAAACCTGAAATATTTTCATTGTATTCTGGAATCTATTACTGCCAATAACAAGCCTACCGTGGGTCTAATTTTAAGACTTTCTTTTTTTTTTTAATTTGGTTTTGTGAATTTGGATTTTTTTTTAATATCCATTTTCCTCTGGTAGTTTTTAAGATTTACCCTTTGCCTTTGCTGTCTTGTGCTCTTAGTATCCTATGCCTAGGCATGGATTTTTATTTTGTATCTACTGTGAACTCATTCTCTGCATATAAGACTTATGCCTTTCTTCAATTCTGGAAGGTTTCTCAGATCAGCTCTCTTCTCCATTCTCTCTATTCTTTATTTTCTGAAATACTGATTAATATTTGTTTTTATCATATATTTCTTATTCTATCCTCCATGTCTTTAAGTCATGCTTTCTGACTTCCCTCTATTTTCTTGACTTGTCTTCTTGTTACCATACAATGGGTGGGTTCAGTTGCTTAGCAGGTGGCAGTCCAATGACCACAACCAAGGAGGATTTAACCAGAGGATTTCATTACTGGCAACAAGTAAGTAGAACACTGGAGATAGTTCCCAAAGCAGTGCCTCCCCAAACACAGGTGAAAACAGGGCTTTGTGGGGGCTGCTTAGCTGAGTCACTGTATGCAGAGGTGGAGTGCAGACAGACACAGCAGTTGTTCATGCTTCTTCATATGTTGCCCATACAGAAAATGACACATAAGCTCTTCCCTGGACAGGGCGTTTAGTATGGTAATGCAAACAGGTCTCCAAAGTTCATCTCTAGCTCAGGCATCCCTGGATGCCTGGGACCAGTTTTTCGTGTGTTTGTTGTTTGTTTTGCAGGGACTTGGCTTCATCCTAGAATGTTTTTAAACAACAGAAACTCAAGGGGCAGCAGTTAAAAGTGGATACTTCTTCCCAGTGTGTACCCAAAAACCCAGGGACCCTGGGTTACACTCTGGATCCTCAATTGGATGCACAAGGAATCTTCTATCATTCTCCATCCCTCTAGGGGTTGTTTACATATTTTCAAGTTCAAATTATTTGCTGAACTCTTAATTTTCTCTCAGTGTGTCTAGCCTGCCATTTATTGAATTTTCAATTCCAACATCTGTAATTTTTATACCTAGTATTTCTATTTAATTCTGTTTCAAATCTGCCTGTTCTTTTATCTTAGATTCCTGTTCTTGTTGTTTTCTTTCTAATCTTTTCTTCATCTCACCATTTTAAACATGCTTATTTTAGAATTTGTTTCTAATCCGTCCATATTTCCTAACTCTCCTTTATAATAGTTCATTTTCTTGTGTGGTTTATAATATTGACTATGAACTCATTTCCACTGGCTATGAGCTCATTTTTCAGGGGTACTCTGGCCTAAACTATGACTGGGGTTGTGTTTGCTGCAGTTTCATGGATATCTACCATTCTTACTGATACTCATGTTACTTTTGTGGCTTAAAGAATATATTCGTCAGTTCTCATGCTGCTAATAAAGACATACTTGAGACTGGGTAATTTATAACGAAAATGATTTAATAGATTCACAGTGCCACGTGGCTGGGGAGGCCTCAAAATCATGGCACAAGATGAAGGAGAAGTAAATGTCTTACATGGTGGCAGGCACATCTTACATAGGGGTAGGCAAGAGAGCCTGTGCAGGGAAACTGCCCTTTATAAAACCATCAGATCTTGTGAGGGTTATTCACTATCATGAGAACAGCACAGGAAAGCCCTGCCCCCATTGTTCAATTACCTCCCACTGAATCCCTCCCACGACATGTGGGGATTATGGGAGCTACAATTCAAGATGACATTTGGGTGGAAACACAGCTAAACCATATCAGGGAAGGAGAGGTCCTTGAACTATTTGCATTTTGGGGGCACTGTAAAATTAGGCCACACACTTCAGTTGGCCCAAGTCTTGGATTCTGACTTCTCTTAGGAGACTCTTTTGCCCTTCTTGGATCTGGACAGAAGTCAAACAACATTCTGCTTTTTCCCTGAGCTGGAGGCCAGGGTTCTTCCAGTCCATATAAAATGCAGAACAACCCTATGTAACTCTCAGCTTTGCAGAGACACCTCAGCTCCAACCTCCTGTCTTGTATTAGGTGCCTCCCGACTTCTCTCCCTACTGGGCCCCAGAAGGCCTGAAGATTTAGATTGACTCCAAGTACCTCTGTGAACCATTTGGCTTCAGCTGCTGCTCACAGCTCTGATTTTATATTCTCCCAAACTCTCTGACTGCTGGATGGTTTGCTCATGTAGCTTTGAGATAATTTACATATTCAGAACTTATTATCTTTTTATCTATTTCCTTGTGTTGGTTTGGCATAGGGTGAGGAGGGTAAAGAAGAAAGGTGTCTAAATAAGCATAGTCCAACACATTGACCTAAAACCTATGGTGTGTATATATATATATACACACACACACATATACACACACACACACACACACACACACACATATATATATACACACACACAGAGAGTCTTGCTCTGTCATCCAGACTGGAGTGCAGTGGCATGATCTCAGCTCACTGCAGCCTCCTCCTCCAGGGTTCAAGCAATTCTCGTGCCTCAGCCTCCCAAGTAGCTGGGATTACAGGCACACACCACCATGCCCAATTAATTTTTGTATTTTTATTAGAGACAGGGTTTCACCATTTTGGCCAGGCTGGTTTAGAACTCCTGACCTCAGGTGATCCGCCCACCTCAGCCTCCCAAAGTGCTAGGATAACAGATGCGAGCCACCATGTCTGGCCTATGTTTTTATATTTTTAGACTTTCCATGTAATGATGCCATTTTCTTTTCTATGATATGATGTATCTATGATTTTATATTCTATATGTATTTTTATATTCCTATATAAATGCATTTTATTAATTGAGCATTAATTCTTAAAATTTAGTATTTCCATGAATTTTTAATTTTACAAATATTCTATTTTCATGTTATTATTTTTATTATTTTTTGCTGCTGAATAGTTATGCCAGCCTCTGTGCAGCCTGGGAAGACAACACATCAGCAGTTAATTTGTGTAAAGACAAAAAAAATTAGAGAGCAAGAGAATGAGACAAGACTGCAAATCAGCAATGATAATTATTAAGTACTGAGAACAATTCCAGTGGATTAAGATTTGGGGTGCTTAAGCTTCTTAATATTAATTGCAGCAAATATTCAAATGCTTTCACTTTCCATAGAAGTACTTTAGCAAATAAGCAAAATATGAAATAAAAACCCTAATTCAGAATTACCTAAATATTAAACAAGTAAATTGTCCTAGCTAACTCTTACTGTCTTATGTCCAGTAAAACAATAACCTATATTTGTGCATACAGATATATTATTTCATTTAAAAACTAGCTGTAAGTCTTGACACCAAATTGAAGTTGAACTGAAAGAAGCCTTCCTGTAAAGATACTTGGGATCCTCACATTATATGTAAGGAAAGTCACCTAGGTGTGATCAAACCCAGGTGTGACATGTTATTAACTCATTCTAATGGTACAGATGTTGAGATACAGAGAACAGAAGCAGCTCTTAAGGGACAGAGACAGGACTCAGTGACAACTATATTCACCTGTCATGGGGTAGAGCTACAGTAGTGAGTATTCTGTGGATGGTCCTATCCAGATAAAAGAAGGAATTGGTTTCAGGACATAGTCTGCATCTTACTAGACGGGGTATGTTGGACAAGTTATTTAACCTCTTCTGGCCTGTAAAATAGGAATAAAAATGGTACATATCTCAGAGTATCATAGGAAGACTAAATTAGACTATTCTCCTCCTCACATCTAATGAGTTCTCAATATTTAACTGATTATAATTAGCTTTTCTAGATACATAACTAAGTAAATAAATTCATAAATTATAGAGCAAATAATCATAGGGTCACACGGATAGAAAGTGGGAAAAATAGGAGACAAACCAATGTCTATATTCGTTCCATGGCATTAGATTTAGATTACCTCCATTTAGTCTGGCAAAACACTCATGATTATACAATGTAGTTTTAAAATACACAGTACTTTGCTGGGTGTGGTGGTGCATGCCTGTGGTCCCAGCTACTTGGGAGGCTGAGGTGGGAGGATGGCTTAAGCCTGGCAAGCAGAGGTTGCAATGAGCCAAGATCACACCACTGCACTCTAGCCTGGGCCATAGAATGAGACACTGTGTCAAAA
This sequence comes from Macaca thibetana thibetana, assembly GCF_024542745.1. NCBI lineage: Eukaryota > Metazoa > Chordata > Mammalia > Primates > Cercopithecidae > Macaca > Macaca thibetana. The sequence continues at coordinate 81,131,634 of NC_065594.1, read as the reverse complement.
AAGAAAAAAAAAATACAGTACTCACATTTTATTCTGCTAGTATATGCTGTATTCACTGCTGTATGCTCCCATGCATGGAGACTTTCATTGGGAATAAAATGTTTAAAACTATTTTACTATTTCATGCAGTACTTTGAGATACTACCAGCAAAGTTATTTCTAAGCTGAGATGCTTTGTCCTGGCAGGACTTCTAAAGAGTTAAAGCAATGCTGAATCTATGTATTTACAACTGACTAGAGCAGGGATCAGCAAACCATGGCCAGTGGGTCACATCCTGCTTACCGCCAGTTTTTGTAAACAAAGTTTTATTGCAACTGCCTGCCCATTTGTTTAGACATGGTCTGTGGCTGCTTTTCTCCAACAGCAGAAAAGTTCAGTAGTTCCAACAGAAATTCAGAGGCCCATAAAGCCTAAAATGTTTACCATCTGTCCATTTACAGAAAGTTAGCCAACCCCCAGACTAGAATAAAGGTTGGAAAAACCACTCAGCCCAAGCTTCTTTTTTGATTCTGTCTTCCCACAGCTGCCTAGAATCCTTTGCAGTCTTTACCCTAGGAGGCTCAGAGCCTACAACACATCTTTAATTTTGTTTAGATTTATGAGAATCCAGTTCTGGCCCTCTTTCCCTGACTTAATATTCCTTGAACTCTAAACACGAAATTTTAAAAGAAAGATTGGCTGGGATGTGTATATCCCTGAAAGTCACCTCCTTTCTGCTGCCTCTCACAAAAACGCAGGCTATGTTCCTTAAATCTGTCATTCAATTTAAGTAAGGAATTTTTGAAGAATGGATAATAGGTTAGACATAAAATCCACTGAATCTGGGTTAAATTTAATCAGTGAGAATTCTTTAAAATGGAAGTATGAGCCTGAATGATTAAAGAAATTGCTTCAAAAAATAGAATCAAAATACTAAATATCATCCCCCAATGTTTTAGCTAGAAAAATTACTTGAAAGTGAGCAAGACAAGGAGAAAAATAATTATATTTACAAAAACTAATAAAAACACAATAAACTATCATTTATTTAAATATGATAAACCATCATTTGTTAAAATACAATAAACATGCAAAAGTGCTATCATTGATAGCACTTTTAATGTTTAAATAACCCACTGATTACTTTCTCTAGTGGATTATTTGCAAGGGTAGAGTAAGAATCCTCACTTTCCTGAACACATAACCCATTTGCCATGTGACATTGCCTCCCTTACATCAAGAGGTGGAATGTATTTTTCCTCCCCTTAAATCTGATGCCTATAACTTTCTTTCCCCTTGAGATAATGGCAGAGTGGCATTGTGCAAGTTTTGGAACTAAGGTCCCATGAGGCCCTGCGGCTCTCTCTCTTATTTGAGTACTGCCCTAAGATGACCATGGAGAGAAGCCCAGTCTAGCCTAGAGGGGGATAAGAGGCCACGTGGAGAACTGAGGTTAGCCAGCCCCAGCTGCTTGACTTCTGAGCAAAGTCTTCTCAGACTATTTGGCCCTGTTAGACCCAGCTGAGACCAGCAGAAGAATCACCCATCTAGCCCAAATTGCCTTCACAGAACCACAGGCCAATAAATAGCAGATGCTTTAACCCACCATATTTTGCAGTGGTTTGTTATATGGCAACATATCATTGAAAAACCCTCATTTTACCAAAGGAAAAACTGGGGGGTCATGACATTAAGCAACTACCTAAACCCACAATGTAAATGGCAAGTCAGGGATTTAGACGCAAATCATTCCAGCTAAAAATGTATACTCTAAATCAATGCCCTAGATTGTGTAATCAGCATTTCTGAAGACAGATATAGTAATCTGGGAAGTAGAGTTTTCTCAACCAGTATTTTGCACTTGTTGGGATTTTTGAGACCAGGAGTGTTTTGGAAAACCTGACATGTGCAGTCACATCTCTGAGCAATGTTTTAAATTTATTCATTCACTCATTTATTCATTCAGCAAATATTTATTGAGATCTACTAGATGTTAGGCACTATGTTTACCACTGGAAGGCAGGTACCACGTAAGTACAAATACAGAACCTGAGATGGATGGCATTGCATTTTCATTTGATTACAAATTTATTCTTGCTTATAAGTTGATTACCTACCTTATTAAGAGCTGACTTGTTTCAAGTTTTAGAACTCCAATTGTGTACTTAAATTTTTGTCTAGCTTAAAACATAGTGCTAGATTTCAAGAAGTAAATTGTCAGACAGGTTTGCTGTTTAGTTTTTGTAAAAAAGGAAACTTGTAGGCAGAAACAAAAAACAAAATAAAATCTAAATTACGTTGATAACGAAAGATAACTGAGGCATTAACAGAGTTTGAACTCTCAAGTCTCAAGCAAATTTCTAAAACTAAACTGTTTTCTTCTGTTAATCAGTTTAAAAAGGAATACCTTGTGCTAATTTTTTTTTTTTTTTTTTTTGGTGGTGGTAACATTAATAAAGCTCTATGAAATGAGGCCAGAAGGAACAGAAATTGAGTCAAAATAATGAATGACACCTCTTACATATTCTTACCATCTTGTCTCCTAGCCACACTTACCACGTTTAAACCTAAAAGGAGACACCTGGAGGGGTTAATTAGCTTTGCAGCTGTCTGTGACTAGGCTGCAGAGGATAAAAAGGAAATCAGCCATAAGAAAGCAGCAAGCACTAGCCTGGATGATGAACAAAGAGAAGAAGCAGCTGCTGAGGAAAAGCACATTTTGCTGACCTTTGAGGAGGGCTTAAGAGGTCCTTTGCCCCCTGAGAATGGAACCTGGGAGGAAAGTCTTGATGGCAGACAGTACAAAATCAAGGGGCAGCAGCTGGCTGCTTTGTGTAAGGGGCAAGATTCAAGAGGATTTATGAATCGTTGTGATTTACAGTGACCATTAACTGTTGTAACAAGGGGAGAAAAATCAACATCCATTCAGTGCAATTGCCAAGCACTGGAGAGGTACTTTCACCTAGGCCAACAAACTTAATATGCAGAGAAACCCTTCAGTGTTTTGGCTCCTACAGCTCAAGTGTACTAGGTTGGTAAGTGGAAGTTCCTTTGATCATGTCTGTTTATACACTTGTTTGAGATATTTCATAAAGTCATCCTATTTGTTACTTTATCTGTAGTATGTACCGTTTCATGTGGAAGGTAGTATTCCAAATTGATCAACCCTGTATGGATTTAAGCCACCAAGAAGCTATGAACAGACAGGTGAAGTTTTGGTGTTGCCAAGAACCAGCTTATCCAGAAGTTTAATCCTTTAAGGAAAAGGATAAAAAGCCCAATGACAATTGTTAAAAACTGAAGTTGTTGGGGAACAAAATGTACTTAAAATATATTTATTATGTAACCTGATAAAATATTTTAAATTCTGGTGTTAACAAAGTTTTAGTGTTTCTTTTGTTCTTTTTACAAAAGAGAAACCCGCTAAAATGTTAGCTGATTGACATAGTTTTTGCTTTCATCAGTGTTAAATACTTGTTGTTCAGTAGTATAAGTTGTTTTTATCATTTACTCTTCTACAAGCCAGTTGAGATGTGTTATGAGGCCTCAAAGTATTCTAATTGGCGGTGACCAAACGTCATACAATTATGGAGTATATAAGCCATTCTAACCTTCATAGTAAATTTCTTTTACCCTCTGGTTGCATACTTAAATAGAATTATGCTAATAATGCATATTTTCTGAATGTTAATGTCTTGTGAAATTACTACTAGGTTAAACGTTGCTTCCCATCGTTTTCTGGGTGATGGAGTGTTTATTCTGCTTATTCAGTGCCTCTCTACATAGAGGAACCTATCTCAGTAACTCCTGTACTACTGTACAACAAAACAGCAGAAGAAAATTTGCCCATTTGAAAAAATACCTTATTTTCCAAACACAAGTCTTCAGAGACTGTCCACATTATTTGCCTTCCAGGAAATGAGATTGCATAAATTCATAATTTACATGTCAATACACGTGACTGTTTCCCTGTCTTATCCTGAATGCATGGAAAGTCATGAAACCTAGTTTTTTCTTCCCTACTGGATTCCATTATAAAACCTCTATTTGTATAGGTTATAAATTCTAACCAATAATTGAGCGTACTATGTTGAGGCTGTAGGCAGAGGATAAGATTTACATGCGAGACTTTATGTTCTGCTCTTTGGATTAGGCTAATTTTTAAAAGTTGTTGACTGTAAAATAATAATCATGCACTGAGGAAATACAATATTAAAATAAATTTTGAAGATGATGGAATTATAGCAGGGGACCTGTGGAAATAGAATCTAAGAACATATTGTACTTATGCTGAATTAATCGAGTTGCACTGTGGTGTTCACATAGCAAATTCAGTACAGATTTTTTGGTAATGTCAACAGATTATGCCATAAAATTTGTAATTTGTTTGGCAAATCTTGACAATGCTGAGACATTTATTCTAGTTAATACAAATGGCTGAGGTCTGTAATTATGAGTTATTTAAGCTAAGAAACTTGGCAAGTTCATTATTCATAAGTCTCTACCTACTATTCCAAATTAATTGACTGTTTTATATACTGATACAATTAATAGTAAACTTTTTATGTTAAGTATGCATACATGAAATAAAATCATATTATTATTGGATAATAAGATGTTAATGATGGTAAGTCATGATTGTTGTTTTGTTGAAGTAATTTCAACAAAATGAATGTTACTTAAAAATGGATGCTTAGGGCCAGGCGCGGTGGCTGATGCCTGTAATCCCAGCACTTTGGGAGGCCAAGGATGGTGGTATCACCTGAGGTGACAAGTTCGAGACCAGCCTGGCCAACATGGTGAAACCCCATCTCTACTAAAAATACAAAATTAGCCAGGCATGGTGGTGGGCACCTGTAATTCCAGCTACTTGGGAGGCTGAGATAGGAGAATTGCTTGAACCTGGGAGGCGGCAGTTGCAGTGAGCCAAGATCGTGCCACTGCATTCCATCCTGGGCAACAGAGTGAGATTCCATAAAAAAAAAAAAAAAAAAGAAAAAAAAGTATGCTTAGAGATTTTTTAATTAAATTACTTTCAATAATTCTATAATAGTTTAAAACAAGTGTTTTCTATTTAAATCACAAATGATACACATTAGGGCTAAAACTAAACATATGAGATCATCAAGTCCAACCTTCTGCTAAGATATTAGACTTCAAATGAAAAGCGCATCAAACATTAACCAGATGATTTCTTTGATAGTCTATTTAAAAATACTGAATTAATAAACTGGAAACATTTTAAAAATGGCTGTTCTTTTGGAATTAATATAAAAACATATACTTTAAAGTAAGGAATTTTATACTGATTAAGTTATACACTGCTTAGCCTAGCATGTGTATGTTACATACTTAAAAATGTGCATTGTGCATTGTCAAATAACTTACACACTATCATTCACACATCTGTGTTATTCATATTGACATACTTTATATCATATATATATTTGTGCATTATCAGTTGATTTGCACATTGCAAACCAGAGTCACACAGTTATAGATCTGTGTGAATTCCCTATATTCCACATGCATGGACATACTCATATATACCCCCACACAAATACACCCCATGAAATGATATCCAGTTAATGAATACAAAGGTTTTTAAAAGAGATATTCATTAGAAAAAAATCCTATAAGCCTTTAGTTTTCTCAGACAATGAATTAATCTAAGAATTGATATTTTATTTTTTCCATGTTTGATTTGTAAAGTAAAACTTTAGTAATAAAAAGTGTTTGCCTTACAGTTCATATATTTCTTGAATTAAAAAAACTCAACTACATAAGAAATGTTTTAATTCTTTAAACTATTAAGACAGCAAAGCCTTTTTGATGATTATCTACAGTTCCTGTCCCCTCTCCAGTATCTCCAAGATAACATTATTATGAGTTTAATCTATGACATTTTTGACTTTGATACTCACTTTCATATGGGTATATACATATGTTTACATAGAATATTTGGAGTATTGTTTACATATAATTTATACGATTAAATATACACATACTCCAGTTAATTTAGTGGTGACTGTCACACATTTTATTTGATCATTCTACAATTGATTGACACCTTTTGTGTGTGTGTGTGATTACTAATACTGGAGTATTAATATACTTGCATGAGTCTCCTTGTGTACCGTGGGAATAGTTCTGTATAGTAGACATCTGGAAATAGAAGTACTGGGTATGCACATTTTTAATTTTTAGTGTATATTTCCAAATTGCTCCTGCATACTCCCACCAGTACTAAGAATGTATCTGTTTTCTTCTTAGCATGTCAATATTTGATATAATGAAACTTGTAAATTTTAGCCAACTAAATGAGTGTGATTTCTATGCCTTTCTAGTAACTGATGAGATTATAATCAAATTAAGCTTTTTTTTTTTTTTTTTTTTGTATGTTTATTGGCCACTTGGGTTTGTTTCTTCTGTGAATTGCTGGTTCACATGCTTGGCCCATTTTCCTTCTGGATTTGTGTGTCTTATTCTTACATATGTTCTATATACTTGACTTTTGTCTATTATGTATTTTCACGTTATAGGATTTTACAGTTAATGAAAGGATAAAATGCTAGAAGCCTAGAATTCAGAGTTGTACATAGCATTCTAAACAGAAGCCATGTTCTAAATAAGGATTTGGCTTGTGGGAAAAAAGAAGAACATGGAATTTCACAGATGAAGGGTTTAACATTTATGGGCAATAGAGAATCAAGAATAATTTTGTCATAACATGGGCACTGTTGAATGGTATTGTCACCTATACCGTGATCAAGAAATTAACAGTGTTGCTCTGCAGACTAGCAAATCTCATTGTCCTTTCTTGTAACCCTGGGAAAGGATTATCACAATGGAAAGGATATGTGACAAGAGATTGTATTAATAGGGTGTTAGAATCAAATAAAAAGAGGAATAGATGTAGTAAGAGAAGCAGATTTTATAGCTATCCCCATTCCAAGAATAAAAAACAAAACAAAACAAAAATAGGCGAGTTCATTGTGGACATCTGTCAGGAACAAGGATAGAGCTCTGAAAGCTGACTGCAGTCAGTAACAAAAACTCTTTTGAGACATATTCCAAGAACCTGAAAAACTGGTAATGGGCCATTGCTTATAATCGGTGTCTTGAAAGGCAGTAAACTGTCTAATGGGATATAAAAATAGAATCTTTTTTCTTCCCCCACTCTAATATTCTCCTGTTTTAAAAACCTTCTTTACATGGCACTGCAAATAATAGCACACAGCAAGAACTGTACTTTGCAGTATTATTGAGCATCTCAAGTGTCTGAAAGGTACAAAGCTAACAACCAAATGACTTCAGAATGGAAAATGTTCCAGAATTTTTAATTTTCCTTCTAAAACAGAAATATAAGGGAAGCAAAAACAACCTTAATCTAAAATCCAGCTTAAAATGACAAGCAGAGGTTTTCTAGCTTATATTTTATTTCAGAATACTTAGCAAATTTCTTGACTTTTTATTAATTTTAGTGAGTTGTAATTTGAGAAAACGCATGGTTTTCTAAGATCCTTTGTATCTGAAAAGTTGTCACATACATATAAAACTTGCTTTGTTATTGTTGTTGTAAATTGAATACCTGAAGGTAGATTTTAGGACACTAAATAATCATGGTGTACATTCTGTGCTAATAGGCAGAAAAGATGGACAATATAATTTATTGGGGTGCCAAGAAGTGCTCTGATCACCCAGGAGTGAGACATGAGATGGGCAGAAAGAATAAGATTAGTTAACTATCGTGGGAAACATAAGAAGAATTTGGCTTTAGGGATTATGTGTTTGAGGTTGATTTTTAAAAGAAAAAGGCCTATTTATAAATCCACAGATGCTTAGGGAATAGAATAGCTATTTTTTAAATTCATAAATTTTATATTGATTAGTTTTCACAGCAGTGAATTATCAACTTTATATACAAGTAAAATGATAATTTGATATATTTACTGATATGAGTCCACATTTTAAGAGCCACCTAAATTTAGCCTTGTTTGTTCATTATACATATATAAGAAATTCCTTTTTCTATGCAACAAATGGCTATATATAAAATATACATGACTTGTTGATTTAAAATCTTCTAGCTTTTTTCTCATTATAAAGGTAAAACACATGCATTTCATAAATGTTTGAAAATGTGAATGTATGTACCAAAAAAATCACTTCAAAATCATGGTTTACATATTTTCTAAAAACATGATATTATAACAAAGTATATTTAGGCCAATATTTTGACTATGATAAAATCTCTTTGATTCAGAAGGTATTGTGTTTTCTGAGTATTTCATTATTTAAAGCGGAAGCTTTCATCTTTCAGAAGTGTCACTCCAGCCTGGAGGGCGTATATGGTTGAGTCAAATCAGCGCTCCTGCCATCAGTAGGTTTGGCACAGGATGAAGCAAGAACATCAAACTAAAGGGGCCAAGAACAGCAGGCAGGAGAGGCTACAGGAGGAACAGAGAGGTCCTGATGATGAGGTTCCCTGAGTATAGCAGGTTAGGACTAGGCAAGCCCTGTGGCCAACAGAGGAAAGAGTTTCTGAGCGCTTTCTATATCTGGCTGTACCTTGGGGGACTTCCTCCATTTTGTCTGGGCTCATCCGCAGTCCTGCTAAGAGATTTCTGCGAAATACACTGCAGTTCTCATTCATGTGCCCCTTGAGATGCATTTGAGCTGCAGGTATTTTCCCTCCAGTGGTACCCGGTTTATGATTTCCAGTCCATTCAACTCATAACAACATCCAGCAGCACTTTACCCACAGGCGGGTGTTTATTAGGCTTTTATTTCTTTTGTCCAGGTTTATTGAGTTTGAAGAGTAGGCAGGGATTTCTGTTTTTATGAGTCACTTGTCAGCTGTAATGAAGTCTTCTTCATTAAAAAAAAAAAAATGTGAGAACAATCTTGCCCAGTGTCATAATTATTCTAAAAATGCATCATGCTTCATTGTACCCACAACGTTTTTTAAAATTTAAACATCAGTTTTGAGTTTTAGGGTTTTCCTCTTGGTGAATTGTCGGTAATTGTAGTGCTTTCTTGAAAAGTTCCCTAGTGTGGATTTCCTTAGTTGCATATAATTCTTGCCTCTTTAGCCTATTAAGGATAAAAGGGACATCAAGTACCCATATCTTGGAATTAATTACATTTTTCTGCTCAAGAGTGAAGTCATTTTCAGAAATTGGTGTCAAATAGGTCTTCCATAGCTGAAAGTGCTAGGGTGTTTCTTCACATAGTTGAGATTTCCCCCTAGTCAGAAATATTAGTTTCTGATGACAATGGAAAATGCCAAATGCAACAGCTTCACTGTGTTCTAATAATGTTCATGCTGAGGGATCCTGAAACCACTTGCAGTAGGCCTGGTCCAGCCACAGCAGGGAGCCGGCATCCGTGCTGGTGCCCGGAGCTGACCACCCCACCTCAGCCAGCGTGTCTGGCTGTGCACAGTGGCCAGACTCCATGCTCACTTACTCATGCACCCCTCGCCGCTCCGCACCTGGCTCAACCTTGGCAGGCATGGGATCCAGGCTGGTAGTGAAAGCTGAATGCTGCCTGCCAGGCTGGGTGGGCAGAATGAGCCCAGCGGGCAAGAAAAACGTGGACAAAGGTGCCACCGGCTACAGAGGTTTCTGCCTGGTGAAGTGACACCCTAAGGATCCTGTGACAATGGGAAAAAGGGTAATGAAGGGATAGAGTAGATTAAGGAATTTAAAACCCAGTTGAGCAAGTATGTTTGTAAATAATGTACTTTTGTATACTACAAAATCACAAAGAAAGGATCTCCCAATTATCAATTGGGAGGGTCATCACAGTTATCACAGGGTCATCCCAGAAGAACTAGCATTTCAATGCATTAAAAAATAAGTAGATAATGTTTTTAGCTTTTAAAAAAAGGTGGAATAATCTATGCATATATAAAGAGTAAATATGTAACATTCATGTGAGTTATGTAAGCAGAGGTAAGCATTATAATAAAGCAAACACTGGTGAGCCACTGGTGAGGAAACATAACCTTCCTAAATCGCTGAGGCTCCCAGAGTGGCTCTTGGTCCATGTAGAGGTAACCATGCTTAGAAAGGGTATAAAAGAAAGGAAAGAGAGGGCGTCCATGTTTGAGAAACCATACAACCACAGGAGTCGCTAACGGAGTAGTTTGATTGGTTATATGGAGGAACGCGTGAGTGATGTTAGAAGATGCAATTGACCAACTCAGGTGAATCACAGAGGCCATTCTGAGCAGTACGACAGGAAATTAATCAGGGATCCCCTATGGTTACCATACCTTATGGGTTTAAACCAATGATGCTTACAAGGGAGAAGTTAGCTTTTCTGGACAACGTCCTTGGTGTGCACTTTTCAGATGGAGATTGGCAAGCCAATGGCTAAGGAGGGTGAATCAGATCAAAATTCTTCCTTGACTTTAATACCTTTTCCAGAGGATGTCTAGTTTATGACTAAAATGTCTTGCCTTCATCTCATAAAATTATCTGTATGTACTCACCAGTAAAGATTTTCTATATCAAACATTATTTATACAAATAATTATATTTTCTTAAAAAAATCTTTTGTACAGTAAAATAAGTGGAAACAAATTTAAATGATTGAGTACAACTTTCTAAATATCTGACTAAACAGTTTCAGGAAATAGAAAGCCATTTAATCCCTCAAAAACAAAATTTGACTTTGGTTAATTTTTAGAAAACCCTAAGATGAGGAGATGAAGCTAAATAAATATATTAAATGCTGTGCATTTCAATAAAGAATTTATAGAATAGCTGGAAAAATTAAGGTTAAGTATACAATGTAATTATAGATTTATTTTAAAAATGAAAAGGTATTTAACAGTCTAAAACCTACATCAAATACATTATATTTAGCATCATGAAACTTAATTATCTGTACCTATCAGTAAAGCATTTTTTTCCTCATAAATCTGTTCTATGGGAATCTACAGGAAGACATAATTTTAAAATTAGTAAGGCTTAGAGTGGATGGTCACCTGGTCCCAACCTTTGGAACATTTGAAAAGCAAGAAACATATAAACTGAACATTAATTTTCTTCTTGCAATGTATACAAGAAATTTAAAAAAGAATTTTCCAGGGTACAGGTATAAAAGGGTAAATTCTTTACAGGGAATCATAGTGCTGACAGATGGCTAAGATTTCCATCCAAGAAACATTTGATGTTTGAACTTAAGAAAATGGAAACTTTCTTTGCTGGACTTCGCATAATATTTTTAGTGATGCCAGAAAGTCAGGAAAGATGAATGTGGAAATAAAATGTTCTTGAACACATGAAATAAATAGGTAATTTAGATACAGTGGGTGGTGCCAGTATGCTCTCTGAGTGGAGAATAAATCTGGAATCCTAGGAGGTCACCCTAACCAGTGAGGTCTCTCTCACTGATTAACATAAAATGTCTGGGCACTTACTCAGGACTCCTCTAGGCAATAAATGACCTTCAGTTAGATTAAGGGCCATTTGAACTGAGAGGGATAGTACATAATTTAATCTATTTGCTAATTAGCATGATGAATTAGATCATTATCATCTGTTGCTGTGTGGGAGAAGAAGAAGACAAGGCATTTAAGTTTTGATGAGGAGAGCATTTATTGAATAGCATTTTACTCTTTACGCGTGGCTTCTCGTATATGATCCACATATCTTAGTCTATAGACTAAGTTTGATTCATTCCTTTCAGAACTACAGCTGTCACTTGAGCATTGGGTGACTTGAGTTCTCTTCCAAGTTGAACACACTGCATGACATGGAAAGAAGACAAGGAAGAAAGGAATATATCTGGTCCCATCGCTGGTCATTTCAGGGGAGATTTTGGCACTCAGGACAGATCAGGAGCATATTAGATAGGAACAAAAAAACAGGCTTGGTAGCTTAAAAGGGGGAGTCAAGTCTTACCAACTCTGAACACTCACCTCAGCAGTGATGTTTCATTTTGACCCTCCTAGAAAGAATCTGGTATTTCTAAGTATATGCTTCCTAGTGTTTATGTTTACTATATTTAAAAACATCATTAGATCAATTCATATTAATGATTACTTGATATTAATCTTTATGATTAGAGAAAAGTTTAAAAGCATAGACTAATTTTGTTGAAGACTTTTCTTGAGAGCGTGTATATTAAATGGATGGTGTACACATTCTTACTAAGAAAGTTTTCTACTGTTTATATCTTAAATTAATGTAGAATTTATCCCTTAATCTCTAATTTCTACATAGAAACTTAGTATAGATAAACTTGTGTAGTCAGCTGTGAATCCATCTAGACCTCTTACCATTTCTTCATCTCTTCTTTTTTTTTTTTTTTTTGAGACGGAGTCTCGCTCTGTCGCCCAGACACGCGATCTCTGCTCATTGCAAGTACCGCCTCCTGGGTTCACGCCATTCTCCTGCCTCAGCTTCCCAAGTAGCTGGGACTACAGGTGCCTGCCACCACGCCAGGCTAATTTTTTGTGTATTTTTAGTAGAGACGGGGTTTCACCATGTTAACCAGGATAGTCTTGATCTCCTGACCTCTTGATCCTCTCGCCTCAGCCTCCCAAGGTGCAGAGATTACAGGGGTGAGTCTTTGCTGGCTCTTGACAGTTTCCACTTTGTTCTTTAAGGGTCATCAGATTATCTAGACTTTCTAGAACTAATGATTATTTTATCATTTTGACAATTTTTCTTTCTCAAAGTTAAAACCACATTGGCATTTTGCTAATATGATCGTATTTCTCACTGTGACCAATTTTTCTCTAGTATTACAATTTGTTAATTTACCGGCAATTAAATAATGATTAAACATATTAAACAAATAATGATTATTTCTTTTGTATTAAGTTTTATTCCTTAAAGCCTCTCTCCAACGTTAACGCTTTTCCTTTGTAAAGCTTTTGTTTCCATTCGAAAAGTCCTTCCTTAGCATTTCACTGGAGGTACGTTCAGGCAGCATCACTTTGGCATCTCGCCAGCATTGTCCTCTTCCAGCCAGTGGGATGCAACTATCAAGTACACTCTCAGGCATGAACTTAAGTACAGACAAGCCAACAGATCTCATAGGCATCCAAGTGGCACATTAAATACAAAGCTTTGCTCACCTGCCTTTGTACAGGAGTCTGCTGCTGCTGGGTTTTAATGAAACTTAAAGGCTGAATCAAAGCCCTATTAGTGGGAGGATCTTTGACATGAAATTCTTTTTGATCAGTGTAATTTGCATTTTGTATTCATTTGAAAAGTTGTTCTGTGCATTTGTTTGAATACCGAGAATAGAGAACTGAGTGATTCCTGGGTTTATGTGGGTGATATTGTGGAAATAAGAGGTGCTGTGGTATGTATAGCTACCCCCCATATATGATTGTATTTTACTAGAGATAGAGAGCTCACAGTGATGGAACTATTCAGGCTGTAAAATATAGACGCCATCTGCCATAGAATAAGCATATTAAGAAAATACCACCTGTTCCTACGTTAGTCTGGCCTTTACCCCAGAATTTGATATGTACTCGTATGTTTGTTTTCTGGGCCTCTGTGCAGCTAGCTAATGCCTAATGAGATTTTTTACACATTCCATATGTGAATATCCTATTATCTGATTCAGTTCTGACTTTATTTCCAGTATATGTGAATGTGTTTCTTTACTATTTTTCTATCAGTTTCCTTCCTGGTCAACTGATTATATGGGAAAATATTTTATTCATTCAATATTCAAAAATAGTTTGTTGAGGACCCACTATGTACCAGGCATTTGACCACAACAGTGAAAAACAGAGAAAAAAAAATCCTTGCTTTCATGGAGTTTACAAATTCGACCAAAAGAAACAGGAAATAATGAAACTAAGTAAGTAAAATAAGTAGCATGCTACATAGTAATAAGTGTCAAGGAGAAAAGGAAAGCAGACAAAAAGAGAGGGGAAGGTGTGAGTAGGAATTGCAGTTTCAATAAGGTGGCCATGAAGAAGTCCCTTCAAGGAAAATGCAGTAGTTGGGAAGGGGCAAGCCACATGGCTCTCTGGGGAAGAGTATGCAGGGCAGCGGGAATAGCTTTTCAAAGGCCTTGAGAAGGAAGCATGCCCCATGCTCTCCTCCTCATATGAGGAGGCCAGCGGGTCTTGAATGAAGCTATGGAGAAAGAGAAAAGGAATATGATCGGAAAGATAACAAGGAAAGGATCGTGTAGAGCCTTCCAGGCCAACATAATGACGTTGGCTTTTCCTTTTAAATGAGATGGAAAGCCCATGGAGCATTTTGAGTAGAGGCGAGACAAGACTGATCAGGACAACTCTGCTTGCTGGGCAGAGAATAGAATCAAGGGAAGCAATGACAGAGGAGACTGTCCTAAGAGTCCAGGCGAGAGATGGCAGTGGCTTGGACAAAGGTGGCAGCAGTGGAGGTCACAGAAGATGCTGAATGTAGTGTACATGTTTATTTTATGGGATTTACTAAGAGATTGGCTGTGTGTTAAATGGAAAAGATCACTCTAAAGCTTCTGGCCTCAGTGATTAGATAGACTTGCCATTAACTTCCAGAAGAGCATGTTTGAGGGGAAATATGAGGATCTTGGTTTCATTACATGTTAAGTTCCAGGAATGTGATTAGATTGAAAATGCTATAACTGGTAGAATTTTTTCACTTTTTATGTTAAAACAGAAAACGTGATTGAATAATGAGAACTACACTTGCTCAATTTTTTTTAATTGTTTTCTTTGACACAGTGAAAGATCAATGAGACTCGCTTAATTTTTGTCAAGAATGCAAAGTCAACAGTGGCTGAGATGAAAATATTTTCCATAAAGTAAAATGATCAAATTTGCAAAAGCTTGGTTACATGATGTGAATTTCGCTCAAACCATAAGGCATTACACTAGAGTCTTGCTGAAAATCAAGACAGACAGTCTTAGGAATTCTTTGCCAATGGACAAAATGAATATGGGGTGGTTGATGTGCTGAAGTGGCCAGTGAGCATGCTTTGATTGACAGATGAGGAAATGTATCCCTACATTTTATCAAACTATGTGGTGTCTGATTTATATCACTGAGGTAGCCATTCATTATGATCATGAACTGTGAGTTCAAAGCACTTGCAATCACTTGCCAAAATACTTCCTATTCCAGTACTAAATATTTCTCATATTTGTTTGCCTAGAATATAACAAGATGCAGGCTTGGTAGTCCTTTCAAGAATGTGAATTTCTTTGGTATGTCTGAGTTCAGTAATGTTGAGAGTGTGTGTGTGTGTGTGTGTGTGTGTGTATTATTCTTAAGACTTTGCCTGTATTTTAACGTTTTATTTGGTAAAAATAGCACTATTTTGGCAAGATTTTTTAAAGCTTTGAAATGGTACAAATTAAAGTATAATGCTTTTTCTTGAGAAATAATGTATTGCTCCACGTTGTTGAATCATACCATTAGTCATGAAACTGAAACCCTATATTTAAAAAGTAACAATCTTGTGTTCAAAGGATCTCCTTTGAACATTTCAAAGAATCTGAAGCAATCTTTATGTAACATTAAATTGTACATTTTACCTTGTTATTTTAGATATATGGGTGGAGTTCTTTCTTCGGGCTAAGTGTAGGTATGAAGTGGGAATTTCTGTGTCTTGGTATGCCAATAACTTTGGCCAAGGTTAGTAGGGTGGCTTTTGTGAGGAAAAAAGAGCTGTTTTATCGGACATCAGTTGCAACTTTGCCTTGTTTTGTTTCCTTGAACTGTCCAATCTGCTTCATATAGTTGTATGAAATTCTAAAATGTCTGTATATCAATAATTTTTGGTTAGCATATTTTTTCCAAACAGACATCCCTGTGAACATCAGCCATTTCTGAGAACTGGGCCCATGGGCCATAGCTACTTTGAGTCTTAGTCTATGTAATAGTTGGGGTAAAGTAAGCTTTAAAGAGAGAACTCACAATACAATGGCTCAAGCAAGACACAAGTTGGTTTCTTTCTGAAGCTGCCATCCTAGGTATGTGGGTAGTTGGATGGGCTGGGCCCATGAAGTCATCCCAAAGTGCAGGCCTCTGTGGCATCTCTGCCAAACTCAACACTTATTCTCCAAGTCTGTCCTTGGCTTCTCTATTTCTAGCTGGTGGAAGGGAAGGGAAAAATGAGTCCAGGGAAGGAGTTGTTTTGTAGATGGCTTGGGAGTTGCACACATCAGGAAGAACTTTGTCACAAGGCCACACCTCCTTGCAGAAAATTCTAAGCAGCATATTATCTCACCAAGCAACCAGGTGCCCAGGAAGAAGAGAAGAATGAGTCCAGAGTCACAAGCAGTAATATCTACTACAGGCTTAAAGAACAAAAGGACAAAATGCCCAGTCCATTATAAATATATTCCAAAAATGAAGCCATGAAATTTGACTTTACTGAAGTCAAAACAAATTTATTTTTATAAACTAATTTCTCTATTTTATATTCTACGTCTCAAATGATTACATTTGTAACACAGAACAAGCCATAGTTAGAATTTCAGTAATTGTACGGAATATCCAAAAGGTACACCCAGTACACCCAAAAGCTAAACCAGAGCCACTGCTAAATTTTATATTGTTCTGATTTACTAACACATTCGTGAAAATAATTAAAATCGTACTGCTTTTTAAATTTTAAATCTCGAATTTTGGTTAGAGTTCTGAGAGTATTTAAAACTATCTTTACCTACTCTTGTCAGACAATCATTTGAGGCGCTAGGAGCGCAGAGAAGGCAGAGAAATGTTCTCCCCACCCCAAGCAGAAGCACAGAAGAACTACTGCTAATCCAAAACACAGAGAGGAAATTTCACCCCTCCTCCCTTCCCTTTTCTTGGGCTAGTTTGTTTAATTTTAAAAGCAGAATTTTTGCTTTCACAAAGTATACCAGACAGGAATTTGTTCAAATTCCTCAAAACCAAGCCAAGAAAAGTTTCAGAAAGTTCAGACATGCATGGCAGAGTGGAAAGAACGTAGTCTGTGGAGGCGAGCACGGATTCATTGGAATGTCACTCCAGACGAACTCAGGGATGTGTTTAGTCTCATTAAGCCACAGTCTTTTCGTTTTTAATGTGAGAATGATAAGAATGAACTTGCCAGTGTGTTGATAGAGAATTGAAATAGAGAAAGGCCTGGCCATGTAACAGGATGTTTCTCTCTATCTGCGTAATCTGTGACAGCCGTAGGAAGTTCAAGGTTATGACTGTTCTGGGTTTTTGGCCAAGAGTTGTCTGTGGCTTCCATGGGTTGGAGCTGTCTAATGGGGCCCACACCACCGTTGCTCTGCCCAGAAGCTAACCCAAAACATGAGGTTTTTCTCCAAGCAACAGAGAGGGGCTAAGCACCCAAGTATCTCTATAATAGGAGCAGGAAAATGAAACTGAGACCTTGCCCTGACTTAGAAGTTCATAGCAATAATTGCCCCAAATAAAATACTCATGTCTATTGTTTGTGGTTAATAATTATGAAACAACATGAACTTCAAGCCCAGCCTATTCTTGACTCTTCCAGGGACTGAAGGCATCTCAGAGCCCTACCCCTTACCTCAGAAACTGCAGGGAGGAGCCTGGGTTCTCAGAGTCCAAGAAAATGCACCTGATAATAGCACTTGAACTTCCTCCACATGAAGAAAGCCTGATAGGAACAGGGGATTAAGCTTGAGTGGAGGGCAGGATCCAACCCACAGTAGCACTTCCTTGCCATGTGACCTTAGCAAATGGCATAACTTGCTTTCTTTATCAGTAAAATGGTGTTCTTTGTACTAAGGTGGCAGTGAGGATTAAATGAGCCAAGCCTGACCTACACCAACTTGTGACAAGTCTCAGACACTTTAATGAATGTGGTGATATTCTAATGTTTGGGATGCTGAGGTGGAGGACGATGGTGTCCCACCTCCTGCAAATGCCATGTAGACACTGAAGCAACGCAAGCAATGGCTCTAAAGTCAAAACCAGCATCAGGACTCATATAAAAGAATCACCAGGCCGGGCGCGGTGGCTCAAGCCTGTAATCCCAGCACTTTGGGAGGCCGAGACGGGCGGATCACGAGGTCAGGAGATCGAGACCATCCTGGCTAACACGGTGAAACCCCGTCTCTACTAAAAAATACAAAAAACTAGCCGGGCGAGGCGGCGGGCGCCTGTAGTCCCAGCTACACGGGAGGCTGAGGCAGGAGAATGGCGTGAACCCGGGAGGCGGAGCTTGCAGTGAGCTGAGATCCGGCCACTGCACTCCAGCCTGGGAGACAGAGCGAGACTCCGTCTCAAAAAAAAAAAAAAAAAGAATCACCAGGACAAGGGTAGGGCAGAGGGGAGGCCAGAGCAGCTCTCTCAGTGCCTGCATGACTGGACCTAGAGGGATTTCTCGACATGGAGAGTAAAACAACCCACGACCCACATTTCTGAGGACCGACGTGGGAGAAGGGCCACATGAGGCCATGAAATGAGCATCTGCAGAGGAAATGGAAGCCAGTGTCTGGAGACAAGTGAAGCCATTGAGCTAGCGATGCGTGAGAGAGACTGTGGGAAGGGATGCCGGGAATGCAGTGCCTCTCAAGGGAGGTGGCTGAGTCTGGCAATGAGGGCCTGGGGCATCCTCAGTCAGCAAAGCAGGTCTGCAGCCTTGGGAGCTCTGGCAGCTGGTGTGGGTCACCAACTGGCCTCAGGCACCATTCATGGAAATTAATCTGGATAGTCCCCTCCTGGAGACCCTCCAGGATGGCAGATGAGCAGACTGGCCAGCTTTCAAAGTCTGCTGACCTCTATAATTGTGGCTCTTCGCATGGTCCAACACACCCTTCCCTTTTACATGTGTTTCCTCTTTGAATATTTCCACCGGCCTCTCTCCCTGACCTTTCTCTGCTTTGTTACTTTCCTTTGCCCATTTACTCTACATTTTATGTTTTGTCCAGATGAACATACCTGTGTTTTATCTGCCAGGCACTGGCCCGGGCACTAGGAATATGGTGGTGACCAATACAGAGTGGCTGCTTTCGTGGAGTTTACAATCTACAAAGGGACAAAAAGATAAACAACTTTAAACTTTAAAACTTGGAAAAACTTTTATAAATACTGCATTTTTCCAATACAATGAGATAAGCAATGGTATAACCTACATTGTACAGAATCTGTGCCTCCCTAAAATTAAAGCTTTGAGATAAACGGAGACAAGAGGTATTGTTGGACTTGAATTTGTCATGCAAATAAGATTAAACCTTCAATATTAGCCTTTTGATTGTTGTCTCTTTTTACAGTATGAGGTAGTCAAGAATTCTAGGTCAAAACATAAGGGTTAAAAGGCTGGAAAAATTAAATAGGCCAAATGAAAGAGTCATCTCACTAAAATGTCTATGTAGACGATGAAATGTCCTTGTGCCCCTTTAACTTCAATGATTTGTGCTGGATATTTTATAAGTGTCCATTAGGCAATAGCAAATTTATTCAAATATAAGAGAATTACGAAACACAACTATCATAGCAGGTACTTATTTCCTTCCAACCAGTAAGTAACCACCAATGATGAGAAGGCAGAAAGTGACCAAGTTAACCAAATAAGAGAGTTGGATACAACATTCAGCTCCATTTCTTCATGTCCCAATAAGAGACA
This sequence comes from Macaca thibetana thibetana, assembly GCF_024542745.1. NCBI lineage: Eukaryota > Metazoa > Chordata > Mammalia > Primates > Cercopithecidae > Macaca > Macaca thibetana. Next base: position 81,112,079 of record NC_065594.1, on the reverse strand, counting down.
TTTGACCTACCTGCCCTCTCATTCCTAATCTTGTTGAATAAATCTAGTACAGAGGTTCATAAAAACTGTCAGATATGTAATGCTGGATTTTGTCAACAAACAATAACAATAATTTTTTCTGTAAAAATTATTCCAGGCCAGGCCGGGCGTGGTGGCTCACGCCTGTAATCCAAGCACTTTGGGAGGCCAAGGCAGGCAGATCACCAGGTCAGGAGATGAAGACCAGCCTGACCAACATGGTGAAACCCCCGTCTTTACTAAAAATACAAAAATTAGCTGGGCATGGTGGCAGGGGCCTGTAGTCCCAGCTACTCTGGAGGCTGAGGCAGGAGAATCACTTGAACCCAGGAGGCGGAGATTGCAGTGAGCTGAGATCCACCCACTGCACTGTAGCCTGGCAACAGAGCAAGAATCTGTCTCAAAAAAAAAAAAAAAATTATTCCAGGCCGGGTGTGGTGGCTCATGCCTGTAATCCCAGCACTTTGGGGAACCAAGGTGGGTGGACTGCTTGAGCTCAGAACTTCAAGACCAGCCTGAGCAACATGGCAAAACCTGGTCTCTACAAGAAATACAAAAATTAGTCAGGTGTGGTAGTGAGTGCCTGTAGTCCCAGCTCTTCATCCGCCTGTAATCCCCGGCGGAGATTGAAGTGAGCTGAGATGGCACCACTGCATTCCATCTTGGGTAACAGAGCCAAACCCTGTATTAAAAAATAACAAAACACACACCAGGGCCTGTCAGAGGGTGGGAAAGAAGGGGAGGGAGACCATGAGGACAAATACGTAATGCATGTGGGGCTTAAATCTAGATTGGTTGGTAGGTGCAGCAAACCACCATGCCACATGCATACCTATGTAACAAACCTGCACATTCTGCACATGTATCCCAGAACTTAAAGTAAATTTAAAAATAAAATAAAAATCATAACATAATAATAAAATAATTACATCTGAAATAAATGTACTTCAAATTAAAAAGAAAATTAAAGTACAAAAAAAATTCAAATAAAAATCATTTTAGATGTTTCCTCAGACTTTAAATGGAGGTCATTAAAGTTCAAACACCTGACTGCAGAGTGATTTGTAAGACGAACACATACATACACACTCTACAGAAAGACTTATGAATACCCTGCGTTGGTTGATGAAAAATAACAGTGTGTCATACCTTCTGAATAGTGAATTAAATAAAATACTTTTAAAGTTTTAAATAATTGCCAATTGCTCCATATTTCAAACATATTTCTCTTCATGTTGGAGTTTAGCTAGCATTTCCAGGGATGATTTTTCTGTATTCCTCCCAGTCAGGAATAGCAAGTTCATATTACTCCATCAGCCACAGCGCAAATGTCTGATTGCTCTCTTGAGGTCGTTAGCCCAGATACTTGCTAGAAAGGTATGATTGCTGGTCAAATGAGCTCTGGTCTGGTGCAGCAGTCTTGCCAATGTGCCTAATGACAGCGCGGAAAGACATTTTATTCCAGGCATAAGCAGGCCAGATCACAGCTGCCCAAAGCTCTCTGGCTTTGATTAAGTTTGTTGTGCTATTATGTAATGGGTACTTGAACCATATTCCATGAATGACCGTTTTCCTTCCTCCTTTGCCACTGTTCTATTATGTTTTCTGTATCTAATGTGCCTTGTAGTTAGTTGTTAAAATCAAGCAGGAAAAAACAGGCAAACATTAAAACGTAAATAGAAAAAGTTGTTGGTGGGGAAGATGACTTATAACGTATTATTCTGACATAGTGTCTTGGGGTCCACCAGGAGAATCGCCTCATCATAGTTCAGCCTCCGTTGGTGCTAATGATGGCCTTTTCATCCTATACTGTTAGTGATGCATAAGCCAAATTGTGACCAGGCAGACTAGACCACGTGTAAGCAGAGAACCACATCTTTGTAGACATTCATTTAAAACTCATTTTAATCAAATATGTTCATTTATCTGTAGTAGTTTTGATCTATATCTTAAAACGAAGCTTTTTTGACTTCTGGTTTCTGTTTCTGCTCGTAAAGAGCTTGGAAGTTATCAATCCTGTCTTCACAACAAGAAAAATGCTGAGCACACTGAAAGTAACTGGAAATCAACACTGTTTTAAAAGTTAATTGATTACAATTTTCTCACATTCTTCTCTCACCTCTGTAGAGTTCTGGTCTACATTGGAAATGCTGGAAGAGTAGGACTATACAGTATAGAGCTTTCTTGGTAGCATAACTTAATACATGAAAAATAATTTTTAATTTTAGTGTAACCTTAATAAATCTAAACTGGAATCTGAAGCACACTGGAAAAAAAATCTAAACCAGTTGAACAAATTTCAATTTTAAACGTGTTTTCGGGCTTTGGAAGCTTACGTAAGAATGTGGATAGCAAATACAGGAAAAATTCTGTGAATATTTTTGTTCGTATATGTAAATGTGAAGGTATAAGAAAAATTTCTCCATGTATAGCTTCAAATTTTTAGCAGTTAGTTAACATTTTCTATTCAGTTTTAACCATTAAATTGTAATATTATTACAAATGATACTAGAACACATCTTTGCTTTTAGTGTTGTATTGTAAATATTTAAGTTGATGAAATTCAGTGTAAATTTGGCATTTATCGTAATACAAATAAGAACTTTATTTTTAGTTAATTCCATACATTATTTGCATTTGTTATCTCATATATTTTTAAATTACATTTGGTCACTATCACTCAGGCATGTTTCTTTCCTCCCACTTAGATCCAAATTGGGTTTTTAAAAATTGGATTGTAATATGCCTTTATAAACAAATGTCAATTATTTATTTCCAATCTTGGTTGATCTTTTTATTCTGAGATTATTCACTAGATCATTCAGCCTACCTATAAAACATAAATAAATAATTGCTCTTGTAGCTATTCTGAGGTAGACTGACCAGGTCTACCTTATTGTTAACTTTTGCATTTTTATTTTTACTGAATGTGTATGATGGTGCAGATATGAACTATGTGCATATCTCAAAATAGGAAAAATATCTTAGTACTTTTGCCAAATACTTGGTTCTAATTTTTGGACTATTATGAATTTTTTATGTCATAACTATCATCACCTTAACATTATGCAAAGTTCTAGCCCTTTTGCCTTAATTTCCTTTGAAAAGATTTCTTTCCAATAAATCTTCCAAATATGGGTGACAAAGCTAAAAGACCCTAAGAGGAAACATATTTCTGGTATGACATATTTTGCTTACTCTTTAGGACAATTGAAAAGCTTCTAATTAACTTTTCTTTAGTGCCTTAGTGGTGACCAGCAGTATCATCACTGCCCTAGCGCATCCATGGAAGTTGAGGTCCAGGGTGTACTGACTCATACAGGTTACCTAGGTAAGAAGTAATGGATGATTGGAATGTTAGGAACTGTAACTGACAGCTAACGGTGGCAAAGTGTAGGGTTTTTTTTCTTGTCTTGTCTTCAAGTTTTGTTTTTTTGTTTTTGAGATAGAGTCTTACTCTGTCGTCCAGGCTGGAGTGCAGTGGCACAATCTCGGCTCACTGCATCCTCTGCCTCCCAGGTTCAACCAATTCTCCTGCCTCAGCCTCCTGAGTAGCTGGGATTACAGGTGCATGCCACCATGCCTGGATAATTTTTGTATTTTTAGTAGAGACAGGGTTTCACCATGTTGGCCAGGCTGGTCTCAAGCTCCTGACCTCATGATCCACCTGCCTTGGCCTCCCGAAGTGCTGGGATTACAGGCATGAGCCACTGCACCTGGCCTTTCCTTTCTTCTTAAGACAACTAATGGAAAACACATTTCCAAGAAGCTCTTTTGACCTGACATCACTACTCCTCAAAGGCAGAAGGCTGACTCACAGGCCTAGAGGTGTCTGACATGATTTCTTTGTTACCCTTACTCTCAGCCTACCTGGAAATGGCCAATCACAGGGAGACGGGGAGTGCTTTAGTTGGCGTGTGGACTGAGCGTCCTGGGAACTGTTCTGCTGTAGTACCTACATTTTCCTGCCAATGTCAGCATCCAGCTTGTCAACACTTCTTTTCCATTTGTGAATACTATAGTGAAAGCCTTCACCTCTCCTTTTCTTGGAGTATTTTCCATTCAGAACTTGGAACTTAAGTTTTCTACATTTGAAGAAACATATTTCAATTATGATTCTTTATTACTTATAAAAAATTAACTTAGAAGATATATGTAAACATGTGTATGGTTTAAGGTAACAAAGTGATTTTTGCCAATATGGCAAGGTGTGCCGAAAGAGTGCTTAAGTGTAAAAAAAACAAAGAAACCAAAATCAAAATTAAAGTAGCTCAAAAACATAAAGTTTATAAATGTTTTTAAGACATTTATAATAAAAAAGTCCTTTTGTGTTTGTTCCATGTTCTGGAATAGCAAATAAAAAATGTGGTTTTAGCTTTGTTTTGTTTTATTACCTTGATATGCCACGTGGCAAGCCTCAGGCTCAGTGTGTGGAGCACATGAGTTGAGTGTGTGGACAAGTTGTGTTGAAGATTATTATTATAGGCACAATGTTACAGCACAGTCTATCAGGGAAAATACTGATATTTTTGTGAGGCTGAGCATAGTGGCTCACGCCTGTAATCCTAGCTCCTTGGGAGGCTGAAGCATGAGAATTAGTTGAACCCGGGAAGTGGAAGCTGCAGTGAGCTGAGATAGCACCACTGCACTCCAGCCTGGGTGACAGGGCGAGACTCCATCTCAAAAAAAGAAAAAAAGAAAAGGAGGAAAGAAAGAGAGAGAGAGAAAGAAAGAAAAAAGAGAGAAAAAAAGAGAGAAAGGAAGGAAGGAAGAAAGGAAGGAAGGAAGGAGGGAGGGAGGGAGGGAGGAGGGGTGGAAGGTAGGTGGGTGGGAGAGAGTAAACATGGTTTACAGAGGTTTTATTCACTAGTAATTTTATTCACGAGTAATTTAATTCTGGCTGGTTCATTGTTTAATAAATCTCTGCAATTCAGAATGCACCTTGCTCGCTATTGCTGGTCTGCTGATCCACATGATCTTATTTCGTGTATGTGGATCATCCAGCCACAGTGACAAAGGTTCATTGTGTTGAGTCCAGATGTCCACCTTAAGAGTACACATCCCTCACTGCTGCTTTTTTTTTTTAATTATCTCACACTAAATACATTTACTTTATGATAACTACTGTTGGGGTGCAATCTACTCTTACCACAGAACCAGCTCTCAGTTAAGAAGAAAGTATTGAGATGGTGTGGGGAAATTTGGTGAAGAAAAACATTATAGTAAGTTACAGTCAATCTCACTACTGACTGTTGGCTAAAATATTTTTTTAATATGTGGCTAAAATCTGCATAAAATATGGTATATCTGAGCGAAGAGATTATCAGAGGGTGAGAGAAACTGAGAGTTCACCAAAAACAAAAGAAATAATAATTTCAATATAGATTTTGTCATCAACAAGTGACCACAAATGCAAGTTGTAGCTGAATTGAAGAGGCAGCCGCTTTGTTCTAAATCTGGTGGCTGCTGCTTAGGTTTCATTGTAGAAAACATTGAACTGTTTTGCAAGTTTGTATTATCTGTCTCATGGTCCAGAGAGAACCGGAGTCTATCAACATGGATTAAGAATTAGTCTGTTTTCTTCTGTGTTTTTCTATGAATATACTGAATATCTCATCTTGATTCAGAAGAAAAACCTGAAAGCTTTCCAAAAAAAAAAAAAAAAAAAAAAAAACCGTGTGTGTGGTTTGTCTTGGGACAGTTCAGAAGGTAGTCATTTAATTTCGTTCGGGAAAATGTTGCACTATTTATTTCATTCAAAATATGTCAATTTTCTTTTTCAATTTTAATGAATGTACTTTTGTAACGGCTCATTCCGCAAGCAGAGATAGCCTCCCTTCCCCCAAACTCTAAGATATGCATGTATGTAGTCATCTTATTACACAGCAGGAAGTTTAAAAAGGAATAAGCTTTTGTTTTCAGTGCCTAGTTGTTAAAAGAGCAAAATGATAAAAATTTATGTAATGGTACTATTGAGCTGTCCACTGTGTGGCAAATACTTTATACAAACAAGCGATGTCTTAGGAGCTAGGCTTTTAACCTTCAGAAATCTTTAAGGGAGAATAAAATGTCATTTTTAAATCTCACCTTTGATCTCAAGTGAAGAGATTCAATTCATTTCAAAAATAATAGAAATTTTATGCTAGACCCTGTGCTAGGCACTGCAGGGCAAAAGCTGAAGAATCAGAAAGGCTGTCAAGTTAGAAAAGTGTTTCTCAATTGGGCAATTTTTCCAACAGGGGCCACTGGTCAATGTCTACAAATAGTTTTGGTTGGGGGTTGGAGGGGCCGTTGGAATTTAGTGGGTAGAGGTCAGGGATGTCGCTACACATCCTGCAAGGCACAGGACAGACCTTCCCATTAAAGCATCATCCATCTGCAGATGTCACTAGTACCAAGCTTACATTTTGGGTAGCTTCAGCAAGTTCTCTCTTAAACTATTCATAGCTCCCTTTTTTCATTAGTTCTGCAGTTTAATAAGAATATTGCCCTATGGAGCAGTTCCAGCACTTTGGGAGGCCGAGGTGGGTGGATCACCTGAGGTCAGGGGTTCGAAACCAGCCTGGCCAACATGGCAAAACCCTGTCTCTACTAAAAGTACAAAAATTAACTGGGCATGGTGGCGTGTGCCTGTAGTCCCAGTTACTTGGGGAGGCTGAGGCAAGAGAATCACTTGAACCCGGAGGCAGAGGTTGCAGTGAGCTGAGATCAAGTCACTGCACTCTAGCCTGGGTGACAGAGCAAGACTCCATCTCAAAAAAGAAAAAAAATAGCTGGAGATTAGGACAAGTTGTATATATGCAAACATAAAAAATAAATAAAATAAAACCCAGTATAGCACAACCCACCCCATCTTGAGCAAGCTGTACTTCTAATCATGCACGTGTGTAAATATCAAGCTCTTATTTGACCACCATTCAGGATTGAATAGTCATTGCAACTGTAGTTGAGCAAATAAATATCTATTTGGAGTTTAGGATAAGGATCGTACACTTCCACAGTTAAGTCTACTGGACTGACAGTAGACAGTTCATTGAGACACTGATACAGCATAGTCATCCATGTGTAGTGGTTGAGTAACATGTAAGTTTCTTTTCCCTTCCAACTGAGGGGGATGCTCAAGCTGAAATTTAACAAGGACAAAGTCGATCAGCTTCTCTCTGAAAAGGGTGATGTCTGATCAGTCAGCTGGAGGATCAGAAAGAGTGATTTAGAAAAGTCTGAGGGAAACTGATGATCTTGAGTAACAAGAAAGTTGTCATTTTGTTCACCACAGATGAAATTCTATTCCCAGACAGTAAGTGAAGCCAGATAATCAGGCCGATTTCATAAACAGTAGATTGGATTGGAGGAGTTAAAGGACCAGATAAGAAAATGAGCACCTAAAGCAGGATGACCTGGGTAAAACAAAGGATGATTCACTCAAAGGGGCTGCAAGGACTAATGCTGCAGACTCCTATAGCTTGTTGTGCCTTGCAAGGCCAAGAGAGATTCCCAAAGGGACTGAGGCCTGGCAGCATCCAGTGAATGGGCTCTTGCCTACCTGATATGGAGCTGCCTCAGAAGATAGTGTGTTCCGTATCCCTGGAGGGGTTAAAGTTCAAGAACATTGCTGAGGATCCAAACGCTGGGAGAGAGAAAGAAATGGATGGTCCTAAAATAAATCCTCTTTGTTCTTAAAACTCTGAGTGTGGGAGTGAAGGTGATTATTCAGACCAAGCCCCTGGGTACTGACTCATTCTTATTCCACTGTCTCGGGCCTACGTCTCCAATTCTAACTTTCCAAATTCCATCACGGTAGATCAGGTATTCCCATCGTTAGAATAGTACTGTAGGTGGTTTGTGTTTGGAGAGAGGTTTAGTGGTAGGACCCCAGGTTTGTAGTGTGTTACTAGTTATCATCACAATTTTATGACCCTCTCACTTGAGAGTGGGATGACAATGTGGTTATTAACCTGAGACTAGAAGAAACAAATGGGAGTACTCCCAAAACACAAATATCTCACCTCTTTTTTTCATGGGAAAAGAGTCAGCAGAAGACGGCAAGGCAGTCAATAAAATCCTAAAGGTAATAAAAACAGATGGGGATATAATTTCATTCAGAGCTATACAAAAATATCCTGTACTCATTCTCGATACAGGAAGTGTGTAGAAAGTTTCAAGGTTAGTATTTATCTTCTAAACGTAGACTTGTGGTCTTCTTATTTAATAAATTCAAACCACCAGTGGAAGAAGTCAGAAAGAACGAAGTCAGGAGAACTGATTTTCATGAGTAACATTGTTGTGATTGCATTTCTTGCACAGCCTTCATTTGTGCCTTGAGAGGTTAAGGTCTGAGAGAGTAGTGCTATTCCAAGAGCTCTCCAGGGATATTTTTGGAACAGGCCTTATTGTTCTCTAAAAAATTAATGCGTTATATTCCCAGGTGCTGTTGTCAAGCATCATTTTTCATTTAACAAAAATATGGTCGTTTAGCCAGAAATTTTAGTTCTATAATTAAAGTAGACTAAAAATATTCTGCAGCGCATCTAGAAAAAATATTTTATATGAATCATTGTGCTTCCCAGAAATTTTCCATGTTGGATCAAACAGTAGATGAAGACTTTTCTGTGTGTTTAGGATGGGTTTTTATGTTTATATATGAGCATGCAGGTGTTTTAAGAGAAATTTGAAAATCGGCAAAACGAAGTCAATTCACTATAAAATAGTTTCCAAATTGTCTGTGCAGTATTAATATTGAGGAAGAATTAATTGAAAGCAAATATTTGAGAAATGCTTTCGTATGTCTGTAGGCTACAAAATCGTTGTTTAATTCATCAACAATCTTTGAGTGCTCCTCAGCTTCTGGTACAGAAATGAAAAATACAGTTTTAACTTCAGAGTGCTCACACCTAGTGAGGGAAACAAACAAGGTAGAGAATTCAGCATGATGAGTGACATGAGATAGGTGAATGGGAGGCTCTCTGGGAGTACTGAGGGCCATTGCCTAGTGTAGCTAAGGGCAGAGAGGAGCTGAGCTGGGCAGCTCAGGAGTCTGCCAAGAGGGTCAGAGGGAAGCAGTTCAGGGCCAGCAGCGAGAACGGGACTGTGCAAAAGACATTTCAGCAGCTACAGTTTCTTTCTGAGAGTCCTCCACTTCCCAAAGAAAATGAAAGGAACATTTATTTGATTTTTGTCAGTTTAAATATTGGCCAACCATTGGAAAATCATTTTTGAAAAGTGATTTCTTTTGCTATATTTGGCAAAGCTGGGAGTAGAAAAGTGATGAGGAAGGACCATCTTAGTCCATTGCCTTTGCCTTTGTAACTGCTACTTCTTCACAGCCTTTCTACCCAGTGCAGTTCACGTATGGGAAACATTTCTTTCCATAGTCAGCATCTTCCTGGGGAGTGTTTTGGTTATATTTTCACAAATGTCTCACCTCTTTGTATGAACAAACCTTCTCTTTGAGCTGTACTGTGAGTTTCTGCTTCTTTCCTTTTTTCCTTTGTCTAATTAGAAAAAAAAATAGAGTGGAAGCTTTAAGGCTACTTGTTAAATGTGCTCTTTTTTACTTAACTCCAAATGACATCTTGTTTGTAGATGTAATTAAGAAAGATCTGGACAGAGACAGGGAGGATAATATTCAGTGTTCCTCTCAAATTGAATTTTATGGTGACAAGCTCCATATTTTACAGGAAAATGCTCAGTTAGTACAGCTGTTAGACTTTAATGGTAGATAATAATGGATTTCTGTAGCCACTTTTTTGTTTTCATTCAAAAACCTAGAGGAAAATAAGGGATATAAATTATAAATTATTTGTTTTATGTTAAAAATATGTTTCCTATTCAGTGCACATAAGCAAAGGTTTTGTCCAGTGTTAGTACCTATGAATCATTAATAAAAACAATTGCTTCTGTTTGCTGTTGACATTTTATGTATGTGGTGTTCCTCCCTGAACCTTTTTCTTAAAAGTCAACTTTTAAGAAATGATGTGCAAACAAAAGGAACTATTTTATAGTTAATTGGTTTTATGTTTAAAGATGATCGATATACAATAAACTTAGCCATCGTAATCCCTCAGAAAAACATTAACTGTATTTAAGGATAATAAGAGAAAATAATCTCTTTTTAACATATTTATTGATATATAATAATTGTACATATTTATGGGGTACCTGTGATATTTTGTTTTATGGGTAAAATGCATAATTATCAAATCAAGATATTTAGGATATCCATCACCTCAAGCATTTATATTTCTATGTGTCGGGAACATTTCAAGGCCTCTCTGCTAGCTATTTTGAAATATGTAATACATTGTTGTTAACTATAATCACCCTCCTCTGCCATGGAACATTAGTACTTATTCCTTCTATCTAACTCTATGTTTCTACCCATTAGCAATTTCTTGTTAAAGCCCCAGTCTCAATCAAGAGAAAATATAAATAGCATGGTAAAGAAAAAAAAAAAAATTTATGACCCGATGATATGGGTTCCATTTCTGGTTCTATACTTTCCACCTTGGAGAGCTTCATTAACCAGTGACCTTCACTTTTCTTTTCTGTAAGATGGTATTGATAATATCTGCCCTCATGCCCACTTCCCTGTCTGCCTAACTAATAAGACACAGATTTCCTTAGCATGTAAGTGTGTTACAGAGCCTAGAAACTCAACATGCTTCACAAATATCAGCTGTATGATAAGGAGTTACAGTACCAATGTACAAAATATGATTTTTAAAATGAGAGGCAGGACATTTATGAAGTTATATTCTAGGTAAAGTATATTAACACACATTAACACATAATAGGTGATAGGAATATGCTTTTCTTCTTTCTCTTAGCTTTTCTTTCCAGCCTCTTTTTCTCTCTTGTCATCAAGTCTGCGGCTGGACTTCCTTCTGTTCTGCTTGCATTGGTGTTTGCTGATGTTCTGATTCTGCTTTCTCATGCACAGGCTCAAAGAAACAGTGAAGCTGCCCCAACGTGTGCAAAACCCTCTTCTTAGCTTGGATGCTTGGTCATACACACATTCTAGTTTAAATTCCTATGTAATTAGAAAATATATGAGTGGAGATTGGTTTTATATTCTGTAATAATAAAACTTATTTAGAGAAGTAGGATTTATTGAGGTACAAATGTTTACCAGTTTTATGAATAACAGCATATAGTTATTTTATAAACAACTTCAGTGATATATGTTTGTGTGTTTTCTCCCAAAAGCATATTGAGCAATTATTTTCAATTTTATAATCATAATGATACCTGCAATATCTTAAGAACCTACCCTATGATTTATAGGAATTAAGTCATTAAATCCTCACAACACTATAAAGTCTGTGCTATTTCCCATTTTACAGATAGAGAAACTAACTACAGCAAGGCTATTAAGAGACAAGATATCATCACATTTGGGAGGTGTGGGGCTTTGTACCAGAATGACTGAGTTAATTCCAGTTCCCTTCATTATTATCTTTGCATCCTTAGACAAGTCACTTTATCTTTATATGCTTTAGTTTCCCCATCTGTAAAACATCTCATAGTGTTGTTAGGATTAAACATATCTTTTCCCTACATGGCATTTGAGGTTCTCTTAGCCAATGTTAAAAAATCTGTCCACATATTTTTAACTTTCCTTTCTTTCCATGACTAGAAGTCCTTTCTAAGAGATAATCCTCCCAGAAAATACAAATCCTATTTGGCGATTCGCTGCCTTACATTTTGGTGTTCGGTAACACCATGGAATCCAAAGACAAGCTCCATCATATTCATTGTGGAGCCTGAGACACTTTACTCTCCCTATGAAAAAGTGATTTCAAATGAAACCCAGTTCTGCCATTTCTTTCATTTTGGTTAAAACTATAGCAGGTGCTTTTCACCTTATTGAATGTGTTAGGCTCCAAGTGGCAAGCTTAAATGGTACATATCCTTTTTAAAATTATACCTATACATACTGGGTTTGACCGTTCATTTCCTTTTCCACATTATTAGTTGCATTTAACAGCTAAAGGTATCATATCAAATTATTTTATTGCTAGAGATATTGAAATTACCCTGACTTCAAGTCAGAAACAACTTTATTAAAATTTTAAGAGTGAGAACAGTAAAATGTGTTGCATGTTTCACATTTTACTGTTTTCAATTTTTGAAGAGCTTTTGTCATTGAGAAAATGAGTGTGGATAAATATGGATTGTTTTACTGGAAAATGGTTTCTTATTTCAAAAGTCAACTGTGACTCAGTCTGTCCTCCTCTGTCATGGCAGGAACCAGTATATTCACCGTCTATGAGGCCGCCTCGCAGGAAGGTTGGGTGTTCCTCATGTACAGAGCAATTGACAGCTTTCCCCGTTGGCGTTCCTACTTCTATTTCATCACTCTCATTTTCTTCCTCGCTTGGCTTGTGAAGGTACTGCGGAGAATTGTGCTAAGAAAGTCTATGTTCTGTGATGGTTCTGCAGATCTTTGGTTTGGTTTTGGTTGCCCTCTGCTTTGTCATTGTTAGAGTTTGATAAATGTGGTTTGTGATTTTTTTCAGAACGTGTTTATTGCTGTTATCATTGAAACATTTGCAGAAATCAGAGTACAGTTTCAACAAATGTGGGGATCAAGAAGCAGCACTACTTCAACAGCCACCACCCAGGTACGGTATGAGCAAGAGGATGTCATAACCCATCTGAGCGTGCACATGTCTCACCCTCACCATCAGTGGACCTTGGGGAAGCTCTTGCATGTCGGGCTTCTACAGTCTGACTCAGGAAGCTGTCTAAAAATACAGGCACAGGCCAGGCACAGTGGCTCATGCTTGTAATTCCAGCACTTTGGGAGGCTGAGGGGGAGGGATTGCTTGAGTCCAGGAGTTTGAGACAGCCTAGGTAGTGTAGCAAGACCCCATCTCTACAAAAAAATTTTAAAAATTAGCCAAGAGTAGTGGCATGAGCCTTGTAGTCCCAGCTACTCAAGAGGCTGAGATGGGAGGATCACTTGAGCCCAGGAGGTCGAAGGTGCTGTGAGCTGCAGTCACAACCCTGCACCCCAGCTTGGGTGACAGAGCAAGACCCTACCCCAAAAAACATAAAATAAAATAAAATAAAACAGATTCAAAGGCCCAAACCCAGAACAATCAGATCAGAGCTTCTAGGCAGTGAGGGAATGACACCTATATTTTGTAACAGCTCCATGGGTGGTTTTGATACAAAACCAAGATCATCAACCACATTTATTACATACCTTAGATTCTGACATCACAAATCCTCAAATGGCTTACAGATAAAATGTAACCACTATGGAATTTCTGACTTTTATGAGTATTTATTCATGTACTTGCGAGCCTGTGTAATGTCTATGTGTAGGATTAGAATTTTGTGATGGAAAATATATCTCATTCAGAACAAACCACAGTGCAATAAACTATGACAATGATCCCTCAAACCCACATGCACGTTTGTGATTTTTCAAAGAATCCCTGTATATTCAGAAGGATTCCCGTAAGTCCCATAAGACAATATTGTTTCCATAAAACCATAAGGCTCCTGAGAATTTGAAGGTGGGCTACAAATTTTCTAAAAGCAGCAGAGCAGTTATTACATAAGAGGGTAATTCAGATCCAATGCCTTTTTTTTTTTTTTTTTTTTTTTTTTTTTTTGGATTTGTTTCATGTGTGTGTGTTCATGGTAGTTTAAAAAAAAGGAAGGGCAGGTTTGTATATCTTCTTCTAGTGTGAATCTTTATAAAAGACAGAGAAAATAAAAATTCCAGAATCAGGAATAAAATGATATAATGCCTTGTGACTATTATAATATTAAATTCTAAAGGATATTTAGCAAGTTTGTAAACACTTACAAAAGCTGTTAAGACAAAGGTATCTGTCAACACTTACAAGAACTGGTAAGACAAAGGTATCTGTCAAGGAGCCGAGGTGTACAAATTTTACTTTTGAAAACCCTCAAGTTGAACTTTTAATAATTATATGTTAAAACGCAATTTAACACACAAATTTGGGAAAAGCCTGATGGTGTTGAGGCATCATTATGATGCTGTAAAAGTCTGAATTGTCCGGTCAGTTCATTATAGATGAAATAGTGTCAGTCTTATTCAATTTTGACAAATAACAGTTCAAACTTCCATGAAAGGTTTTTCTGAATATGCTATCCAGGTTATATCAGAGATGCCATGTAGAAAAGCCTTCAAGAAATCAACCATACCAAGTACTTATCTCCTCTCTCCTCTCTTTTTGCAAACTATGAGAGATAAGAAAGTTCCCAGTCTGTTCTGAGGTGACAGCCTCTAGAAGGACATGTTTTCACTTATGACTTTGAGACCCAAATGGAACATGGAACTATGATCTCAGCCCTTAACTCACATGCAGTGTTCCTGGAGATGACCTAAAATGCCTTTAAAACCATAGTATGTTTATGGAGTAACTCTCAAGTACAAAATCACAGCTAGAAAAAATAGTGTTTGGAAGCACCACCAAGTTAGCCAATGGTTCTAATAGAAAGGGAAATGTGAAGAGACTTGGAACAACCTTGTACAAAATCATTTTGATGCAAAATTGTACTTAATCAAGAGGAATGAGTTGGTAATTCAGAGGTAATGCGTCTAGATATTCAGCAGAGGTAATCACACAGAGAATTGTGAAAAACCTTCATTAAGAAAAATGCTATAGCTGAGGACCTGGTTGCTAAGCAACCAAAGCTCCTGCTGTCAGCCTCTGGGTGAAACACCACTCAGGCAGCCTAGCAACGGGCTTCAGGCCCCGCCCACCCTGGCTAGCCACTTGCAAGTGGGCCCTCTGATGCTTTTATGTGTAGAGAAAGGAGAGACATCATTTGCCATGATGCTATTATGTTTGTAAAATATGACCAGATTCTGTGAACAGAGACTTCTCATTCAGTGGTTTAAAACACTAAATCATAAGTTACTAATTTGAAGGAATTAAAATAAAGATGATTATTGTAACGCACACAGCTTTTCGAACATGGAAGTTCATTCTTGCCTTTCTCTAGCATATGGAAAATTTGCAGTTGTTAAATATAGGCTATTCTCATCAAAGGACTAAAGGGTCCTGGGCTTGTTGGACTTGTTGATGTCTAAGTCTGCAGACTTCCCATAACAGCTATGTGTGTAGAAAAAAAATATGTATATATATATATGCACATTTTCAGGACAAAGAAGGGGCTTTCTGTTACATTAGGCAGATCACTAGTAATTGACTCTGATAGGGACCATTTTAAGGGGGGCGAAAGGAAATCTGTGATGAAAATTGTTTCTTTAAACTAACAAAGCAATATTTTTCAGTTGGATGGTCACCACCAAATGCCTCCAAGACACAGCATAGAAACAAATTACAGAGAGATTAATGCCAAGGGTCTTTAGGAGACCACAATATAACATGTAACTGGAAAACAGAGGGAAAATGATGTAGAAAATTTCAAATTACTAAGCATTGACTCTGCCTGGACTCTGAGAGGCTTGTGATTTCATACCTGCCTAATTCTTAGCCGTGGATAACTATTGCCTTGTGCTCAGCTGTGGATTAGGTTGAAGGATAAGTGATTCATACACCCATGATATAATACCCCCCTGTGTTAATCCACTGTAGGATTACCCAGGCCACAACTTTTTAGTGATATCCCATCACTGGATGTTGGGATGTGCAGATGAGCTGAAAGATGAAGCCCTGAGTACCGTATCTCACTAACCCAGACCTTTCCTCCCATTATTTAGATGCTTTACTTCAGATACCTGTTACCAGTCCCATGGTCTTCTGACCTAGACTAGCTCATGATAAAGATGAGCTTATCCCAACTTTGCCTCGAGTAGAACTCAAAGAACTGCTAAACTTTACAGCCACACAAGGCTACTTTTCTGTTAAAATGATAAGAGACAAAAAGCAGACTTCTGACAGTCAATACATATATAACTTTTATAAATGAATCATAGTCCAACAGGATCATATCGAAAGTTTGGTAAATAAATAAATATTCTGATTGTACAAAGACATTTCTGGGTCTGTTATTATCTCTAATTGAGCATTCTTGCTGACATGTGTTTTCTGAATTAATATTCCCTAATTAAGAGAGAAGACTGATAAAGGTAGAATTGGTGTGGGAAGAAAGGGCACTTATGAGTTTATTCTCTTTTGGGTTTCCATCAACGTTCTTAGAACGTGGATTATACAATGCCTAAAGCAACGTATGTATAAATGTTAAGTGCTGGGTTAAAAAGTAGAAAAAAAATTGATGAAAAGACACATGATGAAAAATGGAAAGAATTTCTCCTCCAAAGAGAAAGTTACATATAACTTAATGATCAAAGACAATACTTTAGCAAAAATGTGTTTACTGTGTTCCAAGACCATTCATTCCCTCATGAATATACATCATTAAAATGTGTGAGAAAACAATTCAATGAATGCATTTCAGGGCAGGGTGCTTCTAGCATAGTGTAATAATGAGCACCTTCTAATAAGGAATCATAATAATGGAATAATGCAATCATCATAGGAAGCCATAAATGAGAATTAAATTTTGTGAGGTTGCATCATTGAATATATTATTTCATAATGAAATCAAGCCAGGTATCCACTCTCACTATTTTGTGTCATAGTGACTATTAGCTATTTTTTGAAAAACCATCAATTTTCAAAGAATCCAAAGAGCATACAAATTGCAAAGTAAATTTTAGATTTTCTCTGCATTACTGTGTATGTGGATGTCTGTGTGTGCCTGTCCTGAGTTTGGAATTCTAATTCAGCTGCTAGTGATTCTCCATTACCATGATTCTTTCTCTTACCACTATCCATTAGATAACCTGTTATTCATGCTGTTGTTGATGATTATGATATTATGCCTATAATAGAACAATCCCAGAAGCATTTATAACTACTTTACAAACCAATCGACCAGTTATAAAACTCTAGCAGTTGCAGATGGACAGGCCTGAGAGAATTCTCAAAGTTGAAATCTCCATGGGCTTCCAAATGATTGTGCTAAGAGGAGAGTGCCATGGAAATTCATTTGTGTTATTGGTGATATTCTGCCAATTCTGTCTTCTTACAGTCACTCCCATATATTGAGATCTGCGCTAGCCTAATGGCTTTACAACCTGTCTTATTTAATCTTCACAGTAATACTGTAAAGCGGGCGTTATTAATGTCTCCACTTTGCATGTAAAAAATGACAATGATTGGAAAGTTAATTATCTAACCCCATGTTATATAACTGGGTAGTGGTAAAACTGGGACTCAAAACCAGGTTGCTCAGCTGCAAGAGACTTTTTATTCAGCATGAGATGCTACCTCCTTTCAATTTAGCCATTACAAGCCCT
Source organism: Macaca thibetana thibetana (assembly GCF_024542745.1). Lineage (NCBI taxonomy): Eukaryota > Metazoa > Chordata > Mammalia > Primates > Cercopithecidae > Macaca > Macaca thibetana. The sequence goes on along the minus strand of NC_065594.1, from coordinate 81,094,750 downwards.
GCTGTCAACATGCTGTCTTTGTTCTGGCCCCGTGTTAACTTTTCTTTTCTTAAAAAAGACCGTATTTATTGCTGGCTGAAAGGGACATTCGCATACATTGTTGCCAAGAGTATGGATTAAAATATCTTTTCCAGAAAACAGTTTGGCAATATGTATCCAAAAGTAAAACATATATACTATCTGACCAAGAGAGTCCACTTTTAGAAATTTATCCTAAGAAAAATTTGGGGCAGTAGCCAAGGGCATATGTTTGAGGATGTTTATGAGGCATTATGGCAATTTTTAAAAAACGGAAACAGTCTTAGTCTCTAGCAATAAGTTATCGATTATAAATTATGAAATTGGAATAAAGGCAAACCATTAAAATAAGCATTGAACTTTATTGATGTGAAGATATGCTGATGACATATTAGTACAAAAAAGGATCCCATGTTTGTGTGTGGGATGCCGGTGTGTGTGTGTGTCTGTGTGTGTAAAATACCTGGAACATTAACTCTAAAATGTTAGTGGTGGTATATCTGGGGAATGGGTTTAAGATGTTTGTTTGGCAACTCATCCTCATTTTCTAAGCCTTTAACAGTAAAATATTTAATTATAGAATGAGAAAGGAAAATTGCATCAGTAAAATGAAAAGAAAAAATAATGGACATTCTAACAGAAACCACATGTACTAGTTAAGTTACATTCGGTTGCAAGGGACCAAAAAAGCCCGAAATAAGTTGCTTAGGTGAGGTATGCGATGAGGAATCCCGTTCTCTCTCATATAAAGTCGGAGGTGCTCATTCAGCGTGGTATGGTTGCCTGTGTTGCCACGGATCCAGACACCTTCCCTCCCGTTCCAGTTTGCACAGCCTCCATTACCACAGTCATCTTGTAGACTAGCATGGCTGCTGTAGCTCTAACCCTCACATCCATATTCCAGAGCACAGGAAGAAGAAGGAAATATAGGAAAAGAGGGTTTCTGCTTGCATCCTATAGTCCTGTATGTAGTTACATGGTCAAGGTCAGCTTCAAAAAAAGACAAGAACTGGCCTTTTTTCTTGGTAGCCTAGTGACTCCATACAGATTGTCTTTGTAAAACAGGGAAAAGAGATACAAAGGAAAGACTGGCAGTCCCTGCCACAATCCCCACAAGGATTTGAGTCTCTGAGGATCCTTGGCTTCTGCTAGCTAGCCCAACTTCTGTCTCAAAGATCTACTGTAATATTAACCAATCGAAATGTTGCATAATTCGGGGGACTAAAGAGAAATTGAACGTTTTTGCATTTCCTTTACTTTATTTCATACAAATAAATGACCTTGAGAGAACACTTTTACTGAAAATTAAATTGATTCTTTTGATTTTGGTCTACTGAAAAAAACATAATTTAACAGAGAAAATTAGTCTGCTACTGATCAAAGTAAATATATGCCCCAGGGATCCTTTATGCCACAATTAGAGAGTACAGGAAGTATCAACAGAGGGTTTTTATTAATAACTGGTGACTGGCAATGCTGGCTTTGTCTTTTATCCTTAAAATGAGGCTTCCAGAATTTTGACAGACACTTAACAAGGTCCTATAACAGGTTTGCATCTCCACTGATGCCTGTATTCTCAGAATGAGCCTATTCAAGAAGAATGTGCCTGATTCACCCCAAAAAGAGTTTTTGCAGTTTATTCTAAAGAAAATCCGAATCCTGTAAATGGACAGCTGAGATGAGCAATTTGCAGTTGACATCTTTGTCAAAGGAGCTTTATGTAAATGTGCGCCTCAATTTTATCATTTAAAAATACATATAGGAGGAAGAAGCGGGGGGACTGCCTGAGCTCAGGAGTTCAAAACCACCCTGGGCAACATGCTGAAACCCTCTCTCTACTAAAAAAATACAAAAATTAGCTGGACATTGTGGCGGGTGCCTGTAGTCCCAGCTACTCAGGAGGCTGAGACAGGAAAATTGCTTGAACCTGGGAGGGAGGCGGAGGTTGTAGTGAGTGGAGATCATGCCCCTACACTCCAGCCTGGGCAACAGAGCAGGACTCTATCTCCAAAAAAAATTAAAAAATAAATAATAAATATACATATAGGGCCTGTATATAAAAAATAAATAATACGGCCGGGCGCGGTGGCTCAAGCCTGTAATCCCAGCACTTTGGGAGGCCGAGGCGGGCGGATCACAAGGTCAGGAGATCGAGACCACAGTGAAACCCCGTCTCTACTAAAAATACAAAAAATTAGCCGGGCGTGGTGGCGGCGCCTGTAGTCCCAGCTACTCAGGAGGCTGAGGCAGGAGAATGGCGGGAACCCGGGAGGCGGAGCTTGCAGTGAGCCGAGATCGCGCCACTGCACTCCAGCCTGGGCAACAGCGTGAGACTCCGTCTCAAAAAAAAAAAAAAAAAAAAACAATAATAATAATAATAAATAATACATATAGGGCAAGAGTCTCTCACCACCTCACTCATTTTATAGAAGGCAAGTTTATTTTGCACAAAGGATCTACCACCACTACTACCAGGGATTTGAAACTATCATTACAAATCCTAGGTAGTGATATCTTTGCATCATCTCATTCATATTTCCATTAGCAGTTACCCCTTCAAATACAGCATCAGACTATCAGGAGGACATAAATAAGGATGACAAAGGAAATATTTATTTCTGTAAAACAGTGAGATCAGGCAGGAATAAAACAGTGAGTGCTTGTAATTAGTATCTTTATTTAGAAAAACAAAAATGTTTAATTTTGCCCTATTCCTACTGTATGCACATACACACTCACTTGCTCCTGAGAACTAGAAAGAAAAATATTAGTGGGAAAATACGTGAAAGTGGGAAATGTCTTCCAGCTGGGTGTAATATTGACACATAAGTAATATGTGATGATAGCTAGGAGATAATAACCTAGATATCTAATTCAATGGATTTCAGATTTCATGGGCCTGTACCATCTTGAATTTCATCACTTAGGTCTTTAATCCAAAAGAAACTACTTGTTCCCTTCATAATATGTACATAAAATTTCCATTGAGCAGATTAATTGCTTCCTAGTTAAAATAATTACACAAAGTATATTAAGCAATGTGGCAGTCTTCTACCATTAAAATAACACCAGTTCTTTCCCTGTGCCACATGCACACTTCTTATTTTATTGATCCTGAGAATATTTTTATTAGGTCAGTGAGAACTGTCCACTAAATAAAAATAAGATTTGCTACCTATAGTAAAAACACACCAGACACAATGCTTTTTAATTCTAATTTTCATTTTCTCCCAGATCTAATAGATATTTATCAACATAATGGGGATAAAATACTAAAGTATTTCTCTTGCGGAGAAGAATATTTGAGCAATTATATGCAAAGCATATGCAAGACAGAAAGTGCCTGACATAGCAAGTAGTCAATAAGCTCAGGTTATTAACATTGTTCTTTTTTCATTTACTTAAGCTTTCAGTGTTAAAGAAATACAATTGAAATGACTTCATTCCAAATATAAATCCATAAGAAGACACATTTTTGATGACATAAAATTATACAAAGCTGGAGACGTAGAGTTCTCAATGTTCCGTATTAAATGTCTCTGACTCATCTCCCTTCTTTGTCTTGAAGATGTTTCATGAAGATGCTGCTGGAGGTTGGCAGCTGGTAGCTGTGGATGTCAACAAGCCCCAGGGACGCGCCCCAGCCTGCCTCCAGGTGCAGTACAATGCCATTTTAGCAAAGCTCTTTGAATTTTATTTCATCAATGAAAATACACAGCTCTTTAAGCTCTAGAATTGTCCAAATTTATGATCCTGAAGTTAGAGATGGTACTTCACTCCATCCTGTATTCCCAGAACCTAGCTTTTTTTTTTTTTTTTTTTTTTTTTTTTTTAAAGATACACAGTAGGGATTTGATAAGTTTCTGATGGCTGCACACATGTAAGAGGATTTCAGTGGTATTGAATAAATGAAGAATTTTGTTGACATGTGAAATCTTATAAAAATAGTCTTTACCGAAGACCTGAGTTATTTGGCGGTGGGCAAATTCATTCAATTTAATACCTCACTGAGTAACTGGGAAAAAATATGTTGATACATAGTCTCTCTGTTTTTCTGCTTTTGCAAGCTTTCAGAGGAGCATAATATAGAGGTGTTTCTTTAGCAAAGTGCACCAATAGCAAACATGTGGCAGTGAGATGGCAGGTGGGACCTGAGAGTCCTCATAAGATAGATTCTCACAGTGATTAGAAGATGGAGCCTCAGGTCTCTGCCCGTGAACTTTCTGGAATCACCGTCGTCTTCTCCAAGTTTCTCCAAGCTGCCGTTGACAGCAATATGGATAACAGCAATAACAATAAGGCCCAGTAAACCCTTTATCTCTTCTTCAGGGGGCCATACTGACATCTCTTGCTTTATTCCCCCTCCATGCCCCCCAAATATCAGTAACTCATTCAAAATAATGTCACCTTACCAAGAGCAGCACCCCTACCTTTCCATAATATTTTCACTACTTTAATTTTCCCTCCAAGCAGCCCACTCGTAGGATTGAAGAACTGATTCTTCCACCTGGATAATTTTATTTTCTTTAGCCTTTTTGGTTTTCAGTGAAAAATTCTCATCTCACAAGGGGCAGTTTCCATAGTTCTTTACATCCCGCCCTCATAATTTGGAGAAGTGTTCACATCTGCCATGGGATGAGACCATATCTCTTTTCTTTCTTTTGGGTCTTTCTCCAGATAGGGACTTATCATGCCACTCAAGGATTGGTACCTGAAAAATAAAATTGTAATCTGAGCCATTACTGTGGGCTTTGTTTGTATGCCCATTTTACCGTGGAGTTATTGACTTCTTTTTGTTTTTATTTGTATTGAGGTGTGATTAACAAATAAAATTGTAAATACTTAAGGTATACAATGTGATAATTTGATATATGTACACAGTGTAAAATGATTGTTGCAATCAAGCTAATTAACACATCCATTGCCGCATATGTTCAATAGTTACCTCTGTGTATGTGGGGTGGGGGGTAACACTTAAGAGCTAATCTCCTAGCAAATCTCATGTATACAGCACAGTATTATTAACCATTAATGAATCATTTTGTTTATTAGATCGTGAGAACTTGGCCATCTTTTGACTGATAACTAATATCTCCCCATTTCTACTCCCTGCCCCCAGCCCCTGGTAACCACCATCCTACTCTCTGCTTCAATGAATTTGACTTTTTGAGATTCCATATATAAATGAGATTATGCAGTATTTGTCTTTCTGTGTCTAGTTCATTTCACTTAGCATAATGTCTTCCAGGCTTATCCATATAGTTGTCGATGGCAGGATTTTTTTCTTTATTATGGCTGAGTAATATTTCACTGTATGTCTATACCACATTTTTTTTATCCATTCATACATCAGTATACACTTAGGTTGTTCCTTGTCTTGACCATTGTGAATAGTGCTGCAGTAAACATGGGGCTGCAGGTGTCTCTTTGAGATACAGATTTCATTTCCTTTGGGCATATATCCAGAAGTGGGATTGCTGGATCATATGGTGGTTCTATTTTTAATGTTTTGAGAAACCTCCACACTGTTTTCCAGAATGACTCTGCCAATTTAAATCCCCACCAACAGTGTAAAAGGGTTATCTTTTCTTTATGCCTTTGCCAAATAGTTATTTTTTGTCTTTTTGATGGTGACCATTGTAACAAATATGAGGTGATTATCTCATTGTGGCTTAAATTTGCATTTCCCTGATAATTAGGGATAGTATGCACTTTTTCATATACCTATTGGCCATTCATGTGTCTTCTTTGGAAAAATGTCTACTCAGAATTTGCTCATTTATAATCAGATTATTTGCTTTTTGTGTTTGTTTTTGTTTTTTAGTTTGGGGGTTTTTTGGTATTGAGTTGTATGAGTTCCTTGTATCTTTTGGATATTATCTCCTTTTCAGAAATATGGTGTTCCAATGTTCCCCTGTTCCATAGACTGCCTTTTCACTTTGTTTATTGTTAGTTATTTATTTCTGTCAGTTTAAAAAAATGGAGGGCAATAAGTGGAGAAGCTTGCAATGAATATTGATAAGTATTATTATGTGGTCCTCCTTCTGGCCTATATTTGATGTTGGCAATGCTGCTAATATAAAACTACAACTACCTTTACTCCTACTATCGCTACTAATAGTATTAACAATGACAATGATTATAGTACTAGCTTCTTACCTAAAAAGCACTTTTATTGACATTATTTTTTAATCCATCAACTGATATTTACTGAGTTACCAACTATATGCTAGACACTGAGATAGTCCAGAAAGAAACTAGCACAGTCTCCACACTCATAGAGCTTACAGTGTGCTCGAGGGTGGAAGGAAAAAAAGGCAGCATCAAGCTAGCAGTCACAAGAGTGACGTGGGTTTTGAAATAAGTAATGCAAGATGCAATGAGGATATATAAATTGGGGTCCTCTTTGAGAGGTCAGGGAAGGTTTTAATGGGTAATCTTAAAACCAAAACTATGAGTAATCCCAACATTTTGGGAGGCTGAGGCAGGCAGATCAGCTGAGGTCGGGAGTTTGGGACCAGCCTGGCCAACATGGTGAAACCCCATCTCTACGAAAAATACAAAAATTAGCCAGGCATTGTTAATTTAATAGCGTGCTTGTAGTCCCAGCTACTTGGGAGGCTGAGACACAAGAATCACTTGAACCCAGGAGGTGGAGGTTGCAGTGAGCTGAGATTGTGCCACGGCACTGCAGCCTGCGTGACAGAGTGAGACTCTGTCAAAAAAAAAAAAAGAGAGAGAGAGAGAGAGAGAATGGGGAAAAGAATGGCTAAGGATGAGGTTTACTACAACGCTGTGATGTAGAAAGACTGACATGCCTGGTCAGCCATTTATAGGAGACAGTGGTGACTCAGAGGACATAGTGATGTCTCCTGAAGTTACATTCAACCAAAGGGAGAACCCAAGACTAGTGGCTGGGTCTTCTGGTTCCTAGTCACATGCTTTATCCAGCTGAAAAAAATATGCAAGAAATCATAAGTTTGTGGTAGAGAAATAAGCTATCGGGGCTACTCTGAGTGCCAAATCAGAGTTGTATGGGATCAAGAGCTTTAAAATCTATTAAATCCTTGTTAATAGATGCCTCAAGGTGGCAATATGAAATTAGGAGGCAAGTCAGCCTCCTTATCACAAAGATTTGAGAATAGCAAGGGATTAATGACAAGGTGAAGTGTGATGACAAAACCGAGCAAGGAGATAGTAAAATAAAGATTGGAATGGAGTGGGGATAGATGTCGGGCTTGAAGTGTATAGATGTGGCATCTCAGAGACCCCTATATGAGATATGTGTTATGAATATAGCAGCATGCTTATGACATCTTATGAATGTGACTCATATGCTTAGAAACTGGGGGGAAAGGGATCAGGTAATTCAGTATGATGCAAGTTTCATTCAACTCAACTTCATGTGTTTGACGCTGAATAAAGCTTTCCAGAGGCAACAATGAAGAGTGCATGGAAGAAAAGTGGGATGGCCAAGAAGTTGTCTATTTGTACTGAGCAGGAGCTGTGATTAGAGAGAGAATACATTTCCATGTCTGAGGAAAAAATAATTAATTAATTAAAGAATTAAGTAAAAATATATTGAAGATAAAATGGGCATGAAATACTTGATGGCTTTTACTAATGATTAATGGCATCTAAAACTGGGTAACAGGAAAATTTTCATCTGAATCTTCCATTCTGTGGCTTGGACTATCATGGTATCTTACCCTCAAAGAGGAACAGGAGCATATACCACTTCTTTTTATTTTTAAAACAAGCAAAATATGAACAAGTTCTCATAAAAAAATTGATACGGAAATAAAATTAAAGGAAGAGTTTACTTGAAATCGTCTTTCAACGTATCCTTCCTCATTCTTCTTCCAATAGGTAACTTGGAGGTTAATGTTGAGTCGATTCTTCTCAGACTCCTGCATTTATGCATTTTATCTCACATGAAAAAGCATTTCTGCCTCCAGGAAGCACTGACATTTTCACAGAATGCTTCTTCTTCCTACACCACTCCCTTCTCACTCATCCTTCAGAACTCAGCTCAAACATCACTTTCTTATCCTCAAAAACATAAGCCAGGTACCTCCGTTACATGTTTTCGTATCATCCTACACTTTTCTTTTACGTCTACCATAATTTTAATAAAATAAAATAAATTAAGGGTATAATTAGTTGTTTGATGTCTGTTTCTCCCTCCAGGAGAAATTCCATTACTTTAGAGACCATACCAGTCGTAGTCACTACTGGAACTATGCCTTAGACATGAGAGATGATCAATTATGTTTATTAACTGAGAACAAGTCTAGTGAAAGAAGGAGCCAGTACCTTCTTGGCTTATGAAAGTACTTATTTGACCTCTCACTTAGAAGCCGCTCTGTTTATCCTCCTGGTCTTGTCTCCAAGAACTAGACATTGAATAGACTGTGGCAATAACACCCTTTTCCATACATAACAGTTATTTCTATATGCATGTCGTTGGAGTCTAAAGTAAGCAGTACACTTGGAGTTTGCTTCCAGAAAGTGCCTCGCAGAGGTTGTAGGGTTTTGGATATCTCTGGATACTTTTGCCAGGATGTCTCCTCTAATCTGTGGTGGCAGAGCCTTGGCAGGACATAACCCTGATTTCTGTCATGTCTCACCTCTTTCAGAACTCTTTTCATCTTGTAAGCATATAAGATAAATTTGTCTTATGTTTAGAAATATCGTGTTAGGAATAGCATCATTAAAAAGAACCCAAACTAATTTTTTTTTTTTTTTGAGACAGAGTCTCACTCTGTTGCCCAGGCTGGAATGCAGTTGCACAATCTTGGCTCACTGCAACCTCTGCCTCCCAGGTTCAAGTGATTCTCCTGGATCAGTCTCCAGAGTAGCTGGGACTACAGGCATGCGCCACCATGGCCAGCTAATTTTTGTATTTTTAGTAGAGACTGGGTTTCACCATGTTGGTCAGGCTGGTCTTGAACTCCTGACCTTGTGATCCATCCACCCTGACCTCCCAAAGTGCTGGGATTACAAGTGTGAGCCATCACGCCTGACTGGACCCAAACTAATTCTATGTTAACAAGAAGATAGAGTTTATTGGAATGAAACATTCGAATGGCTGTATTTAAATGGAATTTGTAATTTCGAAAGTGTTGAAATAAATTAGAAAAAATGAGGTATCAATAATATCTGAGAGATAGCAAACTGATGTTTGAGTTCCCATTTAACTACTAGAAACTGTTGATTTTGTTCAAAGTGGGACTTTGGGTGGGCGGAGCAAGATGGCCGAATAGGAACAGCTCCAGTCTCCAACTCCCAGCGTGAGCGACACAGAAGACCGGTGATTTCTGCATTTTCAACTGAGCCTCTGCTGCTGATACCCAGGCAAACAGGGTCTGGAGTGGACCTCAAGCAATCTCCAACAGACCTACAGCTGAGGGTCCTGACTGTTAGAAGGAAAACTATCAAACAGGAAGGACACCTACACCAAAACCCCATCAGTACATCACCATCATCAAAGACCAGAGGCAGATAAAACCACAAAGATGGGGAAAAAGCAGGGCAGAAAAGCTGGAAATTCAAAAAATAAGAGCGCATCTCCCCCAGCAAAGGAGCGCAGCTCATCGCCAGCAGCGGATCAAAGCTGGACGGAGAATGACTTTGACGAGATGAGAGAAGAAGGCTTCAGTCCATCAAATTTCTCAGAGCTAAAGGAGGAATTATGTACCCAGCGTAAAGAAACTAAAAATCTTGAAAAAAAAGTGGAAGAATTGATGGCTAGAGTAATTAATGCAGAGAAGGTCATAAACGAAATGAAAGAGATGAAAACCATGACACGAGAAATACGTGACAAATGCACAAGCTTCAGTAACCGACTCGATCAACTGGAAGAAAGAGTATCTGCGATTGAGGATCAAATGAATGAAATGAAGCGAGAAGAGAAACCAAAAGAAAAAAGAAGAAAAAGAAATGAACAAAGCCTGCAAGAAGTATGGGATTATGTAAAAAGACCAAATCTACGTCTGATTGGGGTGCCTGAAAGTGAGGGGGAAAATGGAACCAAGTTGGAAAACACTCTTCAGGATATCATCCAGGAGAACTTCCCCAACCTAGTAGGGCAGGCCAACATTCAAATCCAGGAAATACAGAGAACGCCACAAAGATACTCCTCGAGAAGAGCAACTCCAAGACACATAATTGCCAGATTCACCAAAGTTGAAATGAAGGAAAAAATCTTAAGGGCAGCCAGAGAGAAAGGTCGGGTTACCCACAAAGGGAAGCCCATCAGACTAACAGCAGATCTCTCGGCAGAAACTCTCCAAGCCAGAAGAGAGTGGGGGCCAATATTCAACATTCTTAAAGAAAAGAATTTTAAACCCAGAATTTCATATCCAGCCAAACTAAGTTTCATAAGTGAAGGAGAAATAAAATCCTTTACAGATAAGCAAATGCTTAGAGATTTTGTCACCACTAGGCCTGCCTAACAAGAGACCCTGAAGGAAGCACTAAACATGGAAAGGAACAACCGGTACCAGCCATTGCAAAAACATGCCAAAATGTAAAGACCATCGAGGCTAGGAAGAAACTGCATCAACTAACGAGCAAAATAACCAGTTAATATCATAATGGCAGGATCAAGTTCACACATAACAATCTTAACCTTAAATGGAAATGGACTAAATGGTCCAATTAAAAGACACAGACTGGCAAACTGGATAAAGAGTCAAGACCCATCAGTCTGCTGTATTCAGGAGACCCATCTCACATGCAGAGACATACATAGGCTCAAAATAAAGGGATGGAGGAAGATTTACCAAGCAAATGGAGAACAAAAAAAAAGCGGGGGTTGCAATACTAGTCTCTGATAAAACAGACTTTAAACCATCAAAGATCAAAAGAGACAAAGAAGGCCATTACATAATGGTAAAGGGATCAATTCAACAGGAAGAGCTAACTATCCTAAATATATATGCACCCAATACAGGAGCGCCCAGATTCATAAAGCAAGTCCTTAGAGACTTACAAAGAGACTGACTCCCATACAATAATAATGGGAGACTTCAACACTCCACTGTCAACATTAGACAGATCAACGAGACAGAAAATTAACAAGGATATCCAGGAATTGAACTCATCTCTGCAGCAAGCAGACCTAATAGACATCTATAGAACTCTCCACCCCAAATCAACAGAATATACATTCTTCTCAGCACCACATCGTACTTACTCCAAAATTGACCACGTAATTGGAAGTAAATCACTCCTCAGCAAATGTACAAGAACAGAAATTATAACAAACTGTCTCTCAGACCACAGTGCAATCAAACTAGAACTCAGGACTAAGAAACTCAATCAAAACCGCTCAACTACATGGAAACTGAACAACCTGCTCCTGAATGACTACTGGGTACATAACGAAATGAAGGCAGAAATAAAGATGTTCTTTGAAACCAATGAGAACAAAGATACAACATACCAGAATCTCTGGGACACAGTTAAAGCAGTGTGTAGAGGGAAATTTATAGCACTAAATGCCCACAAGAGAAAGCAGGAAAGATCTAAAATTGACACTCTAACATCACAATTAAAAGAACTAGAGAAGCAAGAGCAAACACATTCGAAAGCTAGCAGAAGGCAAGAAATAACTAAGATCAGAGCAGAACTGAAGGAGATAGAGACACAAAAAACCCTCCAAAAAATCAATGAATCCAGGAGTTGGTTTTTTGAAAAGATCAACAAAATTGACAGACCACTAGCAAGACTAATAAAGAAGAAAAGAGAGAAGAATCAAATCGATGCAATTAAAAATGATAAAGGGGATATCACCACCGACCCCACAGAAATACAAACTACCATCAGAGAATACTATAAACACCTCTATGCAAATAAACTGGAAAATCTAGAAGAAATGGATAATTTCCTGGACACTTACACTCTTCCAAGACTAAACCAGGAAGAAGTTGAATCCCTGAATAGACCAATAGCAGGCTCTGAAATTGAGGCAATAATTAATAGCCTACCAACCAAAAAAAGTCCAGGACCAGATGGATTCACAGCTGAATTCTACCAGAGGTACAAGGAGGAGTTGGTACCATTCCTTCTGAAACTATTCCAATCAATAGAAAAAGAGGGAATCCTCCCTAACTCATTTTATGAGGCCATCATCATCCTGATACCAAAGCCTGGCAGAGACACAACAAAAAAAGAGAATTTTAGACCAATATCCCTGATGAACATCGATGCAAAAATCCTCAATAAAATACTGGCAAACCGGATTCAGCAACACATCAAAAAGCTTATCCACCATGATCAAGTGGGCTTCATCCCTGGGATGCAAGGCTGGTTCAACATTCGCAAATCAATAAACATAATCCAGCATATAAACAGAACCAAAGACAAGAACCACATGATTATCTCAATAGATGCAGAAAAGGCTTTTGACAAAATTCAACAGCCCTTCATGCTAAAAACATTCAATAAATTCGGTATTGATGGAACGTACCTCAAAATAATAAGAGCTATTTATGACAAACCCACAGCCAATATCATACTGAATGGGCAAAAACTGGAAAAATTCCCTTTGAAAACTGGCACAAGACAGGGATGCCCTCTCTCACCACTCCTATTCAACATAGTGTTGGAAGTTCTGGCTAGGGCAATCAGGCAAGAGAAAGAAATCAAGGGTATTCAGTTAGGAAAAGAAGAAGTCAAATTGTCCCTGTTTGCAGATGACATGATTGTATATTTAGAAAACCCCATTGTCTCAGCCCAAAATCTCCTTAAGCTGATAAGCAACTTCAGCAAAGTCTCAGGATACAAAATTAATGTGCAAAAATCACAAGCATTCTTATACACCAGTAACAGACAAACAGAGAGCCAAATCAGGAATGAACTTCCATTCACAATTGCTACAAAGAGAATCAAATACCTAGGAATCCAACTTCCAAGGGATGTAAAGGACCTCTTCAAGGAGAACTACAAACCACTGCTCAGTGAAATCAAAGAGGACACAAACAAATGGAAGAACATACCATGCTCATGGATAGGAAGAATCAATATCGTGAAAATGGCCATACTGCCCAAGGTAATTTATAGATTCAATGCCATCCCCATCAAGCTACCAATGAGTTTTCTTCACAGAATTGGAAAAAACTGCTTTAAAGTTCATATGGAACCAAAAAAGAGCCCACATCTCCAAGACAATCCTAAGTCAAAAGAACAAAGCTGGAGGCATCACGCTACCTGACTTCAAACTATACTACAAGGCTACAGTAACCAAAACAGCATGGTACTGGTACCAAAACAGAAATATAGACCAATGGAACAGAACAGAGTCCTCAGAAATAATACCACACATCTACAGCCATCTGATCTTTGACAAACCTGAGAGAAACAAGAAATGGGGAAAGGATTCCCTATTTAATAAATGGTGCTGGGAAAATTGGCTAGCCATAAGTAGAAAGCTGAAACTGGATCCTTTCCTTACTCCTTATACGAAAATTAATTCAAGATGGATTAGAGACTTAAATGTTAGACCTAATACCATAAAAATCCTAGAGGAAAACCTAGGTAGTACCATTCAGGACATAGGCATGGGCAAAGACTTCATGTCTAAAACACCAAAAGCAACGGCAGCAAAAGCCAAAATTGACAAATGGGATCTCATTAAACTAAAGAGCTTCTGCACAGCAAAAGAAACTACCAGCAGAGTGAACAGGCAACCTACAGAATGGGAGAAAATTTTTGCAATCTACTCATCTGACAAAGGGCTAATATCCAGAACCTACAAAGAACTCAAACAAATTTACAAGAAAAAAACAAACAACCCCATCAAAAAGTGGGCAAAGGATATGAACAGACATTTCTCAAAAGAAGACATTCATACAGCCAACAGACACATGAAAAAATGCTCATCATCACTGGCCATCAGAGAAATGCAAATCAAAACCACAATGAGATACCATCTCACACCAGTTAGAATGGCGATCATTAAAAAGTCAGGAAACAACAGGTGCTGGAGAGGATATGGAGAAATGGGAACGCTTTTACACTGTTGGTGGGATTGTAAACTAGTTCAACCATTATGGAAAACAGTATGGCGATTCCTCAAGGATCTAGAACTAGATGTACCATATGACCCAGCCATCCCATTACTGGGTATATACCCAAAGGATTATAAATTATGCTGCTATAAAGACACATGCACACGTATGTTTATTGCAGCACTATTCACAATAGCAAAGACTTGGAATCAACCCAAATGTCCATCAGTGACAGATTGGATTAAGAAAATGTGGCACATATACACCATGGAATACTATGCAGCCATCAAAAAGGATGAGTTTGTGTCCTTTGTAGGGACATGGATGCAGCTGGAAACCATCATTCTTAGCAAACTATCACAAGAACAGAAAACCAAACACGGCATGTTCTTACTCATAGGTGGGAACTGAACAATGAGATCACTTGGACTCAGGAAGGGGAACATCACACACCGGGGCCTATCATGGGGAGGGGGGAGGGGGGAGGGATTGCATTGGGAGTTATTCCTGATGTAAATGACGAGTTGATGGGTGCAGCACAGCAACATGGCACAAGTATACATATGTAACAAACCTGCATGTTATGCACATGTACCCTACAACTTAAAGTATAATAATAAATAAATTAAAAAAAAAATTAAAAAAAAAAAAAACAAAGTGGGACTTTGTTTTTAAATTTCACCCCAAAGTTTAAAAACCAGAGTATTTTACGTAAAAACCCACATGTCCTACCCATCTTGTAAAACAGAATGATCTGGCAACAAAGAGCTCTCATTTCCACCTGGCTGGAGTTGGCCAGAGCTGGGTGGTGGCTGCCACATTAGCAGAGGCAAAGAGGCTTTATCGTGCCTCAGTTTCCCAACTCTCCGTATTATCTCCACAGCACTAGAAGTGAGTGTTTTACTTACCCATGAATTCATACATTTATTTTTCTAAGAGTAGAGAAACATTTCTCTTTGTCCGTGACTCTATCATGCGGAAATAAATAAAAGTAATAAATTCATAGATATATAAATGTATAAAGATACACAAATGTGTGGATGAATGAATAAAGAATAGATACAAGGTATTTTAAAAGCACCCTGTGATTACAGAAAACAATGAGAAATGAACCTGGTATTTTAAGGAAAAAGGTTATTCCGATGTGTTAAATATGTAACCCTAAGCCTAGTTTTCTCATTATGTTACTTGCTAGGTCTCAGGAGGCACTTGGTTGAGTGACTCATGGAATAAATGAAAATAATGTAACTTTAGATCACAAAGATTATATAATAACAAGTAGTCCACACATTTCGGTTATTCTAAAATAGTATTTTCATGCATTTTATGTTTTTAACATTTTAAAACTTTAAAATCATTACTCAGCATAATTGGAAGCTGACTCAAATTCTCTTATAAATGAAATGTACTAAAAAAATCAAAACTTCTTTCATTGATATTATGTATTATACTTTTCACCTTATTTTCTATTCTCTGAATCCTCATCCAGTTACTAGAAGTAATTAGGTAATTTAATAAAACAAGATTGATTAAGGTAGCTTAATCTTCCTCACCATTACTAAATTAAATACATGATGTAACCGATGCTTCTGTGATGCTGAGTTTTTTACATGTAATAATTTATTCTCTCTTTCTCCCTCTCTCTCTATGTGTATTTATATATACACAAACATATATATATATATACGTTTATATATATACATATGTGTGTGTACATATATATAGAAACATTGCTGGCATAAACCTATTAGGATTTTATGTATTTCAATGGGCAGGGATTCAGATCACACATTAGCAACTATTTTTAAATTGTTTTCCTACATTCCCACAAGTGCACATACATATTTTACATTATATCAAATATTTCCATTATTATGGTATTTGTTTCCTTTTTTCAAATATTGGTTATGGAGATAGTCAAATGAATTAGGGCACATAAAACATCTTCTTACTCTTCTACAGAAAAAAATAGGCTCTATTGAGTCATTTGTAGAGGAAAATATGGGTATCTTTGGTCTGCAGTTGACCACAAATTTATTTTGTGTTCTGAGACACAAATTATAATTACAATCATAGCTATAATTATAATTAGAATAGGAACCGTATGCAGGCATGCAAGGAAAAGATTCAATTTGGTGCCCTAAAAGTGATCTTTCTGTTTTTTTAATAAGTGAAAATGCACATACTTGTAAATTTAATTGCAAGACCACAAGTTTGGAGCAGGAAGACTAGCAGAAAGGTATTGTTAGCTTGTTAAGTTATGTGTGGTGAGCTCTGTCATGCTACTTGTTAAAATTTTTCGTTAACCAACTTTGTAATATTAATTTGGCCAGGACATTTCTCATGTTTATCCAGTTATTAATGCAATTTATGCCATGCTTAATAAGGCTAAGTTTAATAAGATACTGAGCATGGCAAATGTGTGCAATTCCTAACAAATTTATCCTCATGTTAAAATGAGTAAGTGAATGTCCTAGAACCCCTGGAAAAGCCCCTCCCATCCTCTGTCATGCCTGCAGTGTCTTTCTGGCTGTTTCTCATCTCTGTGCATTGCTGATATGCTCGTCACTTACTTAGGGGCCCCTCGTTCCTGTTCCTTTTTTTTTTTTTTTTTGAGAAGGAGTCTCACTCTGTTATCAGGCTGGAGTGCAATGGTGTGATCTCAGCTCACTGCAACCTCCGCCTCCCAAGTTCAAGTGATTCCCCTGCCTCAACCTCCTAAGTAGGTGAGACTACAGGTGCCCGCCACCACACCCAGCTAATTGTTTGTATTTTAGTAGAGACTGGGTTTCACCATGTTGGCCAGGATGATCTCCATCTCCTGACCTCATGATTCACCTGCTTTTTCCTGTTTTTGATCCATACTGTGGGGACAAGATGACTGGTGGTGAAAAAGAAAAGCCTAGGGACATAGATAAGCCAAGCCCCATACCTGGTTTCTTTTCCTTTTTGTGCTGCAACTGCCTAAATGCACATCTCCCAACGTGACCTCCTCGCCTCTCCCTCCTGCCTCCCCGGCTACAGGTGTCCTTATCTTCACTTGATGCATAAACACCCAATACAACATCTTGTTTTGAGACTACACGCTATTGTAGTCTGTTAAAGATAAGACTCTGGAAACATATTTCAGCTACATACTTACTAGTGGCAGGCGATAGGACATGTTTACGGAAAATGGGGATGAGAATACGTCTTTCCTGGGTTTGTGAGAATTAGTGAGTATTTATTACTTAGTAAAGAATTGTTTGATTGGAAGGAACAGACCATCTGCTCAAAGGGAACATTTATTGCAAGTGTCATTCAGCCTTTCTCTGCCTGTCTGTCACTCTCTGTTTGAGCCACATGATTTCTGTCTGTGAGCCTGCCTCTGTTTTCTCACCTTGAACACTGGCTTTATTCTGTTTTGTTTGTTTTGAATTTTTTCTCTCCTTGCATATTACCCAAGTATGACTGGTTGTGACTGAGTTTAATGACCTCCCAATGAAAAGCCCTAATGAGACTCCCCAGAAAACACCCAAAGCTGAAGGTGCACTGGGAGAAAATGAAGTTGCGTGGGGGGCATCAGAAACAGGAGGCATGGCCGGGAGCAGCAGGTCAGGAGAGTGCAAATGGAAGGAAGCAGCAGGTCTCCTTAAGCAAAGTATTGGATTTTCCTGTAGAGCAAACCCAAAGTTGTTTGAAACCTCCCTTTTTAATCCCCTCTGAAAGCCTTGCCCCATCTCTGCTGGAACCACTACTCAACCACCCTCCTTAACTTCATGGAATGGGTGGAGAGAGGACACAGCGCTTTGGTCATACTAAGTAGTGAGACTTGACTGCAGTACTTACAACTCAGCGATCATTTTTCCCGTTAAATTTTTCAATCTTACAGGACTTGAGATGTTTATTAAGGGCTAAAGAAATAGGCCATTACAGTCTCACCTGAAGCTCAAATCATGCTGTATAAGATAGTTTCTTTAGAGAAACACCACATAGTTGCTATACACTTACAAATGGACAATTTGTAAATTGGTGCTATTTTACAATATAATATTAAGATCTACAAACTTACACATACACACACACCTCACACTTACATACACACAGTGACACACAATCACACACAGACACACATATGCACACATGCACACACATGGCTACACACACATACACACACATGCTCACACACACCTCACAATGCACACTCATAAACAGTGACACACAGTGACACACACACACACATGCATGTACACAGACATGCATACACACGCTTATACAAACTCACACACACACACCTCACACATACAAACGGTGACACAGTGACAGACACACACGTGATGCACACATACACACACATGCATAAACACTTGTACACACTCATGCATGCTCACACACGTACCTCACACACGCACATACGCTCACACACACAGGCGCACACACACATTCATTTTCAATGTCTCAGGGGAATATAAAAAAATGACTTGGAGGAAAAGTTTGTAGGAAAAAGTAAATATAAAAATGGTTATGCTATAATTACCTGGAATAAATATTAAAACCAGGAAAAATACAATAGCTAAATGTGGAAAGGGGTAGCTAAAATGCTACTTGAAAAAGGCCTATTGTAATTTTGAAGCCAGTGGCCAAATAAACTAAACAGAGGGGGCAATTGATAAATCCTCAGTTCGAAATATCCCATATATATTTATTTAAATATATATTCAATATGTATCTAATATATCCTGATTATATTTCAAATAATAATTATATTTAGAATGGACACCAGATGACCAGGCATATTATAATAAAAAATAAGATTGAAATATTCGTGTTATTTTTATTTATTTATCTGTCTTACTGGCAATTAAATGGTTTTGCTTCTTTGATTTTTAAACCTCATTGGAAGAAATATTCAGAACATTTTAAGATTATTTGCATGCCAAGTTATCTCAAACTAAATTCCTGTCTCATATTATATTTTCATCTTCCAGTTTGAATCAGTCTTGTGACTCTTGAATGTTTACAATTATATTAATTAGGAGACATGTACTAACGTATGCCAAGAATTTATAAAATGTCCACTGGAGACAAATTATTATTGTTGAATCTACTATGAATCCAGCC
Source organism: Macaca thibetana thibetana (assembly GCF_024542745.1). Classification (NCBI taxonomy): domain Eukaryota; kingdom Metazoa; phylum Chordata; class Mammalia; order Primates; family Cercopithecidae; genus Macaca; species Macaca thibetana. The sequence continues at coordinate 81,075,617 of NC_065594.1, read as the reverse complement.
TTGCAGGAAGTGAGTACTGAAGTTTAGGAATACCAGACTAAAATATGCATATATATATGTGTATATATACATATGTGTATATATATGTGTATATACATATATACATATGTGTATATACATATATACATATGAGCTTTTTCTACTCTTTCTGGACACCAGGGAACATGAAAGAAAGGTATTGTGGACTAATATTTTTGATTTTTATTACCCATGTCCAGCCAAGTAAGCAAAGTCAACACTTTATTGTTGAAAAGCCAAGATTTTAGCATTTTTATTCTTAATTTTTCTTCCAAGTCGATAATGAAGTCATGCAGGGGTATTGAGTTATTAATCCATAAATTATAGGTTAGTTAATTGAAAGATTTTTGTACATGTCATCATTTACTTTTCCTTTCTCCTACTAATCCATAAATGTAGGCCACAAAGTGTGAGGAAACCAGGGGATTTTAAGTAGTGTTCTATACGATAGTTTAAATTGTGAATATCCATTATGGCATTGTACTCTAGGAAATACATGTTGTCCTAAATTGAAGCTTTCATAAAGACAATTTCCCGTATTTTAAATCAGTTCAAGACAGATGATTTTATTGGACAGGATATAGGAAAAGTTCTATTTTAAATATTTCTTACTTTAACTGATATATTCAGATCTCTGTAGTCTTAGTGACAGTATCCCAATGCCCAGAAATGGCTTTTGTGTGCTCCTAGTTCTTAGAAAGGCATCATAGTTATGTGACTGCCATGGCATTGTGATTCATAAGGAGTCTCTAAACAGCAGAAAAGGACTATATATAATATATATGACCCAGACTAGAGTAACAAAGCGAAACACCTTAGAAAAGCCCATAAAATAGTTACCCCTTCCCACAAGGGTTATTATTTATGACCAATGTATGAGTTTTCAAATACCCTACAGCAGACTCAGAGATGCCATAAGAGCTGGGGGAGATGAGTGGTGAACAATCAAGTAGAAGTCCAGGAGTCCTGACTGTTAGCATTTGCTGCTTTCCATGATGTTAATGCTCCCACCATGGCCAATTTCAAGTCACCAACATGACATCAGTAAACATGAAGGTGGAGAGAGACGCGATTGCAGCTCCAGCACACCACAGCTGGGGAAAGCTGCACTCCCACTTCAGTCAGAGATGGCATATACATACATACATGTCATACATGTCTATGTAAACACGTTGCAAAATTTTGTTTGCAAAAAGTGGAATTTTTGATGCCTCCATCCAAAGAACCTATTTTCCAACATCACTGTAGAGGGGAAGAGAGAGGGAGAGTTTTGAGAAGGCACAACCCTTTCTCAAAGCAACACATCCAAAGTGATGCATCACTTCCATTTCTGTTCTGGTGGTGAGAACCAATCACATTGCTCCACTTTAGTAATAATAAGCTGAGTGATGTACATGAGCTATATAGCAGGAAGAGGAAACCAGCTTGGTAGGTATAATAGCTTTTGCTAAACAACAAGGCACCCTAAAACTTAATGGCCTGGACAGACACTAACTTTTGCTCATGAATTTGTGGATCAGTTGAACAGCCCTGCTAGTCTGAGCCAATCTCAGCTGACTACATCTAAGCTCATGCCTGCCTCTGCGGTCAGCCACTCATCAGCTGGCATCTCTGATTTTGGGTGTGGCTCACCATTAATTGAAATGAAGAGAATGGGAGGGCCCATGACCACCTGGCCACCATGAAACAGGCTAGGCTGCAGGGTTGATGTGGTCGCTTGGGGTTCCAAGAGCAGCAAGAGTAAGTTCTGACACACAAGTATTTTCCAAGTCTTTGCTTACCTCACCTTTGCTACCGTCTCACTGACCAAAACAAATCACAGGGCTGAGTCTGGAGTCAGTGTGGAGGATACTACCAAGGATGTGTGGACACAGGGAGGCGAATTCAATTGGAGGCCACTGGATTTTTTCACACAGGCTAAGAGGAATTTGAAAATCACTGGCTTGGCGTCATAATCGATCCTGCTTAGCGGTGATTTCTTTCACACCAGCCATTGGTGGTGCATTTTTCCTTCTTGTTAAAATCTAGTTTGTGTTGTAAAGTCCAGAGGAGCTGGTGATTGAAAAAAATAACATCCACATTTGTTTGTTGATTTGTAATTTGACATCTAACTTTACTCTTACAGAGTACAGTGAAAGCTATACTCACATGGCCTAGAGATAAAGGGTCTGTTCAGGATTCCCTTACTTGGCTCTTCATTCCAAGAAAGAGAGCCAGCCACTGATAGGGCGTGGCAGCTGGCAGGGTGTCCACCGATATCATACACTCTTGGTACCTTTGTGGAGATTGACTTGTGGATTCCCTTCTGTCCTGACTCTCTAAAGACACATCAGGAACAGACAGATGGGAAAGGCAGTCTTAAGGACATCCACTGGTTCCGTTTTCAGTGTTGATGTGTTACCTTTTTAATATAAATTCTTTGTATTAGACAGAATAATTGTGTATATTGATAGTAGAAGTAATGAATATCCAGATGTGTTCTAAATAAGGGAAGCAAAAGACGTCCCACTTGTAAATGGGAGATTTATTTTAGGTTTTATGCATTTGGTCTTTTACATTGTGTCCTTGTTCTTATGTTCATGGCTCATATGCAGGATGGTTTCTGAGAATTTCATTGTGTAATTGCATTGTTCTCCAAATACGTTTATTTTGAAATCCAATTAAAACACAACTTTTAGTACATGGCTGATGCAGTATTCAGTGGCGGAGACTTGGTTTTACTAAGGTGAGTTATTTTACTCACTCAAGTAGCAATTTAAAGACAAATTTTATTTCTGAGCTGTACTATTAATTATCCTAATTTATATTTATTGCAACCTCTAAGACCACTATTTTGTCTCTTTGTCTACAGTCTTCAGAATCTTTAAGTTATTGTTTCATAGGAAAAATCCTGGAGAAATTTAATAGAAAGAGCTTTTATGAAGTCCTTGAGCATTTATACCACAAAATAAGATAAGATAGCTTTAGATCATTTTGAAAGTTTATAAATTTTCACGGTCTGTTTCAAGATCTCTTCCACCTGATTTCTCATGTTACACCTTCAGACCTTCCCTGTAAGCAACTGACTGCATCTTTACTTTTAAATCCTTATAGTGTTTTCCAAGACTGAAATATGAGAGTTACAGAGCACACTGTGTCCACTACAGGCTAGACTCTACACTAAACTCACTTATTTTCATTTTACAGCCAAAAGATGTAGATGTCATCATACTCATTTCCTCTATGAGAAAACTGAGTCATAGAGAGGTTAAATCCTGCACAGAGACAAGATTTAAACTCAGCGCGTCCTGTCTTCCAAATTGACATTCCATTAACCATGGCAATCTTAAATATTTCTATGAAGAACAGATTGTCTTCAGCTTTCAGATTTAGGGTTCATGTACTTATACCTTCTATCCAACCACAAATACTTGGTGAGGAAGCTGCTGTCACTCTTTTTTAATATATAGAGCGATGTTGACCAATGAATTTTGACTGCCTGATACAAGGCAAGAGACTACCTGGTTTAGGCTCAAAATGTCTAAGATGTTTCTATCTCTGTGGGCCTAGAAATCTACTTAGACTTTCTGAGCCTGTTTCTCCATATGTAAAGGGGGATGCAAAAGTATCTACCTCACAGAGTTGCTGAGGATTAAAGATGTTATTACATGAGCAAGCAACATGCTTAGAATGAATCTTGGCACAAACCAAGCACTCCAGAAAACAGTAGCTCTTCTTTCAATAATCTATCCTGTTGGTGTCCATTTTAATTGCATGAGGAGCCCTCCCCATGTTTGGCTTAAACTTCCACAGTCTCCTGGGGGGGTTGCTTTCACGGCAGGACTCAGAATCAATGTGGGAAAAAGTGACCTTTTTTGTTCTTCTGCTTGAGGTTGGACTCAGTCCCGTTGTTCCAGACTCATTGTCTCATGACACTTTCTGACACAAAGCAAGATGAAAGCGTTGGTTGCTATTACGAGTTTTATATCTGTAGCTGTCAACGTTACAGAGATCCCTCACCGTCAAGTCACCTTGCATGGAACCCTATGGTCAGGTACCATTTTGTAGCCCTGGGCACTTTTATACAATCATGTTTCATAGAAGGTGATTTGAGCTGGTGTACAGGACGATTTGAGCTGGTGTCTGTCAAAATCGTTGTTAGTTTCCTGTTGCTGCTGTAACAAATAACCACAAATTCCGTGACTTAAAACCACACACATGTATTCTCTTAGAACTCTGCAGTTAGAAGTCCAAATGGACTTCATTAGGCTAAACACAAGGTATCAGCAAGGCTGCATTGCTTTTGGAGACTCTGGGGAAGAAATGACTTCCTTGCCTTTTTCACCTCCTAGAGGCCACCTGTATTTGCGTTTAACTTTGTGAGAGTCTGTATGGTGTCTTTATAATGCCTACAAATGGTTGCAAAACTAACACATGCTTTTGTTTTTATGAAGCCAAATGGATTTCGTTGATTTTTGACCATGGAGTTGGGGTACGGGGACAAAGTCGGCGGCCATTTTTGTGTTGGTGTAGTCCAACGTATTACATTCCAGCCAATATCTGTGGTATTCTGTTCTAGTCATTATAGACTTTTAGAATCATGAAACTGTGAAGCTGTAAATAATCTTATAGGTCACCCAGTACAGCCTGCTATTAAGGAGTATCCTCTACAGTAGTGCTTCTAAAAATTCAATGTGCCCACATATCACCCGGGAATCACGTTAAAGATACAGATTCCGATTCAGCAGGCCTGTAATGGGGCCTGAGATCCTGCATTTTTTTTTTTTTTTTTTTTTTTTTTTGAGATGGAGTCTTGCTCTGTCGCCCAGGCTGGAGTGCAGTGGCCGGATCTCAGCTCACTGCAAGCTCCACCTCCCGAGTTTACACCATTCTCCTGCCTCAGCCTCCCGAGTAGCTGGACTACAGGCGCCCGCCACCTCGCCCGGCTAGTTTTTGGTATTTTTTTAGTAGAAACGGGGTTTCACCGTGTTAGCCAGGATGATCTCGATCTCCTGACCTCGCAATCCGCCCGTCTCGACCTCCCAAAGTGCTGCGATTACAGGTTTGAGCCAACGTGCCCGGCCTGATCCTGCATTCTTAATAAGCTTCCAGGATGCTCCTGGTCCAGGGACCACACTTTGAGTAACAATGTTCTAAAGCATTCCTGACAGATAATGCTGCCTCGGGAATTAATCTAGTACAGATTCTTTGTATTTTGAAAATTCCAACTGTCATATACACAGATAAGTAATTCTTGGATCAAAGCCAATCTAAAAACATATCCAAACTCCTCTGCTTTTAAAAAATGTAAACCAAAATGACATTGCAATTAAAAGAAACTTTAAAAAATTGAATGTGTATGTAGTCTGAAGGACCTTGTATTAAAATATACAAGTAAAAAAGAATATGCACACACATATGTGAATACACATATGTACACACATACACATATATTAGAGATGTATGTGTTCATCTGTCTACACAGATAGGTAGAGGGATACGTCATGCATCCATATTAAATAATGCAATTGTGAAGACTTCAAGTCACGTAATATTTTGTGGCACTGACTCAACTTTAACATTTTCCTTTATATTATTTTTTATTAGAAAATAAAAAATTGAAAAGTACCAATTTGGACTTTCCTGTATATACAAGCATAAATCTAAATGTAATGTCATCAGCCTTTTTACATTAAAGAAACTGACACCCAGTTTCAAGTACTGGCTGAATTGAATTGAGTTGAAGTGGGCCATGCCACTAGCTCTAACTTTAAAGCTGGAGTTACTGATTTTAATATTTAAATGTAGGTACTGCACATATTTATCACCTTAATTCTTATTTAATATTTGAAAGTTACTGCTTTGGAGAAAGTCAGCTAAATAATGGTGATTATAGTGTATCAAAATCCATTGTAAGTGATTATTTTAATAACTCTGAACCAACAGGGACACGTAGACATTCAGACAAAAAACAACCTAATTATAATGACAGCACCAAAGTGAAGCTGTGACAGTTACAAAACCAATTTAAAAGTTTCTTGACAGCCATGGCTAAAAGCTTTGTTTGGATCTTTTAGTAATAATAGTTTACTTAAGACATAAATCCACAGTTAAGGAAAATAGAAAAAGAAAGTTGTGGCTTTTCTGCCATGCAGATGAAATGGAAATCAGCAGAAATGTTTTTAATAGAACATTATGCTGAAAGGAGTATAGAAAAGGAATAATAGTTATGGAATTTAACTCTCACAATGCAAGAAAGACTAAATAACAATAAAAATTTTAATGCACATAGAAACGTGCCAGATAATAATTTGCCTATCTGTGTGATGAAGGTCAATCATTCCTGCAAGTAAATTGATGTGCATATAAACATGTTGATTGGCAGCTCTAGAATTTGATTTTGTATTACCTGTAAAATAAAGTCAAAGGCAAATGAATATGCATCAATAGCCACAATGACAGGAAGCCTTAATAAAAATCTACTTTCCCAATGTCAATGGCATGCCTCAAATTATTAGATCCTTGTCAATGTTTCTTACCTCACTAGATTCTGGGCTTTGATATGCCACATAATTAATTCTTCGACCTCGGGTAATTAATTTCTCATTCCTGAACAGAAAAAATGCTTGATTCACGAAATTGCATTCCTTTTTTCTGTAAACCTTTGTAGAATATTTGTAAGTGTAATCACCATTCTAAGCCCTTTACAAATACTGACTCATTTAAAATTAGTAACAACTCTTTGGAGTAGGTACTATTTTCTCCACTTTATCAATGAGAAAACAGAGGTTTAAGTAACTTCCCTGAGGCCACAGTGCCAGTAAGTGGTGGAGTCTCAGCTTCAGGCAGTTTGGCCCAGAGCCCATGCTGTAGGATAAGGACGACTCCATGAAACACATACATAGAGTCATAGAGACATTGGCAGTGCTCAGAGGAGGCAGTTCTTGTTCTCTTAACCTATTTTAAGGCTGTACTTTAGCTAGGCTCTTTGAGTTGCAAGGACTAAAGGATTCTCAGGTGAGATCAGATAGTAAGGCCATATGTTCATAAATACCCAGAAGAAATGAAACCTCAGAAAGAGGATGTGTGGTGGCACTAGTCCCTGGGCAGATGTGGCTCAGCGGTGTGTTGTTTGCACTCACTTCCTTCCCATAGGTCTGCTTCTCTCTCCTCTTTCTGCTGCCCAGGGCTTTCAGCCTCCACTCTCTCCGTGTAAGTATTCTCTACCCCACAGTGGGCAGTGGGCCCCAGAATGGACTTTAAATAGACTAGGGTAAGAGCCTGATTCTGTTGTGTACTTGCTGTGTGAACTTGGAAAAATGACTTAGTCTTTCTGAACTGTGTGAAATGTGACTAATATATCTCACCATACAGAGCTATGGTGGATATTAAAGTAGATAAAACAAATAAAATATGAATAATATGGATTGTGACCAAGTGGGATTTATCCCTGGGATACAACGATGATTCAGCATATGGAAATAAATCTATGTGATACAGCCTATCAACAGAATGAAGGATAAAAACTATATGATCATTTCAATTCATACTGAAAAAGCATTTGGCAAAATTCTACATCTCTTCATGGTAAAACCCGTCAACAAAACTAGGGATAGAAAAAACATATGTCAACATAATAAAAGCCATATATGACAGACCCACAGCTAGTATCATACTGAATGGGGAAAAACTGAAAGCTTTCCCTCTAATATCTGGAACATGACAAGGATGCCCACTATCATCTCTGTTATTCAACATAGTACTGGAAGTCCCAGCTAGAAAAATAGGACAAGAGAAAGATATAAAGGGCATCCAAATTGGAAAGGAAGAAGTCAAATTATCCTTGTTTGCAGATGACACGATCTTACATTTGGAAAAACCTAAAGACTCCACGAGGAAACTATTAGAACTGATGAACAAATTCAGTAATGTTGCAGGATACAAAATCAACATACAAAAATTAGTAGCATTTCTATAAGCTAACAGCAAACAATGTTAAAAAGAAATCAAGAAAGTAATCCCATTTACGGTAACTACAAATAAAATAAAATTCATTGCAATTAACAAAAAAATTGAAAGATCTCTGTAATGAACACTATAAAACAGTGATGAAAGAAATCGAAGAGGACACCAAAAATGGAAAAATATTCCATGTTCATGGATTGGAAGAATCAATATTGTTAAAATGTTCATACTACCCAAAGCAGTCTACAGATGCAATTAAATCCTTATCAAAATACCAATGATATTCTTCACAGAAATAGAAAAAAATTCTAAAATTATTTGAAACCACAGAAGAGCCAAAGCTATCCTAAGCAAAATGAACAAAGCTGGGGGAATCACATGACCTGACTTCAATTTATAATTCAAAGCTATAGTAACCAAAACGCCATAGTACCACCATAAAAACAGACACAGAGACCAATGTAACAGAAGAGAGAACCCAGAAAGAAATCCACACACCTACAGTGAACTCCTTTTTAACAAAGATGCCAAGAACATACACTGGGGAAAAGACAGTTTCTTCAAAAAATGGTCCTGGACATCCGTATGCAGAAGAATGAAACTAAACCCCTATCTCTGTCAATCAAATCAAAATGGATTAAAGGCTTAAAGCTAAGACCTCAAACTATGAAATTACTATTAGAAAACATTGGGGAAAATCTCCAGGATATTGGACTGGGCAAGGATTTTATGAGCAATACCCCCATAAGCGCAGGCAACCAAAGCAAAAATGGACAAATGGGATTACATCGAGTTACAAAGCTTCTGCACAGCAAAAAATACAATTAAAACCAAGTGAAGAGACAACACACAGAATTCAAGAAAATATTTGCAAATTACCGCTCTGACAAAGTATTAATAACCAGAATATATAAGGACCTCAAACAACTCTATAGGAAAAATCTAATAATCTAATCAAAAGATGGGCAAAAGATTTGAACAGACATTTCTCAAAAGAAGACATGCAAATGACACAAACAGGCATATGAAAAGGTGATCAACATCACTGATCATCAGAGAAATGCAAATGAAAACTACAATAAGACATCGTGTCACCCCAGTTAAAATGGTTTATATTCACAAGTCGGGCAATAATAAATACTGGTGAGGATGCAGAGAAAAGGGAACCCTTGTACGCTGTTGGTGGGAATGTAAATTAGCACAACCACTATGGAGAACAGTTTGAAGGTTCCTCAAAAAACTAAAAATTGGGCTGCTGTAATTTCACAATCCCACTGCTGGGCATACACCCAAAAGAAAGGAAATAAGTATATCTAAGAGAAATCTTCACTCCCATGTTTGCTGCAACACTGTTTACAATAGCCAAGATTTGGAAGCAACCTAAGTGTCCATCAACAGATGAATGGATAAAGAAAATACAGTACATATGCATAATGGAGTACTATTCAACCATAATAAAGAACGAGATCCAGTCATTTGTAACAGCATGGATGGAACTGGAGATCATTATGTTAAGTGAAGTAAGCCAGGCACAGAAAGACACACATCACATGTTCTCACTTATTTCTGGGATCACAAAATCAACGTCATCAAACTCATGGACATAGAGAGTAGAGGATGGTTGCCAGAGGCTGGGATGGGTACTGGGGGGCCGGGGGGAAGTAGGGATGTTTAATGGGAACAAAAAAAAATAGAAAGAATAAACAAGACCTACTATTTGATAGCACAATAGGGTGACTGCAGTCAATAATAATAATTGTACATTTTAAAATAACTTAAAGAGTGTAATGTAATTGTTTGTAACTCAAAGGATACATCATTCTCCATGATGTGCTTGTTCCACATTGCATGTCTGTATCAAAACATCTTATGTACTCCATAAAAATATATATATATATATATATATATATACACACACACACACACATACACATACTTACTGTGTACCCACAAATATTTTAATGTGAATAATATGGCCTGGAACATAGTAGCCATTTAATATATGATAACCTTTATAATAATACTCATTAGTTTTTAATGTTTAATTATCTTTATCTTAATGTAGGCAGTAGACAGACTTGGACCAGACTTGGGTTCCAGTATTGAGTCCATCTTCAATCCCTGTGTGACAGTGGGAAAGTTATTTAGCCTCTTTGAACGTCAGTTTCCTTATTAGAATAGGTTCCAAGGGCTGTTATGAGTTAATTTATGTAAAGCACCTAGAAAAACTCCAAGTACATAGCAAGTACAATGTAGATGTCAGTTACTAGAAGTTGTAGTAAAATTTTCAACAAATATTTTTGGAAGTAATAAGTAAAAAAACAAATCTTAGGTTTCTCCTATTTCTCCTGTTGTGTAATAATCATCTCTAAAATGTTTTTATCCACAGTATTCTCCCTTAACACAGAATAAAGTAATACTTGTTTTGTGTTACTAGCTTTTTAAAAGCCATTTATCCATACAGTCAGAATTAAGGATAAATACTACCCAATCAACCGATTAAAAAATTAAGATGCAAGCTATACACAAATTAAGTGATACATATTTTCCATGTTTAGTCAAAAGTCTCTGAAACCATCTTCCTAGTCATTGTGTAGCTGCCTGAAAGGAAGGTTCTCTTGCCCGCCCAGTTCAGCAGTACGGGACATGGATGGCTTTATCTTGGAGGCTCTGTTTTGCAGAGCAGCACATCACCAACGTGCTGTCAGCCAAGGCCTAGGCCCGTCCATTACATTTAATCATGAGGTTTATTTCTTTGTTAAGAGTCTGTCTGTTTTGCCCCCTCAGAAAATGATGCGATCATCGGTTTTCCACATGTTCATCCTGAGCATGGTGACCGTCGACGTGATCGTGGCAGCTAGCAACTACTACAAAGGAGAGAACTTCAGGAGGCAGTACGACGAGTTCTACCTGGCGGAGGTAAGCAGCTCTGCGCCGGGAAGATCGCTGGGCAGCGAGCAGGCCAAGCGCGGACGGTGCCTCTTAGAGATGCGAAAGGGAAGTGTAGCCTGTTCATTACTTGACTTTCACCAAAGCTGAATCATTGTCTGCTTCTTAAGTGGTTCCTCTGGTCATGGTGTGGTAACCCTTCTTCCCCGGGCCTTTCTCTAGGATCTTGCTGTTTTCCTATCCACCTCTTATTATCTCTCCCCTTCTCAGCTTACATTAGTTTGTTTTCTGCTAAGTACAAGCAGGCACAGATTCAGAAGATCATAAACAAGTAGGTCAGCTTAACAATACCTAGAAGGGGGCTGGAAGGAAATATAGAGAGATGATAATGATAATTACTGCTCTAGAAATGGGTGTTACAGCCTACATTAAAGACATCAATTAAAGGTAGGTTTCATGATTAAATAAGTAAGCATCTCCCTAGCACTCTACATATCATATTAGAGTTTTGGAATAGTACTTTCTATTGATAAAGTAATTTAGTTAATACCTGATTCTTAAAATATTTTAATTTTTATTTCTTTCAATAAGCATTTTGCATTTATAATAAAACATTTTAATAATTTTCCAAGATCTTTGTTTTTTTCAATTTAAAAAGTTACCTAAACTATATCTCAGAATTCAATGGTTACATATTTATGAAAAAATTGATTGACAACATAGAAACCCATTCATCGTGTGAGTGAGGTATACATATACAGTTGTACGATGCTTCAATAAATCCAACCTATGAAAAAGTAAACTGAAAAAGCAGAAAAGTCACAATTTGATTATTTCATATTACCAAAGCATTTTTCACATAAAAAAATCAATTTGTCATATAATTAAGTGTTATTAGATTCCTAGAATTCTCTCAGTACATTTAAAAACATATTTGGTTAATAAAAGTTTAGTCTACCCACACACAAACTTTTCTGAAAAAGAATTGATTGCATGTACCTATTGAGTGTAGACATCTATGTGGATATCAAGAAACTTGTAAGTAGTCACTTCTGAGTTCTCCTCTTCATGGAAGTGTATCTCCTGAAACAAAAAACTTTCACTGGACTACAGTGTCTGTGATGCAACATTGGCCCAATAGCTACCTGGTATATGGAGCTTACAATCTAGCAAAAAAAAAAAAAAAGTAAACCATAAGAGTTTTGTGCTATGGAGAACTAATGACAGGGGCTGATGAAGAAATTATATCCAGCCCAGCCTCTGAAAAATAGGTATAATTTTGCTGAAAATCAAGCACACAATGAATGGATTGTCATTAAAAGCAGAGAGAAGGTCAGATATGGTGGCTCACGCCTGTAATCCCAGCACTTTGGGAGGCCTAGGCGGACGGATCACAAGGTCAGGAGTTCGGGACCAGTCTGGCCAACATGGTGAAACCCAGTCTCTACTAAAAATACAAAAAATGAGCCACATGTAGTGTCAGGCGCCTGTAATCCCAGCTACTCTGGAGGCTGAGGCAGGAGAATCACTTGAACCTGGGAGGCGGTGGTTGCAGTGAGCCGATATCACACCACTGAATTCCAGCCCGGGCAACAGAGTGAGACTCCATCTCAAAAAAAAAAAAAAAAAAAAAAGCAGAGAGACACCTGGACTGATACTAATATTTGCAGGTAAATTTCTAACACACGGAAAGAACAATGAAGGAAGCCTCATCAAGTTATTTCTTTTTTTCCCAGGAAGTCAGAAGCAAGGTCTGCATCTGGCCAGATAATAAGATAATGCAGTGGAAAGCTGAGGAAGAAAGGGGAGAGGGAAGAGGTGCCTGGGGATAGGCAAAAAATTAACAATACAGCAAATGCAATATTAAAGATCCATTTAGGACTACAAATTTATAGTGACACCAAGACAGATCTGCAACTTTTTAGCCCTGTATAAGAAGAGGGAAAAGCAACATTTAAATCAATCCAGCTTTAGGGTTTTTTTTTCAGGCTGGGGGAACTGAGAAACAAGGGGAAAAGATGGATTGCTGGCAATGATGGCAATGATGATCCTGTGGTCTCTGTTGGATGTGGACTGGAGGAGTGAAGGTGAAGGATCAATGGTCTCTATATGGTTAAAGAACAGGTACCTCCGAAGTGATGGAATAATAGAACTAGAAAAGGTTGTGATCAGAGAGTGGAGTCCAGGATTTTACCATTCCGTAATAATTCTGAGTAATGAAATACAAAATCTAGGGTGTCACATGGATGTCAGTGACTTAAACACATTGATGGAGTCAAGGAAGAAATGGAAAGGACTATTGAAGCTAAGGCACTGGCTGAGTCTTGACATGGACACTGAAGTCACTCAGAGCGAGGCCAGTTCTTGGAGAGAAGAGTGGAGTCAGGGAGCAAAGTCACGGGGAATGAGCAAGTGACTGATGAACAGATTGACAGAAGGACAGAAGGCAACACAGGGAGAGTGGGTGCCTTCTTTCCTTCTGTCGGTGAATTCATACAGTCCATGAGATATGTTTTAACCTCATGGAATACATTGCAAAGGAGTATCAAGGAGTAATGGTTGGGGCACATCTTCCTTGTCCACATATTCTACTAGAAAGGGCTGGAAAGGGCTGCAGGGGCAACTCATGCATTTGGGAGAGAATCAGTTGAGGCACAGACAGAAAGTAGATTCTGGGAACAAAGACTGAGAATGTAGAGGAAATTATTTAACATAGAAGAGACTCAAAGATTACTTCAAGGCTCTGAGGAGGGAGAGGTGGGAAGATCGATGAGATGGAAGAATGATACAAGAGCAATGGCACCAGTAGGTAAAGAGCTGCTGACAAAAATGCCAGGGAACAAAAGCAAAAATGACCACAAGAGATTACAATTATGCTAATCTCTCTGGGAGGAGGAATCTGCATCTGCTCCTGAGGGAATCCTGACATTAGAGATTACGATAACATTGCTTTTGTGATCTAGCCCAGGGTAGGCAGGTGGTCACACTAAACCAATCCTGGAGCATAAGTGAAGAGGCCCTCCACACTGGCAACAGCAAGGGATGGAATTCTTTAGTAAATTTTACCTAACATTTTCACATACAAAATTGATCCTTTCCTAATGTATTTATGTATGGTAGATGATTTATCCTCATACTATAAGAAATTCCAACAAAATGTCAAATAATTGAATACTGTAGAGTTGACTGGTTATTATTCAAGTGTATTGTAGAGTCTAGGAGTAGTTGGTAAATCCTTGTCTTTTTCTCTTTTATATAATATTAAAACTAAAAACAACCCCAACAACAGACAGACAGGACTGGATGGTGGAATTCAGTTTATATTGTGTGTCCAATAATTGTTGTCCCTGACAATAAGAAGAAGAAAAGGGGTGGGAGGAAACTTTGAGCGGTGGTGGATATGTCAATGGCATTGATGGTAATAGTTTCACGGGGGTATGCTTATTCCCAAATTTATCACACTGGTTTACGTGAATGCAGCTTTTTATATGTCATTCATTCTTAACAAAGTGGCAAATCAGTTAACCAGCTAACAACTAACTCTTTGAAATCCTGGAAAAAATAAATAAATAAATAAACTAGGTAGTGGTGGTTTTGTTCACTTAAACAACCAGATAGACCCCATCAGTTTACTCTTGAACTACTTAAGCATTCTGAATTTGTTCCACTCTAGGTTTTGGGGGTTTTGGTGGTTTTTTTGTTGTTTCCTCCTTCTTCCTCCTCCTCCTCCTCTTCTTCTTCTTCTTCTTCCTCCTCCTCCTCCTCCTCCTCCTTCTCCTTCTTCTTGTTCTTCTTCTTCTTCCTTCCTCTTCCTCCCCCTCCCCCTCCCCTCCCCTCCCCTCCCCCCCCCCCCCCTCCCCTCCCCTCCCCTCCCCCCCCCCCCTCCCCCTCCCCCTCCCCTCCCCCTCCCCTCCCCCTCCCTTACCCCTCCCCTTCCCCTCCCCCTCCCTCTCCCCCTCATCCTCCTCCTCCTCTTCTTCTTCTTCTTTTTCTTCTTCTTCTTCTTCTTCCTCTTCTTTTTTTTTTTGAGACAGTCCCACCCTGTCACTCAGGCTGGAGTGTAGTGGCACCATCTCGGCTCACTGTGACCTCTGCCTCCTGAGTTCCAGTGGTTCTTTTGCCTCAGCCTCTCAAGTAGCTGGGATAACAGGCACACCCAGCTAATTTTTATATTTTTAGTAGAGATGGGGTTTCGCCATATTGGTCAGGCTGGTGTTGAACTCCTAGGCTCGAGCGATCCACCCATCTCAGCCTTCCAGAGTGCTGGAATTACAGGCATGAGCCACCACTCCCGGCCTTTTCACTCTGTTTTTTATTTTGTGTGTCTGGCTTTCCCCAAGTATGTTTGGTTTTAATTAAAATTACATTGCCATTTCTCTTTGTATTAGAAACTTATACATGAGACAAAGTTATTTGTTTCCAATGAGTGTGAAAAAGTCAATTTAATTAAGCTTACTTTTTCATAATATATTCTATTTTTATAAGGTTTATAAAAATGGCTTGAGTTTAGGCCAGGGGTCGGCAAACTCCTGCAGACCCAGATAGTAAACATTTTGCCTTTTGTAGACCACCCTCTCTCTGTCTCAACTACTCAACTCTGCAATTGTACAAAAGTGAGTGTGGTCTCAGAATGGTTGTTTTCCAATAAAATTTTATTTACAAAAATGGATCTTGGTTTAAGCTATAGAAACAGAGAGCATGTCAACTAACACTCTCATATTAAAGTCAAATATTTTAACATTGACAACAATAAAGCTACCATTTTTTGGAGGGCCCATGATGCACCAAGTGCTTTAAAAGAATTCATTGTCTCATTTAATTCTCAAAATAGTTATAATAACAGCAATTCAAGTTTGTAGACTATAATGATGCAGTATTTAAGGCAATAGCGTTATGTAATATTTTGAAAAGTTTATTTTTAAAATAGATCACAACAGGTCATGAGCTTTTAAAGAAGTAATTTTTTAAGTTCCTACATATTCCAGAATAAATTATTTAGAAAATCTAAAATAAATCACTTTACCCATTAGGAGCCAACTCACAGTCTAAAAATCACCCTTTAAGAATAAATTAAGCTGCTTAGCTTCTGTTGAGAAGCTGGGGACTTGTTTTGTTACTTTGGATTAATTAACCTAAATTTAGAATTAGGTAAGAAACAGGAAAAAGTTTACATCTTTTCTAGCCTATGATAAATTGAAAAAGGTAAAGTTTATTTTCCTCTGTAAGAATTTTAACTTTTCATTTTGGTCTAAGAGAATATATTATTATTGCACATAAAATCATATTGTATAATGAACATAATTACATTTTAAAATATATATTCTTGTTTTCTTAAGAAATAATAAAATATGAGCAATATTTTTCTTATTGTTATATATGAATGTATTTGTATCCATTAGGCTGTACATTTAACAAAATTTATCAGCACAGCACAGGAGATTAACAACTTTAACAAAATTCTTCTTTTGAGAAACTCACAAACAGATGGGAGATATACAACAAGCAAGCAAACGGTCCTACAGAGGCCCAAAGTTAGCTCTTTGTCACCTCCTAGCATTATCCCCAGCTATGTTCTCTGATTTCCTCTAGACCTATCTGAATGGGGAGCTCAGCCCTCTTCCACCTCCTGGTGTTAAGTTTTAATGAGTACGGTCATGTTTTCTAATGAACCCAAAGGGGAGAAGGAGGTCCCAGGACTCTGTGCTACATACTCCACAGTAAATTAACTAAAACTCCTCTTTCTCTCAACTCTGTCTGTCCCTCCTACCCAGCCTACTCCCACATCTCCCCAACTTGTCATCAGCCAGGCAGGCTCTTCCCCTGCTACTCATGCACAGCAATTCCACTCCACCCCCAGACTTGCATCTTCACTTGCTCTTTGTTGAGCTAAACAAAGAAGTCTGCTATTAAGAGGATCTAGATTCATCAGAAAAGAAAGTATCATCTATTACTTAAGCCCTCTTAGTCCCTCACAGGAAATATTTCTTTTAAATACATTCAGAGTTTCTCTGCAAAGATTTCACAGGGATATAAAATTCTTTATCTCATTTTAATGACAAAGACAGAGAACAGAGAGGAAGAAGGGCCTAGTATCCTTTCTTACATGGCAGTTGTGCTTGGTGATGGAGAATCAGAGGTAAATAAAGTAAATAAGGCATGGCCATGGATGTGTGACTCTAGGGACCTCTTTCTACTCTTAGGAGCTATAGTTCTGTGAGAATCTAAAGAGATTATCGGGTATAATCTTGAGTGAGGTTTATACCTAAAATTTGTAGCAGTAACATGATTTATCAAAGAAGTTTTAGTGAATCTAGAAGAAGAAATTAAGAACAATTTCCAAGTCAGTGTTTATCTCAACACATCATATCCATATGAGCAGTTTCAGTTATTAAATCCATGTTTCCAGTAGATCTAAAAATCATTCTCTATTGTGGTAGAGAACAAAATTATGTATTAAGTTGTCTTGTTGGAGTGAATGAGTCATAATCTGCCAAGATGCTAGTTCGTTAAGAGAAGTTACAGCTTGAGAGAATGTTGTTTCTAAAACAGATTATTGATGAAGCAAAAGGTGCTGAGACTAAATTAATTTTACATAAATAAGATTTGGGCAGGATTATACCTATTTATGTCAGACACCTATGATGTCAGAAGCAACCGTTAGCCTTTGCATATTAATGTGATTATTTTGCAGGATTCTTTTTCTACAGTTATTTATTTTTCCTTCTTTTTGAAATTTCTATCCTTTGAAAATATGTGACTTTCTTTTACTTCCTTCTTAATTAGAAAGTATTTCATAAATTCAACCCATAGAGAAATATTATAACAAATATTTGTGGGTCCATCACCCAGATTTTTAAAAAATTAATAGCTTTTCATGTTTGGATCAGGTTTTTCATTCAGAAATAAAATGTCATTAGTAGAGTAGAAGCTCCCTGTGTACTACTTCTTGATCTCCTCCTTCTCCCTAATCTACAGAGAACTATATTCATCATATCAATGCATGTTTTATAATAGTATGAAGTATTAAGATGCCGCTTTTCTCTTTCACTCATCATTATATTTGGGAAATTGATTCATGTCAATTTAAGCATGCATTTATTTGTTCTGCATATAAGGGCAATGGGTATTTCAATTGCTTCCAACTTTTTGCTGTTGAAAACAATGCCTCAGTAAACATTCTCATTTGAGTTTCTGTGCACATTTGGGGAGTTCTTTCTAAACATATCCCTAGACTTAAAATTGTGAATTTGTTAGATACGCTCACTTTCAACTTTACTAAATATTGCTAAATTGAACTTCAAAATGCTTGTGTCAATTTACATTCCTACCAGGATGTATGAGCAGCTCTACTTCATGCTACATTTTTATGTTCAGGATTTTTAATTTTCTTATAATTTAATATAATCATTATAGTCTTAATATACATTTTCTTGGTTACTACAGAGATTTGACCTTTTTTTCATATTCTGTCAGTCCTGAGTTTCATCTTCTATAATTTTACCTGTTTAATCTGTACCATAATTGATTTTTCAGTTATCTAGTAATATGCAGTGCAGACATCTCCCAGCATTCAGCTGGTCTTTTAACTTTTATTTGCTGTCTTTTCTTCAATATAAGTTATTAATTTTAACACTGCAAGATATAGTCATCTTTAATTTTTTGTTCAGTGCTTTTTGTGTCTTATCTATACCACAGTTACGAAAGACATTCTCTTATAGTAAAGGCTAGAGTTTTCAAGTTGTGCTTTTTCAATATTAGACTCCAATACATTTGGAATAAGATAAGGACTTGAATTTTTTCCCATATATAAACAATTGTCCTTCAAAGATTCATTGAAAATTCATTCTTTCCTCACTCCTGTAGTGCCATTTCTGTCTTATGTCAGGTTTACACATGTGCACGATTGTATTTCTGGACACCTCAGTCTGTGTCTATACATCAAAGCTTTAGTTGATAAGATGTTGTCATAAGTGCTATCCTTTATAATAAACCTTGAGATCTATTAGGGCAAGCTCACTGATGTTGATATTCTTCTTCAGATTTGTTTTATCTGTTCTTGGCCTTGCTATTCTTGCTCTACATTACGAAAATTTAATTCACTTTACTAATGAGATTTTAATTAATGTTAAGAACATCTCTATTCAAGTATTCTAACCTTCCTTAGCATTTTCCAATAATGCTTCATAATTTTCTCCAAAGGTCTTCCACATTTTTTTGTTAGATTCATGCCTACATATCCTACAGTTTCTTTTATGAATGAAATAATTTCAATTAAATTTTTATTGATGTAGGAATAATATTAATTTTTTTTTATATTGACCTCATTCATAGCCAGCAACTTTACTACAATTTGTTGTTTGTGATCATCTATAGACTTGATTGGAATTTCTATGTAGATAATTATATCTTCTGAAATTAATGTTTTGTCTTTCCATGTCTAATTATTATATCTCTGATTTTTTTCTTCTTTTGTTGTCCTGGTGTGAGTCTCTAATAAAATGTTGAATAGTGGCAATGATAGTGGACATGCTGGGTGTTTTTCTATATTTTGATACGAATGCTTATGATCTCATCATTAATGTTGTCTGTAGGTTTTTATAGATGCCTTTCATCGTGTTAATAAACTCACTTCTATTTCTAGGTTGCTAAGAGTGTTTCTCATGATGAATTGAGTATTCAATCTTCTTCTACCTATATTGAGCTGACTATACAGACTTTCCTTTTTAATTTCTTAGTGCAGTATATTAGAATAATAGATATTTTGATACTGAAACTATTTTAGATTCCTGGGACACTTGATTTTGTAGCACTACTTTTAATAAACAAATCCAATATGCTGACATTGTATTACGAATTTTCAATCATAAGGATAGTAGTTCTATGATTTTGTTTTATTTTACATTGCTAGTATGATTATGTTAGGGAAGTTACACTTCCTTTCACAAATGAAATAAACATATTTTTCTCTTTTTCTCTTCTGTGAGTAAAGTCCCTCTGGAATGCCATGTAGGCCCATTGTTTGCAGTGGAATCCCTGGCGGAGAAAGGGAGAAGAGAGACCTTGATTAATGACTTATTTTATGGTTTGATTATTACGGTTTATCAGTTTGATGGTTTATTGCTTGCTATTTATAGAGATATTAATTTTAACTAATATCTCACATTTCCACAGTTTTCTCTCAGGATTTATATAATCTCTATTGAAACTGAAGGTATAATCCTTTTTGCTGCCAGTATTGTTTATTTATAACTTTCTTTTTTGTATAAGTAAATGACTTCTGATGCTAACTACCTGGATTTTAGACCAAACTTTATAACACAGGGCACAGTCCTCTACAAGATTACCCTTACTTGAGATACCAACTGTAAGCTCAGGGGGTTCCAGGGCCTCCCTGACATATGACATATGATATGGCTAATGTGGTTGATATGACATATGACATATCGTATGACATATCAACAGGCTATAAACTCGGGGGTTTCCACTAGCCTTCTCAAGTTTGATAATTTGCTAGAATGACTCATAGAAATCAGGAAAGTGCTATACTTCTGATTACATTTTTATTAAAGCAAAAAGGATACAAATCAGAGCCAGGGGGAGCATCAGGAAAACAGCTAATGCATGTGGGGCTTAATACCTAGGTAATGAGTTTGTAGGTGCAGCAAACCGCCGTGGCACACATTTACCTATATAACAAACCTGTATATCCTGCACATGTATCCTGGAACGTTACATTTAATTGAATTGAATTTAAAAATAAAATAAAATAATAAAAACAACTAAATGATTGTGAAAAAAAGTTTGACAAAATTAATTTTGTTGAGAGTAAATTCATATTTTGAATTTTAGAATTTTGTTTTCTTTCTCATAAGATTTATTTAAAATCTTCGCATGCTGCCTCATTTGACTTGGGAGATTTTCTTATTTCTCTCTCCCTCCCTCTGTGATCACTTCTACTTTCTTAGGGATATTACAGTTGCCTTAACCTTGAACCCACCATCCAGAGCCAGATTTTTAAGTGTCATTTGCAGATTGCTGGCCCCTTGATATGGGTGATATCACAGTTCTTGTCACTAGTCCGTAGTCCATAAAAGATCTTGTTCTGATTTTTCAGATAAGCTGATTATTTCTCCTCCTGTCTCTGGAGGCCTGCAGCTTCCTATAAGGTCTTAGCCTTGGGTAGTTGCTCTCACTGTGCTTTCCTTAGCAAGGAAACCCATCCTAGTCCCTGTCTTTATGCTACAAAGGTTCTCGTCTTTACCTTATCTAAGGTGCCTTAGTCTCCTGACCCTATAGGAAACATTTGGGTCCAACATTGCCTGATTCTTGACCTAGCATATATTTCTGTTGCATTTCTGGTCAACAAAGAGGTTAACCTCGTTTAGAATTCCTTCCTGCCTCTTTGGTTTCCTGTTCTTTTCCTTTGATCACAGTGTGTTTGAAACAGAAGGGGTTTCATAAATCATGAATTCATTTTGCTATCTTGCAGGGAGTCCTCTTTTCTAGAAAAGTGATTTCTGCATTCCTCTGAAGACGTTTGGTTTTATGATATTTGTTAAAATGAAGAGTCATTTATTTTGTCCCCAACAAAATCTGACACCCACGTTTGAGTTCATTAATCATAAAAAAATGACCAAATTAAGAAAATAATCAATCTTTCCATAGCAGCAGTCTTTGACATTATTGTTGAGTTTAATTTCATTTTCTGGGAAACTTCAAGTAAATAGGTTTCTTCTGACAATTACTTTTTGTGTGTGTTTCTAAAAGATTTGGACATTATCTTGTTAGGTAAAAAAATAATACAGTAATGACAATCTGGACTACTCAACCATCCATCTCAAAGTTTGCTCTTTCTAACATACTGATATACACTATAAGCTAAGAGTGGGTGATTGACAGACAGCTCCAGACTGATACAGGTAATCAGCAATCACTTTTTGGTGTTATTGAATCGGAATTTCATGTAAAAGAATGGGATTGCCTGAACTGATTTTCTTGTGAGCTTTGTCCTGTAACCTTCCTTTGTGATAAATATGCATTCTTTTCTCATGATGTCCATTATGTTTCTTTGAAATTAGAAAACAGAGACTGCAACACAAATATTAGATAACATATTTCAAATATCTTTCCACGTATGGGCAATGTCTGTCTCTACTATTTTATCTCACAGGCCTGTGTTTATGAGATTAAACTCTGCTGTTGTTACCGGTAGAGGGTCTTGACTGCAAGTTGTCCAGGTTATTGACGTTTTGAATAAAGAACTGGACAAAACGCACAGAAAAGCAAGGAAAGAGTGAAACAAGGAAAGCGAGATTTATTGAAAGTGAAAGTACACTTCACAGTGTGGGAGTGAGCCCGAGCAGTGCTCAAGGTCCCCAGATACAGAATCTTCTTAGGTCCAAATACCCCCTAGAGGTTTCCCATTGGCCACCCCATGTAAATGAAGTGGTGGCACCCAATCAGAGGCTGAGGGGAAGTTACGAAGTTACATTCCTATGCAAGTGTCTGGTTGGGAAAAGCAACCAATCAGAGGTACTTTCAATTATCCATCTGCTGCACAGAAAAGGTAGGGGCTTGCAAAGGGAGTAGCCCCTGGTGCTTTTGTTACTCAGGCATGGAAAGTTAGGGGTTTTCTTTCAGTTTAGTTCTAGGAAGTCAGTGTGAAATGGCCTTAGGTTCCCTGCCTCCAGACCCCATTCCCCTGTCTCATTATGGTGACATCAAACCAGGTATACTGGTTGAGCATGCATTCTCAACAGGGTGTAAAATCACCTCTGAAGGGGTAAAAATATGTTCTTAGTTGGTGGGGGGAGGGGTAGAAAATTCTAACTCTTTTATAATGCAGATTGCTATGTAGACCAAACAACCAAAGTAGAGTATGTAAACAGATATATAATACATTAGAGGTATCAAAACTCCATGAGGTGGTGATTGAGAACAAAATCTCTAAAAGACCTCTTAGAAGAGGTGATTAAATAAAAAAGATTGGGAAACACTGCTTTAGGGTATTTGTAAGAAGAAATAAATATTTCTCTTCTTTCCTATGCATTGTTTCTAAGTTTTCTTAAAGTAATGCAAAAAAAAAAAAAAGTTTTTTATACTCTTACAAATTTTGTCTCAACTCTTAAAAAGTTAAGTTTTAACTTGTAGGTACTCACAAAGGTGGAATGCACCGCAGAATATGAAACAGAAGAAGGGTCCCAATGAGACCTTCTTGGTGCAGGGGCTGCAGACTGAGGAGAGCCAAAGCAGTGGAGGGCTGCCAGGCTCAGAGTGACAAATGGAAGCCAATCTTCCACTTTTCCACAGGCTGCCTGCTGAATGCCTGGGATTTGCAGACAGCCCTGAGATTAGACACCTGCTCAGGTGACTTCGGTGGGAGCCCTCCAGGCAACTAGGTTCCGCAGAGAGCCCAGTTGCCTTCTCCCTTTCAGATGGCTCCCAGCATGCCCCTGGCAAATTCCACCCTGTCCAACTACCATCAAAGTTGAGTTTACTGCGATAATCTGGAGCTGCAACTTAAGAAGTGGTTACTAGAGCTTGCCTCCACTGCTTCGATTTTGGTTCTTCCAAACTATTATAGTCCTCTGAATTTAAGTCCTATACCAAATCCCATAACCTACACTGAAATAATTAGTGATCATTTAAACTAATTTGATTTTCCTAATCACCTTCTTTAAATCCTGACATAGTTCTTCTCTATGGCAGAATAACCCATACCTTCAAGTAAGGTAGGCATATTTTTATGTGCATTGTTTTTCCGTAAAATGTTATCACTTTGGCATTAATATTTCAGAGAGCTAGAGTGTTGGCTTGTAAAAGTTAACAAATTATGTTCAAAGCAAGGCATTTGATTCCAAGAGAATCTGGAATCAAGAATTCTAGTAGGAAAATCAGTAAGGCTATAGCTATTTAAATACAATCACATAACAGTTTGCTAAACCTTTTAGTGCCTTTTAGTGTCTTTCAAAAGAATATCATTTTCCCACAAAAGAAAATCATAATGGAAACAGATCCAGCTGCATGTTTTACTATAAATTATGCTCATTTAAACAGTTCATTCCATCTGTCCTTTCGATAATATATGCAGTTAGTAAAGTGATTAATTGTATGTATACATAATTAGACAATCTATTAGACTATCTTTCAGGCATTTATTAGTAGTGTTCTTAAAAAAACACTGTAAAATGGATCACCACTCTTTCTTTCGGAATGAAAGTCTCAGCCTGAAAATGCAGGTGAAGGAAGAGATGATGTCATACACGCCTGTTACTGTTTCCTCTGCTAATACAGCAACCAGGTCAGGGATGTGGATGGCACCTTCATGACACATCAATTTCAGTTTCTCCTGAGATTCCCTAGTATCCATAGGAGAGAGAACAGGTTCAGGTCTTCCCCATATCATTGCAATGAGAGAACTAAGAAGCCTGTGCTAGAGAGGAAATACCACTCGCAGGACTCGCAGCAAAGTCTGAGTCCTCTGGTCCCCTGAGGCCACTGCTCAGGGCAGAGAGCATTTCATCTCCTGCAGAGGAACTGGACCTGCCTGCCTGCTGCTTGTGGTCCAGGAGCCATCCACAGAGTCCTGTGGGTTTCAATGGGCCAGGAAGGGAACCTCACTAGAGACTGAATTACTCCAGGTGGAGAAGGGGGTCAATAAATGACTCCACTCGTTTCTGGTAAATCCTGTCACCAAAAAGCCTCCTTCAGATATTCAGCAAAGGAGCTATGGCTTTTCAGGTTTTTCGCCTCCATAAACTATGGTGCCCTCTACTACCCCTCATTGCCACTGCTTAAGATAGTGTGAAAGACAAACGACAATTACATCAGAAACATATATCCATGGCGAAGGAAAGAAAAGTTAATTCACACACGAAGGGAGACTCAGAAACTGAGGATGAAACTCAGAGAATCAAGACAAATGTCTAGTATGGGGATTTCCCAAGCAAGTAGAATTGATGGGAGAGAGATTAGTTTGTTGTTGTTGTTGTTGTTGTTATGTCTCAAGAAAAATAAGTGGGGCACAAAATAAAATTTCTGTAACTTCAACTAAAAATGTGCAAAAAATGAGTTTAGAAAGGGCACAGTCCTTGAGAGCTAGTTTTTAATATGGGAGATGAAGTGAGAAAAAATAACTCAAAAAGTGGTAGAGATGTAATAATAAGGGCAAAGTAAAATAGCCTATCCACACAGCTATGAATAATGGGAGTCCCTGAAGGAAAAAGAGAACAGATAGAAGAAAAGTTGTCATAAGCAACAGAAGAAAACTTTCCTAAATGAAAAAAAAAAAAATCTGCAGACTGAAAGAGCTCATTAAATTTTAGTGAGATTAAATGAAAATAGATTCTTACTCATGTCCTGGTGACCTTCCTTGGTTGCAAGCACAAAGAAAAAACCTTGTTCAGCCTCTGAACAGGCATAAGTAACCCGAAAAAGTGCAATGGATGACTCATCTACAATATTGGAAAGTAGAAGGTAGTGAATCAGTATACATAGACTACTGAGAGAATAGAACTGCAGCTCCAGAATCTGTGCACGGACAACTTGTTCATCTGTCAGTGCTAAAAATGCATTTTATATATAAAAGGACTAAGAGCATACAACCCTTGATATTTATTTAAGAAAAGTAAAGTGTGCTAATCACAAGATAAATAAATTGCAATCTCAATGACTAGATAGAAGAAGAGAGAATTGATGGGCATTGGATCTCAATAGATAATATTAAATATGTCAAATAGGGATCTTTGAGAAAAAGAGAAATGATAATATTCAAGAAACTAGTAATAAATTTGTAAACTGTTTCAGCAAAACCAGGACTTCAGAAAGGGTGTGATGTCAATGGAGAGTGGGATGGTAGAAGTGTACTGTGAAGTTTGCAGATGTGTGGGGTGGAGGCATGAGTGAGCCAGCAATTTAATTTTGAAGCAATAAGAAAAAAAGTGTAGGTTTGATGTCTAACCATTGAGAAGTAAACCAGGGGATTAGAAAAACCAAGTTGAGTGCCCAAATTAATGAAGGAGGAAAGAAATTAGCAAATAGTTGACCAAGTTACAAAAAAGACAAGGTAAAGTTAAAAATGAAATAGCAATGACATAAAATAAACAGGAAGCATAAGACCAAATATAACTTTGGTACATTCTGTTTGAGTAGGTTGAATTTTCCTATCAAAACCCTAGAAAATCTGGGTATGTTTAAACACAAAATAAAATTGTACACTGCCTATAGGAAGCATGTACAAAGTGGCCCTGAAAGGTAGCTAAAAATTGTTTCCACAAAACACCTGAAATATTAAAGCATTTTGAATGTTCAGCAGAGTGTGCAAAAAATTAAGGAAAATTCTTGAGGCCAAAAATTAAATGTGACATGAGTCCAGAATACCAGATAGGCCCCAAGGCAGTGGCTGCCCTGAGGGCATTTGCATATCCTTGTGACCAGAACTTGCAGTTTTCGGGAGTGTGTCCAGGACAGAAGAGACTAGAGGCCTGTGCAAACTGAAGAGGCAGAAGAGAGGGCCCACATAACCTCAGGAAGGAAAAATCCCATCCCTGAGAGGGAAAGGATGAGGGAACCATCAGTCTGGACCTTGACCCCTGGAAGATCAAAAATGTTATCTCTGGCCAGGCATAGTGGCTCACGCCTGTGATCACAGCACTTTGGGAGGCCGAGGCGGGTGGATCACTTGAGGTCAGGAGTTCAAGACCAACCTGACCAACACGGTGAAACCCTGTCTCTACTAAATACACAAAAATTAGCCGAGTGTGGTGGCATGCGCCTGTAATTCCAGCTACTCGGGAGGCTGAAGCAGGAGAAGCACTTGAACCTGGGAGGCAGAGGTTGCAGTGAGCTCAGATTGATCACACCACTGCACTCCAGCCTGAGTGACAGAGTGAGACTCTGTCTCAATAAAGAAAAAAAAAAGTTATCATGTTATCTCTACTGAATTATGTAAGACAGGCTGCCCACTCATGGGGTTGGAACTCAAAATCCCATTATGTCCAGAACCTAGAAACAGCAGCCAAAAGTTGATTTAAGGGGGACCCAGATTTCTTTTTTTTTTTTTTTTTTTTTTTTTTTTTGAGATGGAGTCTCGCTCTGTCGCCCAGGCTGGAGTGCAGTGGCCGGATCTCAGCTCACTGCAAGCTCCGCCTCCCGGGTTCACGCCATTCTCCTGCCTCAGCCTCCCGAGTAGCTGGGACTACAGGCGCCCGTCACCACGCCCGGCTAGTTTTTTGTATTTTTTTAGTAGAGACGGGGTTTCACCGTGTTAGCCAGGATGGTCTCGATCTCCTGACCTCATGATCCACCCGTCTTGGCCTCCCAAAGTGCTGAGATTACAGGCTTGAGCCAACGCGCCCAGCCGGGAACCCAGATTTCTAAGATGACCCAGGTTCCCTGGAAGACCCAATTCTTTCTGGAAAAATATGTACTCTAAATGCAGATCTTGAAAATCTAGAGACAATTAATGACTTCCTGGCAAAACACAAACTGCCAAATTGATGGATAAGAAACCTGATCTGAGCAGCAGTGGAAAGATTTACTCCACCATCACCAAAAGGATTTTGCCCATGTGGGTTTCCTGGTGCTTTCTGTCTGCTTTTAAAGGTGTGCTAATTCTTATTTTATTTCAGAGATTATCATATGAAAGATAGAAAACTGTACAGCACAAATGATAAAGCTAGCATAATCTTAGCCAAAACCTGATAATGATATACAAGTAAAATTATAGGCCAATTTCACATATAACAGTAACTGTGAAAATTATAAATAAAATATATTACCCAATAAAATCCAACTTGTTAGCGTTATCATCTAGAGTTTTTTTCCAAAAATAAATAAATGGTTAACATCAGGAACTCTTGTGGTATATTTCATTGCCTCAGTGAATTGAAAGTTAAATCCTTTGAAGGAGAATAGGAAGAAAAGGAAAGTCTTTAAACATGGTAAAAATTAATCACCAAGACTCATTTCAACCACTGTATATGAACGCTGAAGAAACTTTCATTGAAAACAAGGAGCAAGTTATGGATTCCTATTATTACCATTTTGTATTTAGTAACCTTTATACAACTGTACCTTTATAACTAATGCATTCATATTATTAACTCCAAAAATAAATCTTAAAAATGAAATAATCTTATTTTCTTTCCAGATGAAATGTGCATATTTCTATAAAACTCATGAAACTTTATGAAAAATATTAGAATAGAAGAATCTAGTAAAGTGGGTATAGAAGGTCAATATAGAGAAATCAATAGCTTTTCTTCCCACTGGAACTAACTAGGTAGAAATAGTAAAAAAGAAAAAAAATACATAGAGAGAGAGAGAGAGAGAGAGAGATAGATAGATAGAATATTTATATGGAAAAAATTTATTAAAGATATAAAATATAGTTCAAATAAATAGGAAAAGTGTATTCCTGGATATGAAAGCTAGTATTAATCTTCTTAAAGTTCTATTTTGTATGTAAAAGGGAAAGAAAAAAATCATAAAGTTGTAGACATATGTGAACATGTAAATTTTATGTTTGTGCACTAACAATATCAAAGTTAGAAACCAGACTGTTGGCTAGGGAAAAAATGTTTGCAGTGTATATAGCGAATAACACCATACAATAGTGTCAAGGTTATGAACAGTAATATTTAATTACTTTAAAAAGAAATTAAAGGGATTAATAAACATGTAAACAGATGAGCAACAATAAGTTTGATTACACTGATACTGGCATGGATTTGAGACAAGAAAACTTTCCTGTATTGTGGAAGGGCAAATAATTTCTTATAATATTTTGAAAGTAATCACTTTAATATTTTCTAAATTTAAAACACACAAATCTGTCTTTGCCCCAGTAATATCAACTTTGGAAATATATTAATAGATATGAAAGCCTCAATACATACTGGTATTGAGGGAGGATGCTTAGTGCAACCTTTTTATTGAAGTAGCAAAGTGCTTAACCACCTTTCCTGATGATTCCTGCAAATACCACCCATCAATGAATTAGTAGAGAAAATGTTGAGTTATATAAACGTTGAACACTATGGGAAATTATACAGCTGATAAATAAAACTTAGGACCTATATCCCTTAATCTGGAGGAACATCCACGATTGTTAGTGAGTCAGAAAAGCAAGTTGCAGAGTGACATATACTCTTCTTGCATACCCAGATCTTTATCATTCACAGTTCACATAACTTTAGGTAATACCAGGAATGCCTATTTTTCTTTAGAATTTTTTTTCATTCCAGAGTAAATACCTGTCACCTTATTTTTAACAACTTCATAGAACTGTATATAATATTTATACAGAATAATTGTATAGAAAGTATGAACTTGATAGAGACAATGACATCTTTAAAATTAGAAATAGTGCTTTCATAAACTGTAACACTTGTTTTTACATCTCATGTAAAAACATGTAATTGCAAGCCTGTTTATGTGATTACATATGTGTAGATGAAGATGCAGATGATCAAGGAAAGAATATACATGACATGAACATGAAATACCTGAGAAACGTGGGCAAGGGAGTTCATCCACGTGTTTTGTGGACTTAAGATCATTTCAAATTTAAAATATATTACCTTTTTACATTTTTGAGGAGGGAAATGGCAATTAAAATTAAAAAGCAACTAGAATCTACAGAAATGGTAGATTTGAGAAGTGATGCTAATTTCCTCTTCACATCTAAATTAACTATCTGCAGTGCCTTTAATGTTTCATTTCTTAAAACACTATTATTAAAACTGCATTTTCCCCACATGTTCCATGTGTGAGTGGAAGAAAATCCCTTCTGATACCCCATATTAGCCTAGAAAAAGAGAAGCAAGCTCTGCTGTATTCCTATCTTCAATAAATCACGTAGTGTCTTCTCAGAGGGACCTATTATGACTAATCCCAATAGTCACCCTCATAGTCTTTAATTAGAAGTTAATCTTTTATTGCAAATTTTAATTCCAGTTGCAGTCTCCTTTACAAAATGAAAATTCTTCTTCATAGGACACGTAAAGGAAAATAACATGCTGTCTTTATGTGTGTGTTTTATAATATTATTTGGAATAGTGAATTCATAGAATGCATGTGAGAGATTAAAAGATCAAGTAAATGTGTTAATATAGTAATACTGATCATTAATTTTATTGATAATGAAGTAACATATTGATTTATTTGCAAATGCACACATAGATAAATTGCTTGATATGAAATCCCAATTTCTCTTTTGCCATGTGGCCTAAAGCTTAAAGGAATAAATGATATTTTAACTTTTAAATTTTGGTTTAATTGTGGTTAGAAATATGTAAGTTGTTATTTTATAATATGCCATGTACATTAAAGAAATTTTATCTTTAAAAAATACAACATACAAAAAATTTCAGCCTTTGGTGCACGTAGAAAGTCTTTAAATAATAATGGTTTTAAAATAATATCAAATATAGATAATAAAGAAAGCCACTCACAAACATTCAAAATTGTAACATGTTTTTATAATTGCTTAAGATTGTTTTGGTCTACTGTGTTCTAGTTGGTGTATTTCAAATGCATTTTAAAAGTAAAATGTCATTCTTGACTTTATGGGGCTCCTTAGTGTATATGATACTGGCAAAAATTCATACACTGACAAATATGTGAAATAATTTAGAATAAATTACAGTTTTGAATTTCAATTTCAATGTTTCTTTGTGTCTCTAGGTGGCTTTTACAGTACTGTTTGATTTGGAAGCACTTCTGAAGATATGGTGTTTGGGATTTACTGGATACATTAGCTCATCTCTCCACAAATTCGAGCTACTACTCGTAATTGGAACTACTCTTCATGTATATCCAGATCTTTATCATTCACAATTCACGTACTTTCAGGTAATACAAATAATGCCTATTTGTCTTTAGAAATTTCTTTATTTCCAGAGTAAATACCTGTCACATTATTTTAACAACCACATAGAATTATATATAATATTTATATATAATAACTATTATGGTATGAACTTGAGGAGGCACAATGACATCTTAAAAATTAGAAATAGTGCATTCATAAATTGTAACAATTGCTTTTAAAACTCCTGAAAATTCAAAGGAACAATATAGATATTTTACTTACTTTTCCTAAATTAGCAGTATATAGATACAAATATTTTTGTATATGGATAACATATATCCATATATGCGTATCAAATTTTAAACTACATAAGATGTTGGCACAAACTTTAAATAGTAGGAAACATTAACTTAATCCCAAGTGTTTATCTTCCTTGTCAATAAGCCTAAGTGTTTGCTCAACAATGATTTACAATGAAAATATTAAAGGTTTATAAAACTTACCTTTACAGATTGTTATTAGTCATACAGTATTACTTATAAATGCCTGTTACTTACTTTGTGATGGCACTTATAATTCTTATTTAACTTATAATAATTGGATATCTTTTTAAAATGTGATATATTGAATCACATTGCTTTCTAATTATGCAATAAACAGTAATTATTAGTTACATTCTTTGTTATTATTGAATGTAGCAACGTGCTCACTGTCCTGGTAAATACTTAGTCAAAATGATAAAATATGTGTACATGCTATTCTAGTAAAAAAAATACCTTAAATATAGTCATTTTCCTGATTCAAACTTGGTCATTTATATAATTTATCATGGAAACACCAGAAAGTGCATTGATTGTTTTCTAAATAGATATTGTTCAATAGTTGGGAACTAAAGTGGCAATAGAATTTTAAAGAAGTGATGTTGAGAAACGGGACTCTAACCCCTTAGGAAAAAGAACATGCATTGCAACTTTATTGATTTTATTTATTAGTAATACCAAAGTATTATTCTCAGAACGATATTCACTTTAGCTGCCAAATCACATGTAACTAGACACTTTTAGTACCTGGGGGAAAGGACATGCAAATATAATTCACAAAATGTAAAAAGCAAAACCCTCCACAAACCCAGGCGAAAAGCTGAGCCCTTGTAATCACAACAGCTAAGCATATTGAAACCACAGAGGATTTTCATGGTTCACGCGCTCACTTCCCTCAGCGTCTGTGGATGTAAATCTCTCCTCATTTGTTGAGTTATATCCTGAAGCTTGATTATCATAAGTGAC
The DNA here is from genome assembly GCF_024542745.1 of Macaca thibetana thibetana. NCBI lineage: Eukaryota > Metazoa > Chordata > Mammalia > Primates > Cercopithecidae > Macaca > Macaca thibetana. The sequence continues at coordinate 81,043,667 of NC_065594.1, read as the reverse complement.
ATGGCTGGGGCAAGAGATATACACATTGAAAATTCTTGATACAAAATGTGCTTTCCAAACATTCATGCAATCATAAGCTCTTGTGCACTGCTATCTAGATTCACAAAGTTATCATGGCCATTGGGTACCTACCTTAGGGCATCATTGCACATAATTATAGAGAATATGCTTTATATCAGAACAACAGGATACCTTTTTTACAAAGCTATTAAAGTAACCAAACTAAGAAAATTGGTGTTGCCTATTTCAGCAAAGGTACAGTATAAAATATATTCAGGGTCTTAATATTGCTATAGTCTCTGACATACTATTTTTCAGTAAAAAGTTAGAAAATATCAAAATTTTGTGTGCAAAATATTTATTGTAGAATTGGTAATGAGAGAAAAAATGGAAATTGTTTCAATGACAAACATTTGAGGAATAGCTTAATAAGTCATAATGCAAATTTAACCATAAAATTATAATTATGATAAGTTTTTTATAATTTAGAAATATGACTGTTTTATTTAAATGATAAACAGTATAAATTATATATATAACTACATATATATTTATTATATGTGTATGTAAAATACCTATAAAATGGAAAAAAATGACTAGAGAGAAATAAACCAACTTATAACAAATTATTAATCGTCTGTAGGTTCCTACTCTTGTTATCATGTCTTTTTTTCCTACTAGTCTGTTTTTTACAAAATATCTAAAATTAGCCTGCAAGGCTGTAACCATTTTATAGATAGATAGATGATACATAGATAGTCAAATTATAGTGAAGTTTGCAATTTCAGTGCTGTCTTTGATTTTGGATTATCCTGTAATTGGTTCTGTTTAATTTATGTTAATGATGAAGTGATTTTCATTTGTATCTCTCTACACATGGCCATGCTTATCTTTTTCTAATATATTAATAATGAATAAAAATGATCTCAGTTAATGTGTGGCTAAAAAGTAAATCTCTTGAGAAACTTAGGTGTTGCAAGGGTTTTTGCAAATTTGCATGTGAGAATCCACTGTACCAGACAGAGCGGCTCTTTATATAAAGGCCCACATGGGTCTTCCCTATTGGTCCTCACACTTCTCATTTCAATCAACCTTTCTTTACTGTGTTGCCAACAAGTCTTTCCTTAGACAATTTCATATTTCTCACATTTAAATGAAGTAATGTTTAGTGCAAAGTGGCTTCCTTTAGAATACTAGTTATCATGTGTCTGTTGGCTGTATGCATGTCTTCTTTTGAGAAATGTCTGTTCATATCCTTTGCCCACTTTTTGATGGGGTTGTTTGTTTTTTTCTTGTAAATTTGTTTGAGTTCTTTGTAGGTTCTGGATATTAGCCCTTTGTCAGATGAGTTGATAGCAAAAATTTTCTCCCATTCTGTAGGTTGCCTGTTCACTCTGATGGTAGTTTCTTTTGCTTTGCAGAAGCTCTTTAGTTTAATTAGATCCCATTTGTCAATTTTGGCTTTTGTTGCCATTGCTTTTGGTGTTTTAGACACGAAGTCTTTGCCCATGCCTATGTCCTGAATGGTATTACCTAGGTTTTCTTCTAGGGTGTTTATGGTATTAGGTCTAACATTTAAGTCTCTAATCCATCTTGAATTAATTTTCGTATAAGGAGTAAGGAAAGGATCCAGTTTCAGCTTTCTACTTGTGGCTAGCGTCATCACTGGCCATCAGAGAAATGCAAATCAAAACCACAATGAGATACCATCTCACACCAGTTAGAATGGCAATCATCAAAAAGTCAGGAAACAACAGGTGCTGGAGAGGATGTGGAGAAATAGGAACACTTTTATACTGTTGGTGGGATTGTAAACTAGTTCAACCATTGTGGAAAACAGTATGGCAATTCCTCAAGGATCTAGAACTAGAAATACCATATGACCCAGCTATCCCATTACTGGGTATATACCCAAAGGAATATAAATCATGCTGCTATAAAGACACATGCACACGTATGTTTATTGCGGCACTATTCACCATAGCAAAGACTTGGAATCAACCCAAATGTCCATCAGTGACAGACTGGATTAAGAAAATGTGGCACATATACACCATGGAATACTATGCAGCCATAATAAAAGGATGAGTTTGTGTCCTTTATAGGGACATGGATGCAGCTGGAAACCATCATTCTCAGCAAACTATCACAAGAACAGAAAACCAAACACCGCATGTTCTCACTCGTAGGTGGGAATTGAACAATGAGATCACTTGGACTCGGGAAGGGGAACATCACACACCGGGGCCTATTATGGGGAGCGGGAAGGGGGGAGGGATGGCACTGGGAGTTATACCTGATGTAAATAATGAGTTGATGGGTGCTGATGAGTTTATGGGTGCAGCACACCAACATGGCACAGGTATACATATGTAACAAACCTGCACGTTGTGCACATGTACCCTAGAACTTAAAGTATAAAAAATATATATATTAGTTATCTGTTAGACTAATTACTGATGTATCTGTTAGACTAATTACTGATGTTATTATTAATGTATTTATTCAAGTGATATTTACTGAGCTTCTACTATGTGTCAGCCACTGTTTCAGATACTGAAGATGGAGCAGTGGCCAAAGCAGAGAGGGTTCCCACTTTATGAAGCTTAAATTCTAAAGGCAAGCAGTTAACAAAGAGGTACCCAAAGGAATGTGAAGTACAAGTACTGGAAATGTCTTAAGGAAGAAGTGTACAGGGTAAAAAGAATAGAAATTGTGTAGTGGGGGGCTATTTTAGATTAGTTGTTCATAGAAGCCCTCTCTGAAGAGGTGAGGTTTGAGCAGACTCAATGAAGTGAAGGAGCAAACTGTAAGGAGGTCTGAGGCGAAGCATTCCAGATGGAGAGAATCACATTGAGCATGTCCTTAGGTGGGTGCATGATTGATGTGGTTCAAGGAATAGCACAAAGGCCAGTGTGGTTGGGCTGCAACCAATGCAGGGCAGCATGGCCTATGGGAAGTAATAAGGTCTTACAAAATGCTGTGGTTCTTCCATACCTGTATCATCATGATGATGCTGACTGGTGCTTCTTGTGAATTTTCTGTGTGTCAGGCACCTTCTTGAGTGCATTGTCTCATTTGTTTCTCATAACAATCCCTGGGATAAAGACTGTATGTGTAAATTGAGGTCTGAAGAAATCTGTTGACTTGCCCAAGACCACATACCCAGCAAATGATGGAGCTAAAACTTCTTCCCAAGAACTTGAATTTCAGAGTTCATATTCTTAACTATGCAATTTCTACAGCATCTCACTACAAATCAACAGAGTGACCTTTAAGAGAAAGACTCAGAAATGTGACCAGGAAAATGTGTTTTGGAGACAACCACAAAATGTTCTGAACTGCTTATCTTTGAGAGTATGGTTTACTTTGTGTTGTATCTCTAGGAACACAAAATCAAAAAGCTTCATAGGGTAGATAGAGTGAAAAACCTACTGATCGCTGAATAAATGAAAAGGCACAATTAGACTCACTGACAGGGATTTTTCCTTTCTAGGAATGCAGGTTTAATTTAACCCTTTGAAAATGCTGATCAAATCACCAATGTGGAAGTTGTATTAAATAGTTCCATTTTTTTCAAGCTAATGAAATATTAATTCATTAATATTGCACAGATGTGCCCAGGCTGTTTTTATTATAATTTGAGATGGGCTTCAAAATTAGATAATCTTGCAGTTATGATTTTAATACAACTCAGGAAAACTACTGAAATTTGAGCTCTAAGCTGGTAATTGATCCTGTAAACTTGTCTGGATTCAGCCGTTTATGGTTAGGTACCAAATTATTTATGTCTGAGAATAGACAAATCTGATAAAAATGTGAAATCTTTCCAGATTATTATTCTGGATATTAATATGAATGTTAATACTTTAATAGTTCTTATGATAAAGCTGTTTCCTATTCTTTGTAAATAATACGAGAGTAATATGCTCTGATTTGGGAATGTGTGTTAAGAATTATAGCAGGAAAAATTGGTAGCTTCACCATGTAGTATGATGCTTAATTTGAACAACATAATTTCTTATATATGTTTTAAAATTTCAAATTAGCATGAAGGAAATGTGCATTTCACAACTTTAGTCATTTTTTTCCATTGGTTTACTTACATGCTGTAAACCATATCATTTGCATTCTGCAGACAATAGGAATAAGACTGACCATTGATATTTCCTGTTAAATCAAAGTAAACGCAGTAAACGTGGTTTCAAGTATGGCAAAATTCAGAGGCTAATACGGTGTCAGGGGGCTCAGTGTGTGTCTTCACCTACCTTTCTTCTGTTGGTGTGTCGGTGTCATTCTTAACCTGGCTTTCTCCATGTGGAGGCAAAGATGGCTCCTAGGAGCACATAGTTGGTGTGACTCTTACAGCAGTGCCCACTGGGGATTAAAAAAAAAAAAAAAAAGAATATTTCTCGTGATCCGCCCACCTCGGCCTCCCAAAGTGCTGGGATTACAGGTGTGAGCCACTACACCTGGCCAAATCTGATTTTTAAAAATGCATTTTCTGTTTCTTATTGTATTCCAAATACACTATTCATATTTCACATACAACTCAATCTCTTATTGACATCAAATAATCTTGGATGATCATTATATAAACTACATTTCATTTATGCCAGGAATGCAATTTTCCTATGTTAATATCTCTGAATTTGGGAGCTGTTATAATCAGTGATGTGTTATACTTTAATTGGCAGCATTTTTTTATTTCTTAGAGCTACATACAAAATTGATGACATCTTAGACTTAATGAAAAGTTGTATTTTTCACACTATATACTTCAACTTTTAATTATGCACTAATTTATACATATTAATCATATAAATGTGTCCTTAAAAGCTGTGTCTTTGTGTTATACTCACTTTGTAATAGTAGCCATTGAATCCTATTTGTCCAACACAAAGTTTGGCATATAGTAATCAATAAATGTTTGTTAAACAAATGAGTGAATAAATTTGTCAATTACTTATTTTTTTGCAAATGTATGTATATAAAACATCTAAATATATCTATATATTTAGGTGTGTGTGTGTGTGTATGTGTATATATACACAGTCATGCATCACTTAACAGCAGAGATACATTCTGAGAAGTGCATTGTTAGGCAATTTTGTTGTTGTGTGATCATAGAGTTTACTTACACAAACCTAGATGTGTAGCCTACTATACAAACATATACAAACTATACAAACATACAAACCTATATGTATAGCTATATGGTATGGCCTATTGCTCTCAGGCTACAAACCTGTACAGTGTATGACTACATCAAATACTGCAGGCAATTTTCACGCAATGGTAAGTATTTGTGTATCTAAACATAGCTAAATATAGAAAAGGTACAGTCTTATAGGACCACCATCCTATACATGGCCCATACTTGACTCAAAAGTTATGCGACACATGACTAAAATATATGTAAATATATACAGACACACACATATATATGTGTGCATATATAGAGAGAGAGAGAATAGTTAAGTACATATAACGAAGATCCAAAAATACAAAACGTACATAAGACAGAAGTTTATTTCTCTGCAGCAGTTGGTGAGTTTGCGGGGAAAGCAGGTGGCTGTGCCCCTCATGGTCACCCAGCCTGTTGGGTTGGACAGGACCCGTCGTATTCCATGCAAGCCTTCTATTTCTGGTCCAAAGGGGCTACGCTATTTGTTTCCATTTCCAGGCAAGAGGAAGGTATTTTTTAAAGGATTCAGAGGAAGTTTAACTTAATGCACCAAAACTTGTACAAATCTTTTCATCTCATATTCCATAGGTCTGAACCCAGTCCACTGGAGACAGCTAGCTGCGAGGGAGACTGGAACATGTAGACTATAGCCCCAGGCAGTCACTTGCTAGTTTAAAATTCGGACAGTTCTGTTTTTTAAGGAGGAAAGAGAAAATGGATATGGGGTGATAATCTCAGTAAGAAGTAAAGGTTCTTGACAGAAGTTTGCTTCTTTTTCCATTTCCTTATGATTTTCTCATAATACCTAGGAAAATATTTTATGAGACAATGAATATAACTAATACAGGTTGAGTATCTGTATCCCAAATGCTTGGGACCAGAAGTGTTTTGGCTTTCGATGTTTGTCAGATTTTGGAATATTTGTATGTATGTGCATAATGAGATATCCTGGGAATAAGACCCAGGTCTAAACACAAACATTGTTTATGTTTTATAAATACCTCAATTACATTCCCTGAAGGTAGTTGTATACAATATTCTTAATAGTGTTTTACACATGAAACAAAGTTTGTATACATTGAACCATCATAAAGTAGAGGTGTCAGGTGTAGAATTTTTCACTTATGGCCTCATATCAGCACTCGAAAAGTTTCAAATTTTTGAGCATTTTATGTTTTAAATTAGGAATGTTCAACTTGGGTTTCCTTGCGTACTTGAACATTAGAAAAATATTAATTTTATTTCAACAATATGTACTAGTGAATATCATTTTGTATAATCATATAATATGTTAAAACAGTTCATCCATTTATTTAGGATTTATTGAGTTCTTGTTATGTGGCAGGCATTGAGCTAAACCAGTGGTTATTCTATTGTTATTTTTAGTCACTAGATGTTCAAATGGAGAGGTACGATTTTCATAAAGCACTATAAAATAATCTTTCAGTATGAACATATTTAAGATTCAGTGTAAATAAATGGTCATAATGTATCAATAAATGTTTCTCTCTCCCTTGATAGGTTCTCCGAGTAGTTCGGCTGATTAAGATTTCACCTGCATTGGAAGACTTCGTGTACAAGATATTCGGTCCTGGAAAAAAGCTTGGGAGTTTGGTTGTATTTACTGCCAGCCTCTTGATTGTTATGTCAGCAATAAGTTTGCAGATGTTCTGTTTTGTCGAAGAACTGGACAGATTTACTACGTTTCCAAGGGTAAGAATTTTAAAAACGCAGTACGTTAAATTCATTGTTCTTATTTTAGTAATAATGATTAACATCAAAGTAATTTCACTTTAGCAGAGGTTCAGAAGTATTGTCCTATTTTTGATAACTTGGGATAATTAGATTTTAATATTTAAAATGGTCTCTTCTGCAGCGTGTAGGTGTTTGAGACCATTTTCAGCATTGTCAGATTATATATCAATTCTAAAATTCTGGAAATAATCTAATAGAGTTAGGTGCTGAAACCTGAATGCTAGAGTTCTTAGCACCTATAAATTAAAATACAGCAGAATTTTAAAATAAATCTTGCATTTTTGTGTTCAGAAGAGTTGACATATTTTTAATGTTTTATGGTTTACATATTATGTTAGAATCTAAAAGGAAGCTTTTGGTTTTCAATAAAATAAAATTCATAGGCTCTTCAGAATTTAAATGTCTCTCAGCTTTCTCATTAGAATTCACTTAGGCTAAAAAGGAGGTTAGAAATTAATGGATCCATTAACAAAACTCATGTAGGAGATACAGAAGGACCTTGAAATTTAACTCCATGTGGACTTAGAAACGTAAAACAATACAATGACCAGACAAAGAATGTATATATTTTTACCCTAAGTTGAAATAGTAAGGCCTATTATATGGTGTATTAGTCCATTCTTAGACCACTGATAAAGACATGCTCGACTAAACTGTGTAATTTATAAAGAAAAAGAGGTTTAATGGACTCACAGTTCCATATGGCTGGAAAGGCCTCACAATCATGGTGGAAGGTGAAAGGCACATCTTACATGGTGGCAGGCAAGAGGGAATAAGAGCCAAGCTAAAGGGGAAACCTCTCACAAAACCATCAGATCTCGTGAGATTTATTCACTACCACGAGATCAGGATGGGGGAAACTTCCCCATGATGCAATTATCTCACACCTGGTCCCTCCCACAACACTGGGGAATTATGGGAGCCACAATTCAAGATGATATTTGGGTGGGGACACAGTCAAACCATATCATATGGAAGAATAATATTAGGGTAAAAACCGCATATATTTTTAAAAGTTGAGCTTTGACAGCAAAAGGGTCTGTACTTTTAATGGACAATTTAGCTTTATTTTAGGGATTTTTTTTTAAATCTTGTGCTAAATTTATTATTTAAGCTACCAGTGTTGGAATTCATCCTTTTATAATGCAGATTCTTCATGCATGTGCCGCCAAGGATTTGTCAAGTGCCTTTAAAGAGTCTGGTCATTTAGGTGATCTTGGGGATATAAGTCCTCAAGAAATTCTCAGTTGAGGGGAGGAAGCAGTAGGTAAGCACAGGGCACCACAGGCCTTGATGAAGGCAGACACCAGATGCTCTGGGGACCCAGAGGCAAGGCCGATTCCCAGGCATGGGAAAGTCCAGAAAGGCTTGTGGGAACAGGTGGCTCCAACGGCTGCATGTAACCAAAGGAAGTACAAGGGCACAGATTCCCGTCACAGTGACAGCATGTACTAAATGTCTGTGTTGAGCAAATCCTTGTTCCAGAACTTAGAGAGCAAGAACCATCAATGGTAAGAGGAGGACAGAAGGCCAAGGAACTCTGAAGTCGGTTGAAAGTGTGGTCGTATTTGTCATGCCAAACTTCTATCAGCTCTAATAGGGAAGGCACCAGGTTCAAGAGGCTGAAGAAGAGACCCAGAGCCGGGAGAAAAGACATGGGGTTTTATTGAGGGTTTGCATACAGGGCGGGAGTCCAATGGCTGCCAGCTGTTCAGGAGAACCGGACCTACTTGCAAAATGCATGCAATTTACATAGCATTTTTACTTAGCACACTCTTCCAGCAACCTCCACGTGGAAATCTTAATTCACCCCAGACTCGGGGCCTCAATTCCCTGTACAGCCAGTGTTCCACGGGAGGAATGGGGGCTCAGATGTTCCTCATAGAAAAGGAACCAATCTCTGGGTTGGCCACTCCTAGATTCTCTAGCTCCGAACACACATTCAGGTGTGTCTGGCAAGAAGGGTCATTCTCAGGGTATGCTTGCATTATTGCTTTCAGGTGCACTTACATACAATGTTTAAATGCTGATGAGAGACGGCGAGTAGATAGTGAGGTTGGAGATGAGTCAGATAAGGAGGATGATGGCAAAGGTTCCTGCAGAGGTGGGAGAAGGCAGTACCCACAGCATGAGGATAAAGATCAGCTTTAGACAGGTATTGAGCTGACAGGTGTCGAGGTGATCCTCAGGACAGCAAGCCAAGCTAAAAGTTACAATCAAGCCTTCATTCCCTCACTGCAACAGTACAAGCAGGAGGCAAAGGTAGGCACCACTCCCCAGCTTTCCAGCATCCGGAGGTGTTGGTTAAGGGTCAGGTGGGTCAGCAGGCATGGGAAAGGGAGGGCTCTTTTCCTTGCTAAGCAGTCCTGAACAAAAAGTTCCAGCCATTCCTGCACCCAGGGAGGGGAAGCATAAGGAAGGGATAGGAGTAGAAAGGAACGGAGCTAGCATGGAGGAATGTGCCTCAGCTGGGCTCTGATCAGGAGGCCTCTGCATGGAGGCACCTGGTCTGGGACTGCAGCTATGGCCATGAGCCCAGCTGGCCTGGCAGGGCAGAGCTGACTCATAAATTGCAAGTCCCTCCAGAAATGGCAGTGCCCTGGTCGTGCACCATGTCTAGGGTGGGTATGGCCGTGGTCCCCTGGGAGGTCTCCTAGGCAAGGCCTTGCCATTGCCTGTAATCAGGTCTGAATGGATCACACATAGGATTTTGGCCAAGAGCAGGACTCCTGGAGAGGAGGCTGGAGGGAGGCAAGCCAGGATGATAACCACATCATTAGGCCCACCTTCTCTGGGTCTGCCCCTTCACTGGGTAAATAAAAGGAGCAGCTGGCCATCTTTTCCATGGGAACATGGGATGGTTATTGTAAGAGTTAAGGAGGTAAGAAAAACGAAAAGCAGCTCAACAGTCAAAGACGGGTTTATTTTGGAGAATAAACTTGAGAGGGGCTTCTGGCCAATTTTGCTCAGAAGCGTTCTGTCTTACAGACTAAGGGTATTTAAGGGTGTAGGAAGTGGGGAGCTTATTGCAGGTTCAGAATGTTTTTATGTGAGGGAAAGTTTATTGTGGGTTTGGGATGTCTGGTTGGAGGGGAGGCTATCTCGGGATTGTTATGTTTCTGGTTGGAGGGGGTTTATCTTAGGATTGGAATGTTTCAGGTGATGCTGACATTAGGCATTAGGCTGATATTTGGGGGCTTGATTTGGGTGGTTTTTTAATCAAGGGGAACTTAAAATGGTGGTGTTTCTCCAAGATGACGATCTCCTGCTCTCTCAATCCAGTCCCTACAGTTATAAAAAGGAAGAGGGGTGGAATGTTCTTTCTGGCTACTTCCTGCTGAGCGGGGGTCAGAGGTGGTTTGGTTTTGGGTTGATTGTAGGAGTAATACCATCTGTAGATGCTTTTGGGTAATTGTGAGATGGCCATGATCCTGTCAGTTAAAAAAAAAAAAAAAAAATCTTTGAAAAGGTGAATTAAGCCGGATAAGCACATTAGTCCTAGGCATATGATTAGGAGAGGGCCCAAGAATGGGATGGTCCATGTTAAGATTTTGTTTCTAAACCAAGAATGTATGTGGTTGTTTTGGTATTCCTTTCACTTTTTAGCCCTTTAAGTTTTTCAGCAGTATCTCTTACTAGGCCCGATTGGTTGAGATAGAAGCAACATTCCTCACCCAATGAGAGGCAGAGGCCCCCTTTTTCAGCCGTTACAAGATCTAATCCCTGTCTTTGGAGGACTGACTACTGCAGCCGAGGAGTCTAGTTGATCTTGGACTCTTACAAGGCTTTGGGCTATATCTTCTAATAAATCCTAAAGTATGTTAAGGAGTTGGCCCATCTGTCTGCTCCCAATCCAAGTTCAGAGGTTATACATAAGGTGGCCATTAAAGGAATGACTTGGATGTTCCTCCTTTTTCTAACATACTGGATGAATGGAACAGGTAAAGATTGATTAGGAAGAGCTAGTCCAATGGAGGGAGAAAGATAAACTAGGGTACAGGTTCTGGTCCAGTTCGTGAGGAGCCAAAGATATGTGTTGGTACCACACAAAAAGAACAAACCTTTGTCATAAATACAGGCAGAGTTAGGGAAAGAAAATAAGCAAATTAAAGATGGGATTTTTTTCTGTCCTGCGATTTTTCACTCCAGGTGGACAAGGAGGAGGCCAGGGAGACACCCACTATAGTAGAGATACAGGAAGAGTTATTTTTTACACATTTAATGCAATCAGATGTTGCACCATTGATATTGAGCCACGGAAAAAGTTGGGCACTAAGGGGCAGACAGGTTAGGCAGGGGGTATTGGTTGAGGGAGAGGCTGTAAACGAGCTGGTTGCAGAAATGCTCTATTTGTTTCAGTTGATACTTGGTAGTCAATGTGGTTACTTTGATGGTCAGAGGGGTGTTTAACAATGATAGTGTGGTTGCATTGGTTAGATGTTAAGGACCCTACAGGGAAATTTCCCTCCAAGGCTGAAAAGCAAAGTGAGGCTTGTTGTAAAAGGGGGGTGTGTTTAGTTATGGGCCCTTCCATGGGAGGGTCTTGGGGCTTAAGGCGTTGTAGAGAGTTGTAATAGGTTTGAAATACTTTGTTGGCCTGATTGGCCCTGGAAGTGAGATAATCTCAGAACAGGGTGTCCTCTCTTTCAAAAAATGAAGCTCCTTTTTGGAGTTTATAAGAAAGGGTTATATTTCTTATTAAAAGGGGTGTAGGGAGGGCTGTGTACGCTGAGGAAGACAGTGATAAGCATATCCAGCACTCGGGAGCAAACGAAGAGTTAGCTTGCAGCAAGAGGGATTGTGTAACGTTTACAGAGCATTCTAGTTTGAGAGCAGTGAGGAGTGGTTTTATTGGTGAGGTTGATAGGATTAGGGAATTTATATTGAAAGAAACAAGCAAAAAGAGAAAAAAGTTATTTGGGTAGGAGTAAAGTCCTGGAAAGTTCCTTGAAGCCATAAGTGCCATAGAACAGTCAGAAACTGGTTAGGATGTATAATGGGAGCTTCATAAGGGTACCACCGAAGGTCTGTAACAAGGTTGGTTAGGAAGCAATGAAAGTTTGGGAGAGAAAGAGACATAAGCGGCTTATGTGGATTTCTCTTCCTTTTCCTCCAGGATTCAGGTGAGGTGAAGGGAAGTGGGTCCTGTGGAGACACAAGAGAAACCTGAAGGGGTTTTAGATGTGGTTGTTGGGGTAGGTGGTGAAGGGAAGTCTGTTTTCTTGAGAGAAGTATAATGAAACCAGTTGGGGAGTCCCTGGAGTTTTGCTGCCGTGGGTGTATTAAGGATGATCTGGCAAGGTCCCTTCCATTTAGGTGTGAGGAGGGAATGGAGGGTAGGACTGGGATCTTTTACCAGAACCCAGTCTCCTGACTGTAGGAAGGGAATGGAGGAGTCAGCAACAGGTTGTGGCAGGTATTCATCAGCATATTCCCAAATAAAATGGCAGATGGTATGTACAAGAGGGGAAACGAAAGGAGTTAGTAGAGATGGGACTTGACCCTGAGGTGGAGCAGAAGGGGCGAGTGGTCTCCCATACGTGAGTTCAAAGGGGATGAGCATTAAAGATTTACGTGAGAGCACCTGAATTTTTAGAAGGGCTAAAGGCAAAAGTGTAACCCAGTCTTTACATGTCTAGAGTGAGTACCTGGTGAGGGTGATTTTTTAGAATGCCATTCATTTTTTCAACCTTTCCTGAAGATTGAGGTCGATAGGGAATGTGTAACTTCCAGGTAATTTGTAGGGCTTGTGCAAGTGTTTAATTAATGTGAGAAATGAATTCAGGGCTGTTATGAGATTGAAAAGAAAGAGGCACCCCAGACCTGGGGATGATTTCTGTTATTAATTTGGAGGTGACATTTAGAAGTTCGTTTGATGGTTGTGGGAAAAGCCTCAACCCATCCCAAAAAGGTATCAACCAGAACTAAAAGAAATCAAACCCTTTTTACTGGGGGGTATATGGGTAAAATCAATTTGCCAATCCTGTACCGGAAGGTGTCCCCTGGCTTGATGGGTTGGGAAAGAAGAGTGTCTAGCGTTGGAATGGGGTGAAGCTTTCTGGCAAATAGAGCATTGATGGCAAATGGCTTTTAACTGTTCCTTTTTATCTGGGGTTATGTGTATATGGGATCTTAAGAAATGTTGTAGAGGGGAATGGCTAGCGTGGAAGAGGTTGTGAATGTCCCGTAAAAGAGTTGTTTTTTTCAGGGTCAGGTAGGACTAATTTGTTTTATGTGAACCAGTTTTGTGAAACAAAAAAAAAAAACTAATTTGTTTTTATGTGCCCCTGCCATGATTAGTTGTTGTGTTTGCTGTTTTGGATAAAGGGAGGGGATATGTTGTATGAGGGACAATAAGCATCGGGGAATTGGGTGATTGGTTGAGGCATGTTTTGCCCAATAGTCAGCCTCATAGTTTCCTAAAGAAATGTGGCTTTTGTCTGATTGATGTCCTTTGCAATGAATAACTGCAACCTTTTCTGGAAGTAGAGATGCCTTTAATAGATGATGGATGCGTTTTCCATTAATGATAGACTTAGCTGTGATATAGCCCCACTATCTCCAAATTTGGGCATTGGAGTGGATGACGTTATAAGCGTATTTAGAATTGGTGTACATATTAACTTGTATGTTTTTTGCCAGGGTTAGTGCTCTTATTAGGGCAACTAATTCTGCTTGTTGGGCAGATGTGCCCAAAGGCAAGGGGGCAGCCTCTATGACTCCTCTAGATGGGAGAGAGTGGGTATCATAATGATATCCCTCAATAATGGCATATCATGCTTGGAGAGGAGGGTTTTTTGATGCACTGCCATTTATAAACCAATCTGGGGCTCCCTTTATGTGAGCAAAAGTAAGATGGTGAAACATGGTTAAGAACTTTCAATTAGATCAGAGCATGAGTGTTAGTCGGGGTCTAAAATTGGTATTGAAGGTAAAAGAGTGGCAGGATTAGGCAGGGAGCATCTATGAAGAGAGAGAGCGGGTTGAAGGAGGGTTAAATGTAGGGCTTGCATATGAGAGGATGAGATGGGGGTGAGTGCCTTATGGCTGACCATATCTTGTAGACTGTGAGAAGAAAATACCTGAAGGGGTTTGTAGAACATGAGTTTTTGTGTCTCAGGGATAATTAGAGAGACTGTGGCCAAAATTTTTCAGAAAAGGGACCAGCTTTTATAAATGAGGTCTGGTTTTTTGGAAAAATATACCATTGGTTGGAAGGAGTCTCCTCCCACAGGTTGGGCTAATAGTCCAAGGGCCTCATTATGAGAACTGTGTAAACAAAGATGAAAAGGTCTTAGGAGGTTTGGAATGTCTAAAGTGTGGGCCTGTAATAAGGCACAGTTTTAGATGAGAAAAAGCATGATAAAGGTTTGGAGTGGAAGTGAGTGGTTGGTCAAGATTTCCTTTTGTGTGTTCATAAAGGAGTTTAGCGATAATGGCAAAATTTGCTTCCCATAATCGAAAATATTACACTAATCCAAGGAAGGAAGGTAAGTCCCTTTTTGTTTTAGGAAATGGGATTTGTTGAACACCTTGCTTTCGTGCCAGCAGCATTTCTCGGAGTTATTTGGAGTTATGATCAGTCCTAGGTATGAAACTTTTGGAGATGTTAATTGGGCCTTCCTTTTGGACACCCGCTACCCGCATTCAGCCAAAACATTTAAAATATTGGTGATGTGTCGAATACAATGGTCAAGAAAGGGGCTGCAAAGGTGTAAATTGTCCACATACTGCAGCAAAATCCTGGGTTGTAGAGATAGTTGGGAGATGTCTAACTGAAGTGACTGAAATAGTGAGGGCTGTCTCTAAACCCCTGGTGGAGGACAGTCCAGATGAGTTGTTGGGAGTAGCCTGTGTCAGGGTTGGTCCAAGTGAAAGCATAAAGGTTTTGAGAGGAGGGATGTAGAGGAATAGTAAAAAAGGTGTATTTGGCCAGGCGCAGTGGCTCACGCCTGTAATCCCAGCACTTTGAGAGGCTGAGGTGGGTGGATCATGAGGTCAGGAGATCGAGACCATCCTGGCCAACATGGTGGAGCCCTGTCTCTACTAAAAACACAAAAAATAGCTGGGTGTGGTGGCATGTGCCTGTAATCCCAGCTACTCAGTAGGCTGAGACAGGAGAATCACTTGAACCAGGGAGTCAGAGGTTGCGGTAGATTTTGCTACTAAATGTACTATAATTTAAAAAAAAAAAAAAAAAGGACCTTCAAGTATTCTCAGAAATTTTTAAATTTTGGAGTTGTGAATAAGGGCTGTGGGCCTCTGTTTAAAAAAAATGCATTTAAGAGTCTGTACTTCTGTCCCTACAAGTCCGATTGTGCATCAATGCCCCGTTGCTTTTTAGCTATGTGATACTGGGCAAATCATTCTTTACACTTTTATTTTTTCACATCCAAGATGTAAGCAGAAATGTGCTTTTTTTCCTTCTGCATTTTGTGTATTAAATAATATACAAAGATGACACATCTGGGCTTAGAAAGTATTCCTTAAAAGACTAGATTATACCCTATGTAATATATTTGAAATTGATAATATTATCTGTATAAATGACAAGGCTGCTTTTTAGATCTGTTCCTGACTTAGCCCCTCGATATTTGCTCTATTTTCCAGCTATAATAGTAATCAAGTAGTATTACATTTTCAGATCTCCAATTACTCAATTGCACCATTTTGCCTGGTTATTTTGACCATCTTAATGAAAGCAGCTCAGCAGCTCCCAGGCCCCCCAATCAGTTATTCCGAAGCTGACAACGGTGACAGCCTGCATGTGTGAAGTGACTAAAAGGAGTATATTTTTCCTTTCACATAAAAGTTATTAAAGGTGAAATCCATGAAGAATAATAAAATTTTACAAGGAAATGTTAAAAAATATTACAATTATAAAAGGGGTCCTTATCATCCCTAATCAAATAAAGCACCACCAATTGGTAGTACTTGCCTGATAGAAAATCACTCAGGAAAGATGATTAAAAACACATTTTCCTCAAGGCTAGATTTGTCTTCAGACACTCATCCCTGGGTGTCTTTCCCTCCCTTCTCTAGACATTATCCAGTGGTTGAGTGCTTAAGATAGGTTGGTTAATTACAGTATTAGCCTAAGGCACAGGACATGACCAGAATAAATTTTCTGCAAGAAAAATCACATGATGTATCACAAAGTGAAATAGAGACTTTAAAAATCAGCAATTGTCTATGTTATCTTGACTTGGAGGCTGCCTACCAGCAACATTTATAGGGCTGCAGAATGGTGTGGGAAAATAAAGTGTGGAAGCACTTGGGAGGCTTGGGGAGGGCACTCACCCTGAATCTGCTTCAGCACTATTTACCAGGTGGGTAGTCTTGGGTGACACTTAATTTGTCTGAGCTTCATTCATTTTTTAAATGGTAATAATGTCTATCAGGCATGATAACTAAGAGCCCTACTTACAGATGGTAAGACTGAAGCTCAGAGAGCTTGCATAACCCACACAAAGCTACACAGCTGGACAGCTGGATTTGAAGTTGTCTATTGCTCCTACCAACTATTAGCCATTAGGTCACTTGTAGCCAAGCAAACACACTAGAAAGTGTTCAGTTAGGAAATATTTATTGAGTGCCAAGAATATAAATATTTTGTCAATCTGTACCTGGAAGGAAAGGCCTCTGGAATAGTTCATCACAAACTTCCCAGAGGACTTCAGGAAATCAAGAAAGGTATAGAGGTGTTAACATTTTGGGGAATAACCTGTGAGTGTTAGGAATGATCATATCAGGATCCAAAACCAGCACCTGATATTCTCTGTGCCACGGCAGAAATACCATTTGTCTAAGAAGATCCCACACATGAGACAGGTGAAAGGGTGTTTCAAGTGACAGCTTGTGAAGAGGTGTTTGAATGGAGAATGAGTAACAAAGCTGAACCAACACGAACATCTGTCATCCTTACATACTGGGTGAGGCTCAGCATGCCAGATTCCTTTTCCCAGTATTGTTCATTCCTCCAGGATCCTCATTACCCCCGATCATTCCCCTTACCCTATCCAATGAGAAATGTCTGCATAATTCTATTGCAAACACTTTGGCTGCAAGTAACAGAAAACTTGATTCCAGCTGACTTTAAGGAAATTTATTCCATAAAATTGAAGCGATTAGGTAGCTTTCAGGAAGTAGGACTGGATCTTTCGTTGAAATTCTCTTTATTGTTGTTGGAATTGTCAGTGTTCCCCCAAAAATGTATGTTGAAATCACAACTCCCAGAACCTCAAAATATAACTTTGAGATAGAGGTAATCAAGTTAAAACAAAGTAATCAGGGTGGACCCTAATCCAATATGACTGATGCTTTTATGAAAAGGGAAAGGACAGAGACAAACATGCATAAGAGGAAGATGATGTAAAGACACACAGTGTATTAGCCTGTTCTCACATTGCTATGAAGAAATACCTGAGACTGGGTAATTACAAAGAAGAGAGGTTTAATTGCCCACGGTTCTGCATGTTGTATAGGAAGCATGGCAGCATCTGCTTGGCTCCTGGGGAAGACACAGGAAACTTACAGTCATGGAAGAAGGCAAAGGGGAAGTAGGCAAGTCTTATATGGCCAGGGCAGGAGGAAAAGAAAGAGGGAGGAGGTGCTACACACTTTTAAATAACCTGATTTCACAATGACTCACTCACTGCCATGAGAACAGCACTGAGAAGATGGTGCTTAACCATTTCTGAGAAACCACCCCTATAATCTAATCATGCCCACCAGGCCCCACCTCCAACACTGAGGATCACAATTGAACATGAGATTTGGTTGGGGACACAGATCTAAACTGTATAACACAGAGATATGGCCATGGGACTGGAATGGCATCTACAAGCCAAGGAACATCAAAGAATTCTGGCAAACACCAAAAGCCATAAGATACAAGGGAAGATTGTTTCCCTAGAGCTATAAGAGGGAGTACAGCCCTGCCCTGCCAACACCTTAATTTTAGACTTCTAGTCTCCATAGCTGTGAGACAATACACTTCTGTTGTTTTAAGCCACCAGGTTTGTGGAGCTTTGTTACAGCAGCCCTAGCAAACTCATACAGTGACCTTCTCCATGGGTTGTCTTCCTATGTTAGCAAAATGGATGTGACATTTCCAGGCTTCCTGATAACATCTAGAGGAATATGTGGGTCCTCTGTTCCCAGGCCTCCTCCTTAGGACCAGGAAAACCTTTCCTATCATCCCTTTCCTTCCAGCAAACTTGCTGTCATCTCTCATTGGAAGGATTGAGTAACAGGGTTATTCCTAGAATTAAAATAACTAGCTTCGATTAATCACATGGGAAGAAATTGATGTTATGAAGACAACCACTTGGGTTAGACCCAATACCTGCACAAGATTTCTCAGCTCTGTCTCCAAAGCTGCTCCCACATTCCCCATGCAAACAGGGTTTGTAAATAGACATGTGGTAGAAAGCTGCTGTTTAACTCCTTTCGCCAGAAACATCTGGACCCCAGATCCTTCCCAAGATGCCCAAATAGGTACCTGCAAAGCAGCTAGCATGGGGCCGGACACAGAGTAGATCAGTTGTGGATTCCTGTTCTTCCTGTTTTTATGGTACTGGTCGGTTTCTGTCACATACCATTGACATTACACACGGGTCTTATTGCCTTCACTAGTCTACAGGTGTCTTGAGGTTGAGAACATGTGCATTCCTTACACCTCCAAGAGCACTTAACACTGTGCAGTGGATCTGTAAGCATCAGTAAGTAGAGTCAGAAAGGAAAACAGCTAGGACTGCATCCATATACAAGCCCAAGAGATGGAGAAGTGATGCTCGAATTCTACTTAATGGAAAAACAAAGAATGCTATGTTGATAGAATTTAATAAAACAACTTTGTCATCTCAAGCCAATAACTTTCTGTTCTAGTTTGGACCAAACAGCTACACTGCTAAATAGAAATAACAAGTAAGATGAAATCCTGATGTAAGGCAATATGCAACAGTTCCTGTTTTGTTGGGATGAATATATTGTATGAGTACAATTTACATGAACTATTCATTCAGGAACAGCCTGTACAGGTCCTAAGACAGATTGGCATAAGAAAGAACAACCACAGTCTTTCTGTAACAAAGACAAATTGCATGTTTTTCCATAATCGCCTAACAAAAGCTTATAAGCAGCTTCAGTAAGGTTTTACTCAGTTTTTCTCTCCATTTATTATAGAAAGCAACTGCCTCTAAATTACTGAAATAAATGCAGTAAACATTCACTGTCCATCTTTAACCAGCTCTGTGTGTTTATTCTTTCTGATTTCCCACTAAAATAATAATAAACGGGCCTCATATGCTTTGCAGTTGTACAAATGGGGATAGTTTTTATTTCTAAGTAATATATTACCCTCTATAACACAAAGAACTTAAATGTTAGTATTTATTTGATATAGGTTTTCTTAATTTGCATTGTCTAAATGTTAATTACTTACTCTATTGAATTTTCACTTATAAAATATGTCCGAAAGAGTCACTGCACAATAGAAGCAAGAAATGCTGTAAAACACATAATGACAAGTTAACTTTCCCTTCCCCTTACCACCAAAATGACTAGTCATGCAGTTAGTTGTATTAAAGGAATTACCAAGAAGTTTGAAGAAACAACTTCCTCCTTAATTTTTTAAATTATTTGTCAGATGCCGTTAGAGTGTATGACATTTTTAATAGAGTCAAGGTTTATTTTAATCTTTAAAACTATTAGTTCAATTAATATTGCTGAAATCTTTAATTTTTGTTGTTTTGTCTTTCACGTATTTTTAATTTTGTCATGAAATATTTGAGGTGCAAAAAGATATGAAGAATAATAAAACATACTCCTCCGTGGCCATACTTAAGCACCAAGTTGGCAATAGACCTGAAGTCCTTGGGTGCCCCTTCCTGATCACTATCCTCTCACTCTTTCATAGAGAATCACTTTTCTGAATTTGATGTGTGTTTTGTTAATTTCTTTATGCTTTTAATGCATATATGGACATCAACTGAAAATCACGTATCTTTTGTATAATTTAAACTTGCCTTATACGGTCTCATTCTGTACTATTTCTCCTGCTAATGGCTTTTATTGCTCAATATTATGTTTATGAGAGTTACCTAATTGAGTACATGGAGCTGTATTTTATTTATTGTCATTACTGTATAAAAAGCAACTATATATTATATTACATATATGATACATTCTTTATATAGACACAACACAATTTATTTTTTCATTTTCCTGTGCAGGAGGCAAATTCTAAGCTGTCCTCCATGATATCTCCCCTCTAACGTCCATATCCTGCATCATCCCCTGCCCTTCGATACTGGTAGGATTTGCGAATATGATGGGCTGTCATTCCTGTGAATAGGTTGCTAAGCATTTAATGTTGAGTCATTCATAAATGGTTATTGTCATGGGTGGGCCTGACCTAATCAGAGGTACTGGACTTTTCTTGGAGAGATTCAAAGCAAGAAAGGGTCTTCTGTTGGTTTGCATTAGGAGATATACCTAATGTAAATGATGAGTTAATGGGTGTGGCACACCAACATGGCGCATGTATACAAATGTAGCAAACCTGCATATTGTGCACATGTACCCTAGAACTTAAAGTATCATAATAAATAAATAAATATATATATATATATATATATATAAAAATAAATAAAAAGAAGTAAGCCTCCACGTTGCAAAGTGCTATGTGGCCAAGACCCTGGCCAACAGCCATCAAGAAAGCAGGACTCTCAGTCCTGCAACCCTAAGGAACAACTCTCTGATAATAACCCAAATGAAGTTAGAAGAAGACCACAAGCTCCAGATGAGACCAAAGCCCAGCTAGCATCTTGATTTCCACCTTTTGAGACTCTGAGCTGAGAGCAGGGTTATATTACACCATGCCGGCATTCTGACCTCCAAAAACTGTGAAATAACAAATGAGTGTTAAGCTGCTACGTTTGTGGTAATTTGTTACACATCAATAGAAAACTAATGCATCCGGGTGTTGGATGTTTGTTTCTAAATTTTGCAAATCCAAACAGTACTGCTCTGAACATTTTTACACGTTGATTTGTGCACGTGTGAAATCATTCTTTTTGGGGTATGTAGCTGGGAATAGAGCTGCTGGGTCTTAGAATGAACATATCCTCAATTCTCATAGGTATTGATAAACTTGCATTCCAAAGTACTTTTACCAATTTATCCTGAACTATCAGCAGTATAAGAGTATTCTCTACTTCACCACTCAGGAACACTTGGTCTGGTCAGGCTTTGTTTTGCTTGAAACATTGAGCTCTTCATTTAGCCTGAATTGATTTTTGTGGCTGCTGTGAGAGAGGGAACAATTTTATTTTCTTTCCATTTGGATAAACAATTGCCACAGTACTATTTATTGACCAATCTATTCATGCCTCATAGTTCTGCATCATATGCCAGCTGTGTCATAACGTGGTTCCATGTGTGAGTGCCCAAGTCAAGAAGCACAGGCTCCCTTGTCATCCCCTTTTGTCATTGTTAACTATATAGCTTTGCTCAAGTATCTCAGCAGTCTCCTCCTTTCAAGGGTTCATAAGGACTTTGCACCTTATGTCTGACACATTAAAAACCAAAGTCTAGCAGAGATCAGAAATTCTCAATTGACTTTTCTTGATTCAAGCTGCTTCTTAACTTTTGGTCCCTGGAGTTTTTAATTATTTTCTTAGACTATTAACCTTTAAAATGATACTTTTTGTATTTTATCCAGAATTTCCTGGGGTTTTTGAATTTTTTTTTTCCATACAGGATGAGAAACTGAGGTTCACTAATAAATTTTTGAGAAGAAGAAAAAAAAAGTACCCCATTGGACTCTCAGATGGATAGACTTTTTTTGTTTTAATTATACTTAAAGTTCTAGGGTACATGTGCACAACGTGCAGGTTTGTTACATATGTATACCTGTGCCATGTTGGTGTGCTGCACCTATTAACTCATCATGTACATTAGGTATAACTCCTAATGCTATCCCTCCCACCCCAAAACAGGCCCTGGTGTGTGATGTTCCCCACCCTGTGTCCAAGTGTTCTCATTGTTCAATTCCCACCTATGAGTGAGAACATGCATTGTTTGGTTTTCTGTCCTTGCGATAGTTTGCTCAGAAGGATGGTTTCCAGCTTCATCCACGTCCCTACAAAGGACATGAACTCATCCTTTTTATGGCTGCATAGTATTCCATGGTGTATATGTGCCATATTTTCTTAATCCAGTCTATCACTGATGGACATTTGGGTTGGTTCCAAGTCTTTACTATAGTGAATAGTGCTGCAACAAACATACGTGTGCATGTGTCTTTATAGCAGCATGATTTATAATCCTTTGGGTATATATCCAGTAATGGGATGGCTGGGTCAAATGGTATTTCTAGTTCTAGATCCTTGAGGAATCACCACACTGTCTTCCACAATGGTTGAACTAGTTTACAGTCCCACCAACGGTGTGAAAGTGTTCCTATCTCTCCACATCCTCTCCAGCACCTGTTGTTTTCTGACTTTTTAATGATTCCCATTCTAACTGGTGTGAGATGGTATCTCATTGTGGTTTTGATTTGCATTTCTCTGATGGCTAGTGATGATGAGCATTTTTTCATGTGTCTGTTGGTTTCATAAATGTCTTCTTTTGGGAAGTGTCTGTTCATATCCTTTGCCCACTTTTTGATGGGGTTTTTGTTTGTTTTTCTTGTAAATTTGTTTAAGTTCTTTGTAGATTCTGGATATTAGCCCTTTGTCAGATGGGTAGATTGTAAAAATTTTCTCCCATTCTATAGGTTGCCTGTTCACTCTGCTGGTAGTTTCTTTTGCTGTGCAGAAGCTCTTTAGTTTAATTAGATCCCATTTGTCAATTTTGGCTTTTGTTGCCATTGCTTTTGGTGTTTCAGACACGAAGTCCTTGCCCATGCCTATGTCCTGAATGGTATTGCCTAGGGTTTCTTCTAGGCTTTTATGGTTTTAGGTCTAACATTTAAGTCTCTAATCCATCTTGAATTAATTTTTGTATAAGGTGTAACTAAGGGATCCAGTTTCAGCTTTCTACTTATAGCTAGCCAATTTTCCCAGCACCGTTTATTAAATAGGCAATCCTTTCCCCATTTCTTGTTTCTCTCAGGTTTGTCAAAGATCAGATGGTTGGCCAGGCGTGGTGGCTCATGCCTGTAATCCCAGCACTTTGGGAGGCCAAGGCGGGCGGATTACAAGGTCAGGAGATCGAGACCATGATGAAACCCCGTCTCTACTAAAAATACAAAAAATTAGCCGGGCGCGGTGGCGGGCACCTGTAGTCCCAGCTACTCGGGAGGCTGAGGCAGGAGAATGGCGTGAACCCAGGAGGCAGAGCTTGCGGTGAGCCAAGATTGTGCCACTGCACTCCAGCCTGGGGGACAGAGTGAGAAAAAAAAAAAAAAAAAAAAAAAAAAAAAAAAAAAAAAAAAAAAAAAAAAAAAAAGATCAGATGGTTGTAGATGTGTGGTATTATTTCTGAGGGCTCTGTTCTGTTCCATTGGTCTATATCTCTGTTTTGGTACCAGTACCAAGCTGTTTTGGTTACTGTAGCCTTGTAGTATAGTTTGAAGTCAGGTAGCATGATGTCTCCAGCTTTGTTCTTTTGGCTTAGGATTGTCTTGGCGATGCAGGCTCTTTTTTGGTTCCTATGAACTTTAAAGTAGTTTTTTCCAATTCTGTAAAGAAAGTCATTGGTAGCTTGATGGTGATGGCATTGAATCTATAAATTACCTTGGGCAGCATGGCCATTTTCACAATATTGATTCTTCCTATCAGATGGATAGACTTTTTAAAATAAGCACCATCTAGGGCAGGCCGTCCCAGTATTTGCCTTTACCATCCGCAGCCTCACAGTCTTTTGCCTTTGTTTGCATTGAGGATATTGTGTCCTCTTTGAATATCATAGCCTCAGCTTTATCCTCCCCCAGTCTTCCACACCGTTGAAAATCATCTTTCACAAAATCTTTCGTACCTATTTATGATGAAGATAAATAAAGCATGGGGTTGATTTTTCATTCATAATTCTATCAACATTCTTTATGCAATGGAGCTAGGAAGTATACAGACATGAAAAAAATGTAGTCACTGCCCTCTTTAACTATAGCATTGTCAAGAACCCAAGGAAGAACTGAAACAACGTATCCCATAGTAGAACACATAAGAAAGATCTCAAGTAAGCCAAAGGTGACATATGCTACAATAGGTGTACTCAGTTCTAAAGTAATAGCAAAGACGCTTGGGAGAGTATTTTAAAATTCTGGGAATTTACTCTGTGCTTAGTGCTTCCAAATATCAGTTCATTTAATAAGAGGAAAATATTGCTTCCAGAGAAGGAGGTCTGCAGAGCTTTATAAAGATTTGTCTTTAGGGGTGAATATAATTTCAACAGATAGGGATTTGGGTCATGGCATTAGATGAAGGCATTCCTTATAAGAAAAAACAAATGAGTAAATTAGAAACATGGAGAATCACAGGCATGGAGGGGACATATGACCAAAGGATGGCAGTAGCAATGGGAAACCAGACATGGAGGGTTTTCAGTGGTTGGAATTGGGACACAAGGGAGCCTTTGAAGATTTTTACTCTTTTTTTTCTTGGAGAATAGCAGAAGAGCTATTTTGAGGAAAGTTATACTGGAAGAAATGTTATTTCTCTGAGGAGGTATTTTCATTGAATGAAATTCGTTTTTATTGATGAAAGACAAGAATTTATGATCAGTTGATAAATTTCAGGCATCTTTGGAGGTATTGTTTTTTTTTTTTCTGAGGCTATTACTGTGTCAAATCTTTTACAGTCTCATAAAACTGAGTCTCGTCTGAAGCTTTAGGCCAAATTGTTATCCATGTGTGAGCGTGACTCTGCAATAGAAACTAACAATTCATCTAATTTTAAAGTAATCCCAAGAGATATATATATATATATAGTTTTTGTAATTGTCTCCCCCCCCCCCGAAAAAAAGCTGTAGCATTAACTTTCTTTATTTCCTTTATAACATTAGGATTTTTTCCTTGCTCCTGTTTGAATTTATTTTTGTGGTGACTCATCAGTGGCATAATGATGAAATGATAAAATAATATCCTGTGTACTTCCTTTTAGAGGATGAATCACATAAAGTTGACCATCTTTTCCTGCTGTTGTATGTTAATATCACTGGTCCACTGAACTGCAATGATCAGAATTATGACTTTCCTTGAATAAAGCATCCTGTTTCTACCCCAACCCTAGAAGTGTACTCTTTCAGGGAGAATCTATTTTTGCACCTCATCTTATTTTGATAGTTTTCCACCAATCATCTTACTTGCAATTTCCCAACTATTTAATTGTCATTTTACAATAATATTACTTTATTTAATAATTTTATTAATATTATTTTAATAATCAGACTGTTCCACTGTTCAAACTTTAAAAATAAGTGAAAGTCATTAATGAAAAGTATTGTCTCATTCCATTAGAATGAGCTTCCACAGGTATGTTTTCAGTGACGAAAACATGACTGTGTTATTAAATATTTTGTTGAGTCTTGCCTACAAAAAGAGGGCAGTTCATACATTCGTTTGTGTTTGTACACCTTCTAGCTCCACTGCATAAAGAACGTTGATGGAATTTTGAACAACAAAACAGGCACATGATTTATGTAGTCTTGCCTACAAAAAATACAACCTTTAATGAGACTCTATTGTCGGTCCCTCATGGCTACACACAATTTCCTATCAATAAAACAGGAAAATACATAACTTAGAGGATTGGTAGGAGGGTTAAAGGAAGTAATCGATGCAAAGTAGTTAGCGCTGAGCCTGCCATGTAAACAGGCACTTAACAAGTAGTAGCAGTTGTTCTTCTTAAATGCATGGAAAGCCCATGTCTTAGCATGGCATGCTGAATTCCTAGCAGCACTCACGTAGCCCAATATCCAAGGGTAAATGACTGGAGAATTAGCTCAACATCCAAGAGTAAATGACTGGAGAATTAATGGAATGGTGGGCACTCAGTTTTCTGTGTTGTATACAAAGTTTAAAACTTTAAAAATAGTCCCCAATTCCAGTTTAGAAGATTATTTTTAATCAGTCTTTTACAACTTTCCAAAAAAAATGCAAAAGGTGAAAAAATCATATTACAGAAAAATAACACAAACTGACAAGTTATTTCCAGAAGCTGAAATAGCTTATCATTAACTATTACATATATGGAATGAAACAGAGACCATTCAACCAATGATATGTGTATTCATTCTTTCTCTTGGGTGTACACCTCTTGGACGTAACACCCAGAGTCTTAGCATGCCAGAAGACTAAAATGCCTATCTCTGCAGAGGACTGTCTCTAACAGGTTTTCTAGGAATCAATGTTGAAATGTTAATTTCCAGGAAGCATTATGAGATAAAGCATAATGTGTGAACATGTGTGAGCATGCATCTGGCTGAGCACATGTGTGTGCAGGTGGGGGTGGGGAAGGAGAGAGGGACCCCCTGAGCAAATGGAAGCTAATGGGCTGCATCCTATAATCTTATATTGTGCAATACAAAAGACAAAGCAGAGCAGCTGGGACCAGATACAGAAAGAACCTTAGTAGCTAGTTTAGATGGAGTTCTGCAGTATTGCTGCTGTGGTTTTTGCTGTTGCTTCTTTGCGGTGTCATTTTAGTTTTCAGAATTCCAGAGAAAAAGGCAACAGGCAAAATATAAAAATCCTGCCTCAATCCGACAGAAATATACTTGATAAATTCCTGTGAGAACTCTACAAAGTTAGCAATAAAGTATGCATATTAATATAAACCACCAAAAAGTGAATTCTGTTAGCAGTCTAGACAAATGTCACATTCCCTGTCTCTTGGGATAAACCAAGTCATTTCAAGTTGAGTAAAAAGAAGCAAAGCCAGTGGGATTATGCAAAGGTACAGCAAATGAAAGGAAAGACAACACTCTCTTGAAGAGTGAGGAAGAACTTTCCTGTATTGTTTACTAAACAAAGATTATCTTCATCTTAGAGTTGCTGCCAATTCAACAATAAGTAAAAAGAAATGTTTATTATATTTGGCCTTGTTCTAACAGAATATAATGTGTCCAGCACTAATTATATCCAGGTCAAATAAATTTAATCAAAATTTAAAGTAATTAATCTAAAAATATACAAATTCAGATGGAAACAAAAAATGGCACTCCAAACCTAAAAAGCTCATCATGAGGACATTCATGTTTCCCAGAGTCCCGGCACAAGTGTGACTAATTTTTCTAGCAAATATACACTTTGATAGACAAACATGTTTATACAAGTTCTACAATGATTATGAGGTACAAACTCGTTCCTAGGGAAGCATAATTCTTCCTGATCAAGTCCAGAAAGACATTTTGCTGGATGTTATTAATAGTGATGGTTACGCTATGTGACTGCTTTTTTATGTGTGAGACCTTACGACAAGAGCCTTGCAGAAAAATAGATGGATGGATATACACAGAGAGAGAGGTGCACACACACACACATAGATATCCACATGTATCTAATATCATTCTCAAAACGACTTCATTAAGGAAAATTATAGATGTTATAAAAAAGAAGCAGTGAGGACCAGCACCAGAAATTGATGAGAACCAACAAGAAAACATATGAAGCTACAATAATTAGAAGAGTATGACTTACGGTCCACAGACGGATGATGAATGGGCAAACACATAGGTGTTAGCCCATTCTTGCATTGCTATAAAGAAATACCTGAGACTGAGCAGTTTCTAAAGCAAAGAGGTTTAATTGACTCACCATTCTGCAGGCTGTACAGGAAGCGTAGCACCAGCATCTGCTCCTTGTGAGGCCTCAGCAAGCTTCCAGTCATGGCAGAAGGTAAAAGGGGAGCAAGCAGTTTCACATGGTGAGAACAGAAACAAAAGAGAGAGGAGGAGGTGCCAACTCTTTCAAACAACCAGATCTCCCGTGAATTTAGAGCTTAGAGCAAGACGTCACTTGTTATCATAGACAGCACCAAGCCATTTGTGAGAGATCTGCCCCGTGACCTAAACATCTCCCACCAGGCCCCACCTCCAGCACTGGAGATCACATTTCAACATGGGATTTGGAAAGGACACACATACAAACCATGTCACCATGTATTCACTCAAACAATATTAACAAAGTATCACAATGAATGATTAAAAGACTTGTTAAACAAGTTAAGTTGGGAATACTAACGCCCTCTCCTATTATGTATCAAAACATTTTCTTGATTAATTAGAGCAAGGATATTTAAAGAATGAAAATGTAGAGAACAAAAAGAAATAAAATCTTAATATTGGATAGTCAAAGACCACCTAAACCTAAAAGAATAAAAGCAGTTAAGGCCGGGCGCGGTGGCTCAAGCCTGTAATCCCAGCACTTTGGGAGGCCGAGACGGGCGGATCACGAGGTCAGGAGATCGAGACCATCCTGGCTAATATGGTGAAACCCCGTCTCTACTAAAAATACAAAAAACTAGCCGGGCGAGGTGGTGGGCACCTGTAGTCCCAGCTACTCGGGAGGCTGAGGCAGGAGAATGGCGTAAACCCGGGAGGCGGAGCTTGCAGTGAGCTGAGATCCGGCCACTGCACTCCAGCCTGGGCGACAAAGCGAGACTCCGTCTCAAAAAAAAAAAAAAAAAGAATAAAAGCAGTTACAAAGAAGAATGAATTTGAACTTTTAAACAAGCCAAAAATAACCACCAAAAATATTTTTTAAACAAAGGAAAATGTGAACTACAACTTTAACTTACCATTTCAGTAAGAAAATGTCAAATGGGCAAGATTTATTTGCTATATTTGGTTTTTGTTATCGACAATGCACCCTGCTGGCAAGGAAGCAGAGACACTGTGATGTGCACACAGGCATGCGACGGTGAAAATTTGTGTAACTTTTCTGAGAATTGGTTTCTTATTATATAAAATGACACTAACAAGCATCTTATCCCTTGACCTCGTAATTGCATTTATAGAAATCTCTCCTAAGTAACCTGAGATGCCTACAAAGATTGATCTTCAAAAAATGTTTTTGTTGCATTATTTAATGTTTTGAAAATTTTGAAATAATTTTTCTGTCCAACCATAGTAGAATGACTCAGTAAATTTTGATATATAGTGGTTTATCATACAGTTATCAAAACTATATTTTTATAGACTAATTAGTGATGTAAGTCATGAGGGAGAGAAATGGTGATGATAAAATATTTTTTAAAATTACACGAAACTATATTGGCAGCTGAATTCAGTTTTGATTCAAGTACATTTATATGCCTGGAAACAAACTGATAGAATGTTTAAATTATAAAACAATATACATATATTTTTGTTATGTATGTGTGTGTGTGTGTGTGTATATATATATAAACTGTTTGGATTATTTTATTCTTCATATATTTTGGTATTTTCAGATATTTTACTATGAAAATCTTCAAAAGTAGAAACAGGTTGATTGATAAATAGTTATAAAACCTTAACTTATAGTTAAACATCAATGAGAAAAAAACATTTTTTAAATGGCAAGTGCATGTCTAAAAGAAAGAAAATACACACACACACACGGACATGCTAGTTATATTTACAATAAAACTAATTTAGGTTTTTGACTTGCAAAATGTTTTATTAAAGTCAAATAATTTCAATTAAGTGTTTATTCATCAACAGCTATCAAGTTTATTTTTAAGGTATTAAAGTACTAAATAAGCAGTGTTAGAAGTGTGGCTTTGAAATTTATATCTGCAAAAGACCACATCATTTTTGCTAAAGCTCTTTATTTGTGAACTTAGCGAAGACGTATGAGAAATCAAAGTTGATTACACAGGTTACTTTTTCACATGATAAGAGAAAGATACGGGGAGGAAGGACGGCAGGAATTGGGTGAGATTTTACAAAATCTCACATTTAAGACTTCTAAAAATTAAGTATTGGGCATGAGGAACGAGTAGAGAAAATAATAGTCACATATCCACATTTGTAAAGAGAGGAACAATAGCCAGGCAAACTCCATGTCTGAAGTGTTGTTTATTTTAATATGCAAAACATAAGCATTTCTCTGACCAAAGCTGCTTTCTATTTAAAGCTAAATAGAAAAATCTTATTCTTTAGCATAGTTATACAAATGAATAAGAGAACATAGTGAAATTTCCTATGTAGATTCTGTGCTGTTATAGTTATGGAAGTATTTTTAATTAATCCTCCATTTAACAATGGGGCATACATCCGTGTTTTTTGGAGCACTGTTTTGTATAT
Source organism: Macaca thibetana thibetana (assembly GCF_024542745.1). Taxonomy (NCBI): domain Eukaryota; kingdom Metazoa; phylum Chordata; class Mammalia; order Primates; family Cercopithecidae; genus Macaca; species Macaca thibetana. The sequence goes on along the minus strand of NC_065594.1, from coordinate 81,013,489 downwards.
ATTAGTAAATTATCATTGTAATGAAATGAAAATATCAACTTCATGTACAATTTTGTAGCACATATTTGCCAGTGAAATGCATAACTTACATTACAAAAATTTAATGTGGCTGACATTAGCAAAATCTCTTATTAAGAAATAGGTCATAAGTACTCCAAGAAACTTGACAGTCTGTTCCATGAAGAGCATTAATTCAAAAGTCCCCCATTTGCATAAATCTCCAGGTCTCATTTTCACAGCTGTTTGTTGTCAGCTAGACCGTTGCAGTTCAAAATTATTTTAACATAACCAGTGGGAAGTATACCTTTCAACTAAAAATACCATGCTCTGCAAGAAAGATTGTCAGGAGTAAAATATAAGTTCATTCGGTCGATCTTGATATTTTTCCTTAAAATAAATATTTCTAATGCAGGAACTTTAAGTCCCAAATTACTGAAATAATTTTATTAAAATATATTTTGTAATTTTATATTTTCATAAAAATAAAACGATTATGTGATCATATGTAAAAATGTTCATCAGTAGCGCTTATTTTAGCAAAGAGTGAAAAATACTGAGGATATCTATTTTTCATTAATCAGCCAAGCATTGTATGGAGTGCAAGATAGGTACCCAGGACTATGCTACAAAAAAGAGGATTAAAATTTTTAGATATTGCTGAGAATATGCATGTATATTGTTGTTCATTTTAATAATGGAAAGCGATCAGTAATTATTAGATCTTAAATGTCTTTTACCTGTAACACCCAAAAGGACAGCAGGAAATCAAAGTCAAGAGATCTCAGACTGGATACTAAGCAACACTATTTGCAACCTGTAAGCTGGAGTTCATGATTTAAACCCTGTGTACTTCAGCTCTCCACCTGCAGTAGGGGCCATTATACCTACAGTAATCACTTCAAAGGGTCATTGGTAAGATTATATTAAATAATGGACAACTACTGTGGAACTGCAAAGCACCATACAAATGCTAGTCCTGGTTCAGTGCCTGTTCTCACGTCATTTCATCTTGGCTGCAGTGAAATCCTAGTACAAATTCATGATCTTGTCCAGTTGTCATTTATGGTATAATACATAAAAGTTAACCCAAGCATAACCAAGGAAAGAGACAATTGGACATACCTACGTATATTTTCATAACTAGCAAAAAGATTCGCTGGTTTTTGCCAATGTGCTTCTGTTATTTTTTTTTCTTTTACTCTTGAAATTATATTTAAGTGTAGACTCTACTTAAGTAAAGTAATTTGCTGCTGAAATGGGCATAATGTTCTGATGTCTGCTTTGCTTCTAATTATGTTCAAGCTCATTTTGACATTTAAGGCCAATGACATTAGTCTAGATTCAGTGAGACTTTTCCTTAGTCATCTAAAATTTGAACAATAAACAGTTTTTTTCTCCTCTCTCTTTATTCATTTAAGTGGAATGCTTGGCAACAAGCATATTTTGGGAATTGTAAAAGCAAAATAAATAATGTGGGTTCATTTTGAAACAAGAACAACTTGGTCTTTCTTGCCAACATAAAAGGCAGTCACAGAATTAATTGAAACCACCAGTTTCAACTTTATTTCCTCCGAAATCACAAGGAATAAGGAATTATTTTATAGATATATTGATATTTTAAATGCTTCAGTTCTATTAACACAAAGGTAATTGACTTCAACAGATCTCTAACTTCAAAAGAGTTCATACATAGAGAGAGATATATAAAAATAGGTACAAAAACTTTATCATTTAAAAGTCACTCATAATTAAACTCCCCAGAGCAGGACCCTACACCAAAATTCAGTTAGTGTTCCATTGTGTTTTAACATCCCATCAAGTGATGACTTAAGACATAGAGCAAAGCACTTAATTTACTTGCCTCCTTATCTTCAGTAAATTTGCCAACTCCGCAAGTTTTACTGTTGATTCAATAGAAGACCCTTATGAGTTGACAGCACCAAAAGGCAATTCATAGCACCTATTAATAACAAGTCACTGTAGCCTCTTTAACTTTTATAGGTAAGATCTGGCTTGGAAAAATAGACTGGAAAGTATATTATTAAAAAAAAAGAAAATTTTCCAATTGACTACCATTATCAATTAATAGATCATAGAATAGTAGACCTTTATAGCTGGAAGATATGTATTGTGTACTTCAAAGATGAAAAGAAATAATGTCTTTGAAAACACTGTCAAACTTTCAAAATTATGTATCTAAAAGAAATTTCTTTAAAAAATAGTTTATCGTGTATAATTTTTGAACTTTATAAAAATGGAATCACACCATATATGACAAAACATTTTAAGTCATAAATAATACATAGGAATTCTGGGCCAGGCACAGTGGCTCATGCCTGTAATCCCAGCACCTTGGGAAGCTGAGGCGGGTGGATTACCTGAGGTCAGGAGTTCAAGACCAGCCTGACCAACATGGCAAAACCCTGTCTCTACTAAAAAATACAAAAATCATCCAGTTGTGGTGGTAGGCACCTATAATCCCAGCTACTCCAGAGACTGAGGCAGGAGAATCATTTGAACCTGGAAGGTGGAGATTGCAGTGAGCCGAGATCGTGCCATTGCACTCCAGCCTGGGTGACAAGAGTGAAACTCTGTCTCAAAAAAAAAAAAAAAAAAAAGAATACATAGGAATTCTGGAATTCAACCAGTGGGATAGAAGTTGCTTTTCCTTGTTACAATATTTTTAAGGCAGATTTCAAAATTATTATTTAAACTATTCTTTATATAATGCTTTATTATTTTTAAAGTATTCACATATATGTTATTTTGATTTTCAAAACAATTTTCGGGTGACATTGGGATTGCATATTTGAGGAAGACTGGTCTCAGGACAGCTGCGTGTTTTACCCAAAGCCATTAAGTAAGTCGGTGACTTAGACTCAGACCCTGTGAAAGCAGAGGCTGGGTACTTGGTTCTTGGCCTCACTGATCTGCCAGCTTACAGAGCATCCTGGTCTGCATATTCAGTGATTCAATCTCTATCTTAAACGTGGTCCCTCAGCCATTCCTTCTAGAAAGGTGATCTCTTTAGAGAGAGCAGTGATGGAGGTGGCTGAAGTTATACCTGGGGGAGAAGCTTTGAAAAGCTCCTGACTGATAGGCACATGTACCAATGGGAGCAGAAGCTTTGCTGGCAATGTCAAAGTCACTTTGGAGGCTGTGTGAGAAGGGAACCCATTTCCCTGGGATATAGCGCTCTCCAACAGGGCAGCTGGATGGCTAGGTGCAGCCATGGAGCATCGGATTCACCTAGGAATTGATATTTTTCCTGAGGGTTTCACAAAAAAACAAACAAACAAACAAACAAAAACAGAGAGATGGAATTTGAAGAACTGGGAAGAGTGTGATTGAATTGGAGGGATTTGAAATAAAGAAATAGCTACGGTCAATGGCTTTAACAAACAGTACTATATTTATACTGCAAATTCCAAATCCACAGTATTTGTATTTACGTACCATTTAGTTTAGCCACAGTAAGTTGTGGCTCTTGGAGCTTTTATTTACCGTGGGATTTTAAATACATTTCATGTCGTTTTCATTGGTTTTCCTTATGGTTTCCTAACCTCTAATTCTCCATAAGATCTTCATCCTGTCAGTTATGACTTTGCCAATCAATATACTTTTTAGAAATGTAACCCCAACATTAGATATGTCCAACATTTACCGTATATCAATATTATCCTAAAAATTGCTGAAGTTTTGAATAGATGAATAAGTTTTAAATCAAAGGAATTATAAAACAAAATATTAACAGATTATGAGGTCACTGGGTTTTTCTGAAGATGAAACTATTCTAATTATTGCTGTTTGGGGAAAAAAGAAACAAGGAGACTGAGTAGGTGAATCATTAAGGCAATTAAAAGCAGAAGAGATGTCGCTTTTACACTCAGTGAGTACCATCGAGGCAAGTCTTCTATTTGAGGGCTGTCTTATAGGAAGACATAACAGGGACTCTTTCACTAAAAAGGTTGAGCTACTATATAAATTTTCAAGTGGATTTTATTTTGAAAACAACTTTTTTTGTAGAGAAAGAGTTCTTGAAACCAGTTAAAGGTTTAAAAAGTAGATACAAGTTATGTTGTAAAATCAAAGTTATATGTGGATGGTACCAGTTGTATTCCCCACCACATTTTAACATTTTTAGTGTATATATTTTTAAATGAAAAAAATGTACATTTTACATGTATTTTAGTACAAACATTTAAAAAAAGTATCAAGCCAAAAGTAATTTATCAAAACATATGTTTACACAAAAGCTTGTATACAAATGTTCATAACAGCATTATTCTTAATAACCAAAAGGTGGAAACAACCCAAATATCAACTGATAAATAGATAAAATGTGGTATATCCAGTAATAAAATATTATTTGGCAACAAGAGGGAATGAGGTTCTAATGCATACTACAACATGGATGAACCCTGGCCACATATTGCCTGATTCCATTTATAGAAAATATCCAGGCCGGGCGCGGTGGCTCACGCCTGTAATCCCAGCACTTTGAGAGGCCGAGGTGGGCGGATCACGAGGTCAGGAGATCGAGACCATCCTGGCTAACACGGTGAAACCCCGTCTCTGCTAAAAATACAAAAAATTAGCCAGGTGTGGTGGTGGGCGCCTGTAGTCGCAGCTACTCGGGAGGCTGTGACAGGAGAATGGCGTGAACCCGGGAGGCGGAGCTTGCAGTGAGCTGGGATGGTGCCACTGCACTCCAGCCTGGGCGATGAGCAAGACTCCATCTCAAAAAAAAAAAAAGAAAATATCCAGAGTACAAAAAGCCATAGAGACAGAAAGTAGATGATTGATTTCCAAAGGCTGAGAGAGGTAGGAATGGGGAATGACTGCTAACAAGTGTGTAGCTTTTTTGGGGGGATAAAGAGAATGTTCTTAAATTAGATAGTGGTAATGGCTGGACAACCCTATGAATAAACTAAAACCCACTTAATTGTACACTTTAAAAGGTGAACTTTATGGTATGCAAATTGTATCTCCAAAACCTACTTCTTTTAAAAGTAATACATTTATATATATACACCCCTTCCCTAGTTCCTTAGTCCTTTCCATTCCAGTCCTGAGAGCTACAGGTTTATTGTATACACTTTCAAGCATTTATATGCACACAAAATCATATCTTTGTGCTTGGGATATAGCATATAGCTATATCTATATTGGCATATAAATATAGCAAAGGGATAGTACTATATATTCTACTTACTCTATTTTGACCAAAACCTAAGATGTTTAACCATTCTACTTTTTCTGAATATTTGACTATGTTTTAACTTAAATTGGTATCCACACATACTAAAATACCAAAATATGCATTGAGTCATCGAATTTCAAAGGTCATCCATGATATTTTTAAGGGCTTAAAACTCCTTTGCAAGATCTTTCAGCCTGTTTATTTCAGCATAGGAAAATACCCTTGCTTTGCCTTCACCTAACTCTAAGGAAGTCTATTAGAGATATTTAGGGTCAGAAATGAGTCCTCGGGGCTTGAGAGAGAAAAGGATCTTCTGCTATTGATGATCTGGCTCTGCCATGGCCCTGTGGCATGGGTCCTCAGTGGCTCTGTGGGAAGCCTGGTGGAGGCAATGTGGCCTAGCCCACCTATGTTGATGTTTAAGGGATGCTAGGAACAAAAGAGAAGCTATAGAGGCTTTTGCTTATCCTCCTTTCTTCCCTCTTTGGTGGTCTTATTTTTATCCAGTGCTCTTAATCTCAACTTATAACCAGAAATTACAGCACCAAAATGTGAGGGCACTTAGGGGAAAACTGTTTTCTGTTTTAGTAGTAATATCAAGGAAGATCGGGGACAAATGCAGAACTGGAAGCAAGGACTAAGGTTGGATTTAGCAGGATCTCCTGAAAGATTGGATGTAGGATGTGAGGAAATGAGATGAACCAAAGATGTCTTCAGGGTCATTGGCCTGAATAACTTGAAGAATGGATTTGCCATTTTCTTGGCTAGGAGGGAGTGCAGAAAGAATAGGTTTGAAAGTGGGGCAAGAGGAGTTTAATATGAGACATCACATACTTGAGATTCCTGTTATCTAACATCCGTCCAAGTAAAAATGTAGAGTTGATTCTGGAGGTGGGACTGGAAATACAACTGCAGAAGTCATTAGTACATACATGGGATTTAAAGGCATTATAATGGATGAGATCAAGCAGGTAGAGAGTACTGAGATACAAGAAAAGATCTGAGGTCAAGCCCTGAAGCTCTGCAACATTTAGACGTTAGGAAATTGAGGAGAAACCAGCAAAGGAGCATGCAAAGGGCTGGCATTGGATTTTGTGGCTCTCTAGTGTACCGCTTTTCTCTGTGTTTTCACCCGGAGCATCCCTGTGACATTTCTCTTCCTCACACTCTCCTGTTGTGCTTTCACCCTCTACTCTCTGGTTCTCACCCTGTTCTCATATATCCAAGGAAGATGATACAGTCTAATTAGAAAGAAGAACTGAACTCAGCTTACGGTTTTCAAAATCTTTCTTCTCCATTAGGTGAAAATCATTGCAGTCTGTTTATTCAATACGTTTTCTTTTCCACTTAAATTCTGTTCGTGCAGAGACTGATTCCTGGGAACATCAATGTGCTGGCAACTTTGACTTTGTAATTTCCCTTTTGTTGCCCCACTCAACTGCGTGGCTGATCTCCATTCATTTGTTCACTTCCAGAGTCTACTGTTGGCAATCTGATTTTTCTTCATAGTTTTCCATTTAAATTCACTAGAGATGCTTTTGATTTACTTAATTCTTTCCTGGCAGGGTAGAGTTGCTTGGTCCTGATCACCTCATAGCAAACTGGACCATTCTTAAGTAAACTACTCATCCCTGGTGCAGTTATCAGCAGGGAGGCATCTGCAGTATTAACAGTGATTAACCTGTATAGTGATGTTTAATATGTGATGATGTTACTAGCAGCAAACAAAATAGCACTTGTAAACACAGTTGTTTACCCCTACTTATGTGTATAGGTTTGGACTTGAGGGGTAAAATAGAAAAATAGGGCAAAATTACCCACTTCTCTGCGCCTAAAACCTAAGGAAATGAATAAAATGACCTGAGAAAATTACACCAGCATAACCGCAGTAAGGAAGAGCTACAATTTCATGCCGTTTTCTCTGAAAAGCAGCTAGGAGGAAAGAAAAGAGAAAGATGAAGGAGGAGGAGAAGAGAATGAGAGAGAGCCCAGAACACTCTAGGTTCATCCCTTAAGACTGTCTTCTAGAAGAAGAAGTTAAGAAAAATAAAAGTTGGAGAAGCACTAAATCGTATACTCAAATCCTCCAATCTGTGAAGTTTCTGGCCAAGGGCCTATGCAGAGCCCTGGAAAGTGATAAGAACCACTTCTGGGTAGAAGCCACTTATTCCAGAGGCACTAGAGCTCACCATTTTTATTTTTTTCAGCTGAGAAGGCTTGAGAGTGAAGGCAAAATGTCATACCTTCTGAAAATGAATCATCTCTCATTCTGCTACAAAAATGTAGCATAATGAAAATATGAAGAGATGAAAGCAGAAGGTTCAAGAGTACAGGAGGCTCAGGATGAAGAGGGGTGTCGAAAGCCCCAGGAGCTGTCCTATTCGCCCATACAGAGAACCAAAACCAATAGGAGGACACTGACTTCTCCCTCACCTGGAGTCAGTGGAGTGGGAATGATGGCTGGAGAGAGGCCAGTGAGTTTGGGGAAGTGAACGCTTAGGACTGATTAGTTCTGGCTGCAATAAAGATTGCCTGAACCTACCTGAATTGAAGAAATATCTGAAGTCTGATATTTCAAGCATAATTGTCCATACACAGCCTCAGCTAATACTTCTTTCCCTATACCCCTCTCCTCATTACTGAGACAGTAAAACACAGAGAAGAAAACCTGGTTGATAAATTGAAAAGGACACTAATGAGTGGGATGAGATATTTGGAATAATTCTCTGCCACTGTATTAGAAAGAACAAAAGATCTAGATAAAAGTGTTAAAAGTGGAAATTATGGCAACTGTGGAACCAGTCTAGAAAAAAATTAGTTCAAATTAGAACAGGTAGTGAGAGGACCTCAAGAACACTATCTATGAGAGTAAGAATCAAATGGTTTCTGGGCAATTGATGGTTTAAAGAAGAACATATGTAGAATAGTAAGAAGGGTTTATTCTGAATGATAAGTGTAATGCGTGAGAATATGGAAGCTACTTGAGGTAGAAGAAAGAAAGAATATATTTATTTTCCCAATAGGACATGTGAGAAACAGAAAATCTCAGCAAAAACAAAACCAAACCAAAAATTGCATTAACAATGGCTCAAATAGCGTGAGTTAAATTGGCCCAGATTCTGAGCAATTAATGGAAAGTAAGAAAGGTTCCATTTAACCTTGACCATTTACTGTCTAATACCTTACATGTCATTATATCAGAGTCTTGGAGGGGAAAGTATAATTTTAGAACATTACCTCAACCAACAGTGAGCAATGTTTTCATAGGAAACATTGACTATCAACATGTTGATTGTCAACTTGCTGAGAAGCACAGATGACCCAATTACGATAGAAAAAAACAAATGTAAATATTGTCTGGCCAGGCGCAGTGGCTCACACCTGTAATCCCAGCACTTTGGGAGGCCGAGGTGGGCAGATCACGAGGTCAGAAGATCGAGGCCATCCTGGCTAACATGGTGAAACCCCGTCTCTACTAAAAATACAAAAATTTAGCCGGGTGTGGTGGCGGGCGCCTCTAGTCCCAGCTACTCGGGAGGCTGAGGCAGGAGAATGGCAGGAACCCGGGAGGCGGAGCTTGCAGTGAGCGGAGATTGTGCCACTGCACTCCAGCCTGGGCGACAGAGCGAGACTCCATCTCAAAAAATATCTATATCTATATCTATATCTATCTATCTATCTATCTATATCTATCTATCTATCTATCTATATATAGTGAAACTTGAGGATGTAAATGTATACACGACACAAGATGGAAAATGAAAGCAGAGAGAAAAGGTGACCTGACAGGTGGCAGTGGTAATAACTTCATCTCACACTGGAAGGGGTCAAGTCTTTCTAGTTTGATGGAAAAAGAAATAGAGATTTACATACAAATTTAGAATTGGTTAAGGGAAGTGGGGAGAGGTGTTGTGGCTGAATGAAATCTTCACATATCATAGCAGAAGTCTATATCTGAAGTGGATAAATCAAGAAATCCTAACTAGGGATAGGCGTAACACCATCAGAAGTGAAAACAAAAAATTCCTGTCTCATTACTTATACCAAAATAAATTTCAGACTTAAACTGATTTAAACAGCCACTTCAGGTTCAACATGTTTAAAATAATAAAACAAGGAAAGTGTAAAACTACTGCATAAAACCATGGGTAAATTTCTGTCTAATCATGCAGTGAGAGAAGTCTTTTTAAGCAAAATAAAAACACTTAAAAGGAATGACAAATTAGGCCACACTGAAATGTAAAACTGATCTTTGCAAAAATGTAAGAAATGTATAGGGGAAAATGCATTGAACATACATGGCAGATAAAAGATGAGTTTTCTTAATTTGTAAAGAGTTGGTGGAAACCAGTAAAGAAAATAAAATGATCAGGGCAGAAAAATGGAATAACATGCTAATAGGTAGTTCAGAGAAGCACCTTCCTCTCTGCCTTCTTTCCACTGAAACTCTACTCCTCTGCATTATAGTGAGGTCAGTTGCTCTCATTTTCCCAAAACTTTTCTTGATTCACCCAAGAGGACTAAATTGGCTCTTCTCTGTTGCCCCTCAGTAGTTTTACCATATTTTGCTTACACACCATAGTTAATATTCTTCCCTTTCTTTTTATTTTCTTTTTTGTTTTGAGATGGGGTCTTGCTCTGTTGCCCAGGCTGGAGTGCAGTGGCACAATCTCAGTTCACTGAAACCTCCGCCTCCCAGGTTCAAGCAATTCTTCTGCCTCAGCCTCCCGACTAGCTGGGATTACAGGTGCCCATCACCACACCTAACTAATTTTTGTATTTTTAGTAGAGACGGGATTTCACCATGTTGGCCAGCTGGTCTGGAACTCCTGACCTCAAGTGATCTGCCCACCTTGGCCTCCCAAAGTGCTGGGATTATAGGCATGAGCCACCACGCCCGGCCAATATTCTTCCTTTTTGAGAATTGATCCTGTTCATCTTTTTCTTCCCCTCTCAATTATACAGTTCTTAAGGGAAGAAACCATGTCTTACTCCACTCAATCCCCAATGCATCAGACCTTTAGGAGCCACTAATAATCCTTGTTTGAATAAATAAAGAGCACAGACCCTACAGACAACGTAAGTCAGTAAGTGCACTTGAGTCACTATCTCAAACACGCTATCATTTGAATTTAAATTTCTGGATAAAAATCTCAACAAAACTGTTAAGGCACCCTTCAAGCAGGACACAAGTTAATTTTCAGCCTCTAATAGAAGTATTCGTTGGCACTACCTTTCATTGGTTTATTCATTTCAGCAGCTAGAAACACACAGATCCCACTGTCACAAAAAGCTTTGTTCGCAAATATAATTTAGTGCATCTCACAATATGAGCTTTCAGGTGGTTGAGCTGTGTGGAAATTAGATTTTTTTTCTCCTGAGACTCTGAAATGAAAAGAGGATAACCCCAGCGTTCTTGCCCACATTGCTTATCTCACGACAACAGATTACAATCCCATAGCTCCACGTTCCCGAGCATCTACTGACCACATGATAGCTGTGTTGATCGAATGTAATGCAGCAGATGAAAAAAACATCAGCTGGTTCATGCCCAAGACAGCTGAAAGGTGCAGCTACGTTTTAAGTCTCCAGATACCAAAATAAATCTGTTGGGCTTCATCATGAGCTGTTCTACTGCTTTTGGGGAAAGAAAGCCATGTCAAGTGAAATTTCTTTTATACTGGCAGGCATTTTGACTCTTCACCTATTGCTGTTGAATCTTTAGGATATGTACATGTTTTCACACACCTTCATTTTAAAAAAATACAGCAATCTCATATTTTTAAGGAAATCATCTTTGGAATTTGTGTTCCTCACCTTTGGATACAATAAATATTCAAGAGAAAAAAAAATACAGGAAAAAAATAATTGCCCTCAGTGATAACTTCTGAAATAAGGATAAGTGATGTGTTGAAAAATTCTCAAAAGCAATTTTAGAAGGAATCCTTTTTGCAGAGAGTGGCCGTCTCTTCGGCACCATGGCAAGAAAAATAGTATATTGCCCTTGGTGGTGCTGGGGTCAAGAATCAATAACAACATACTTCATACTTTCATGAACAAAACACTTTGTAAGATAATGAGATTACAGAAAAATCAACTCAAGGTAAAGATAATTACTTTGCACACAAAGGGTAAGTGGAAGAACTTATCTTCTAGTTCGTGGTTCATTTAACAATTAATTGCTCCTTTTTCAAATAGGTCCACTGTGTTCTGGGCCTTGAACAGTGTACTTCTAAGGAAGTTTATTACCCTTACTGAAGGAAATTGCACTCAGGTCACTTCTCAGCCTTTTGGCTAAGATCAAGTGTGACAATTATACTCAGATTACTATGTAACTATGCCTGCATAGATCCTGGGTAGACTTCACTGAATGCAGGATGCACTTTTTGGAAAAGTACTCACTTTGGAGTCCTAATGCCTGGTGCTACTTCAATCCGTGCCAGAAACTAATAGAGTGACTTTGGGATAATCACTTGGCATCTGTGAGCATCATTTTCCTTATCTTCAAAAAAAAAAAAAAAAGGAATCAGATTAGATCATCTTTACCAGATTAGGTCTATCTTTAGGTCCTCTAGTCTAGTGTAACTGGGTTTCTGTCTTGGTCTCAGTCCATCTTTGCATTATCCTGGACTTTATTTATTGGAATCCCAATATCCGAGAATTCAATTTATGTCTTTATTGTACTTAAGCCTATAAAGATGTTTCTAAAGAGTCATTAGACTCCAATGGGCAGCTTGTTCCAGATATCATCATAGTCTCATTAAAAAGTATTTATTGACTACTAACGTGTATAGGATACATGAGTTGGAGATTCATGGATACACATATATTTAATTAGAAAAATATGTAAGAATGAAACTAGTCAAAGATCTTGGCAGAAAGACTATGAGACTTTTAGCTTGGCTGGCTTTTGTTGGAATGCTCTATTTTTTTTTTTTTTTTTTTTTTTTTTTTTTTTTTTTTTTTTGGGTCTTGGTTTCTTCAGTGATCTTGCCCCTGTGCCTTGAAACTTTTTTAAAATCATGAAAAATGTGTTTCTCTTTAAGCTGTTCAATGTGGCAATATCACTTAGAAATATTTATTTTTTAAAGAGTCACATGTTTTTAATATGATAGCTAAAATAATATAGATGGGTACTATAAAAATAAAATTAAGGTTATTGCTCTTTTATATGCTTTAGACAAATGTAATTCACTATAAAAATAAGTTTCTCTTGGCAGCAGGAACAAAAAAAAAGTAATCTGTTGAAAATGTTAGATAGCTTGCTGAAAGGAAAAAAATTAATGGCAAAAATCAAAGATCTTGAATTTGTTTCTAATTTGCTCAACAGTATTTACTGCCAACAAAACTAATTTTAATTCAGGGTAATTGTTTTCTTATTCTACATCTAATAGTTAAATATCACATTTTTAAGATCTTTAGTCTCATGTCTTTCCTATGTGTTGAATCAAGACTGTTCTTGCCCTGATCAATCAGATAAAAATCAATAATATTGAGATCAAAGTCTTCAAACATCACATGCTAATTTGAAGTTGTATGCAAGCCTAAAGCTAGTGTGTTAATACCTTTGTTCTTTTCCTCTTAGGCATTTATGTCCATGTTCCAGATCCTCACCCAGGAAGGATGGGTGGACGTAATGGACCAAACTCTAAATGCTGTGGGACATATGTGGGCACCTGTAGTTGCCATCTATTTCATTCTCTATCACCTTTTTGCCACTCTGGTGAGTTTAGCATTTCTTTTCAATTATATCTTGGATTTTATAATGGGATGAGCATCAACAGATATTTGACCTATTGGGTCAATTTCAAAATGGGAGCCAAAGGACTAATGCAGACTAGTCTGGTTGGATGAGATCCCTCCTTCCATTCTAAGTTTCTACACATCAAAGAACTGCTTGATTTGTTAAGTTAGAAATTTTCTCCATCAGGTACCAGTGTTTGCAAGAGGGAAAACAAGATAGAACAAAATGAAAATCTCACATTTACATACCAATTTAAGTATCCCCAAGCATTCACACCTAGATGATCTCAGGATCAAACCGGAATTCCATTATTATTATTATTTTTTCTCATGTAGAGACACTGTCTTCAATTTCACTGCATCCTCTTCACAGCTGTAATTAAACTGAAGACAGAAGCTGTAGACCTCAGGGGTGCAGTCAGTTAATTAGAAATCAGCACAGTGTTTTTGTGCTATGTGCGACTGGAAAAAACACATGGAAAAAAATAAAACACATCGCTGCAAATATTGTAAAAGCACAGGAAAGTGGAATACCAAAGTCCAGTAAGAACCGACTTCTGTCACACAAGCGGATTTTTCTCTTCAATGTACTTCCATTAAAAACAAAGAAAAAATGTTATGAAATGCAGCCTATGGCTTACGAAGGAATGTAATACCAAATGCACATCTCTATGTAATAAATTTGTTCATATTTAAGAAGCAAACCTAAGTTGTAATATTACATTAGAAGTTCCAAGTTGAGGGCTCAAATGTTTCCCTTTATCAGGAACACAAGAAATAAAAACAACTACTACTATTGTTTTTGGCAATATGTCTTACAGTTACAAAATATCTTACCGCATTATTGCTAATCTTTGGAACACCCAATTAGATAGTATTCACAGTTAACAGATGATAAAACTGAGGCTCGGAAGAGTTTAGTGATTTATCCAATGTCACATAGAGGGTAAATAAGACCAGAGTGTTCCCAGGTCTGTCTGATCTAGATTTGACCCTTAGTCTTGCAGCTACTTATTACTGCTTCCCTGGATAATGAAGTTTAAAGTTGTCTGAAAAATGTCATTGTCAAGTCAAACTGCTGCCAAAGAATCACTCCCATAAAACAAAGTATATATAATCTCTAAGGTCAGTTTTAATTCTAAATATCCATGAATGAAATAAGTCCTTGATAAACAAGATATAACTTAGAAGTTGTGTTTGCTATAGACAGACAGAGGCTTTCCAAACTAAGATATGTCCACTGCAAAGTTTATGAGAATGCATTGTTACGTGATGTGAAGTCACGGACTCAAACAGTAGAACTACATAGACATAGTTTTGGCCTTTTTATACATGGAGCTGACTTTTAAAACATTCACAAAAGACAGGAACATTGTGCAGCAGGAATGGAAGCCTGGCTTGCAGAGCCGAATCTGGCTGTGCTGGTGTTTGCACAACACTTAGCCCTGAGGTCTTTGCATCTTCCCTTCCAGGACTTTTAAGCCTGTGCCATTTATTCATTCATCCATTTACTCATCGTTCACGCATTCAACTAAGTTTATTAAGCACTATGTGTTTAAATTACTCTAAAACTATGGAATTACTCAGACTGTTGATTGTGGCTTAAATGCAGGATAGATTTGATTGAAATCATCTATGTCAGGGAATATCAATCTAATTATTTTATAGTAATCAACCTAATTGTTTTCCTAAGAAAGCAACATAATCATTTACTTTCCTCACTGAAAATGTTTCACACTCAGATACTCGTTTGATTCTTAAATCAGAGGCACAAAATATGAAAGCTGGAAGAAAAAAAACTAGCCTATTAAATTATTTAGTAAAGTAATATTTTTTCAAGTGAGAATTCTACTGGGGTAACTGATATGATAAAATAAAATACTAAAACTGGTATATAGCCTGCTCGGGTAATTTAAATCTTCTTTATGGGCTAAAATATGGCATTGGTTATAAAACACTTAAAGTTCATCCAAGGACTCCTGGGGTTCACCTGAGGCTTTAGGAATCCACAGAGCACAAGATGAAAACCAATCTCTAATTCCACTCTTTCCGTTTACTGATTTAAGTGTCTACCCAAAACATCTGTTCTAACTTTTTTAATTGCAATTTTCAAAAAACAGTTGTAAGTTAAAACTGAAAATTGATAGCAGCATAATTTATAATCCTTTGGGTATATACCCAGTAATGGGATGGCTGGGTCATATGGTACATCTAGTTCTAGATCCTTGAGGAATCGCCATACTGTTTTCCATAATGGTTGAACTAGTTTACAATCCCACCAACAGTGTAAAAGTGTTCCTATTTCTCCACATCCTCTCCAGCACCTGTTGTTTCCTGACTTTTTAATGATCGCCATTCTAACTGGTGTGAGATGGTATCTCATTGTGGTTTTGATTTGCATTTCTCTGATGGCCAGTGATGATGAGCATTTTTTCATGTGTCTGTTGGCTGTATGAATGTCTTCTTTTGAGAAATGTCTGTTCATATCCTTTGCCCACTTTTTGATGGGGTGGTTTGATTTTTTCTTGTAAATTTGTTTATGGTACTGGTACCAAAACAGAGATATAGACCAATGGAACAGAACAGAGTCCTCAGAAATAATACCACACATCTACAGCCATCTGATCTTTGACAAACCTGAGAGAAACAAGAAATGGGGAAAGGATTCCCTATTTAATAAATGGTGCTGGGAAAATTGGCTAGCCATAAGTAGAAAGCTGAAACTGGATCCTTTCCTTACTCCTTATACGAAAATTAATTCAAGATGGATTAGAGACTTAAATGTTAGACCTAATACCATAAAAATCCTAGAGGAAAACCTAGGTAGTACCATTCAGGACATAGGCATGGGCAAAGACTTCATGTCTAAAACACCAAAAGCAACGGCAGCAAAAGCCAAAATTGACAAATGGGATCTCATTAAACTAAAGAGCTTCTGCACAGCAAAAGAAACTACCATCAGAGTGAACAGGCAACCTACAGAATGGGAGAAAATTTTTGCAATCTACTCATCTGACAAAGGGCTAATATCCAGAACCTACAAAGAACTCAAACAAATTTACAAGAACACATGCACACGTATGTTTATTGCGGCACTATTCACAATAGCAAAGACTTGGAATCAACCCAAATGTCCATCAGTGACAGATTGGATTAAGAAAATGTGGCACATATACACCATGGAATACTATGCAGCCATCAAAAAGGATGAGTTTGTGTCCTTTGTAGAGACATGGATGCAGCTGGGAACCATCATTCTTAGCAAACTATCACAAGAACAGAAAAGCAAACATCGCATGTTCTCACTCATAGGTGGGAACTGAACAATGAGATCACTTGGACTCAGGAAGGGGAACATCACACACCCAGGCCTATCATGGGGAGGGGGGCGGGGGGAGGGATTGCACTGGGAGTTATACCTGATGTAAATGACGAGTTGATGGGTGCAGCACACCAACATGGCACAAGTATACATATGTAACAAACCTGCACGTTATGCACATGTACCCTACAACTTAAAGTATAATAATAATAAATAAATTTTAAAAAAAACTGAAAATTGAAATAATTTGTTCTTTTATTCACACTTTTTTAAAAGTCTGTAAAGCAATTGAGAATTCAGACGTCTACATGTTAACGAGAACAGTTTGGTCAATGTGGTGTCGTACAAGACTATGAAATTGGAGTCCAAAAATCCAGATTCAGGTTCTAGCTCTGCTGGTCACTCGATATCTGATTTCTGAAGAATCAGATAACTTCCCTGACCTCTCTGTTGTTTGTATCGGAAAGTGAGGATAATCATTCACAGTACACCCGCTTTCCAAGGTTGTCATGTATCTGTGAGTTAACCCTGTATTTCTGAGGATGTTTTAGAGCTCCAAAACAACCCCTTTAAGTGTAGATAAGACGGTTTGTGCATGTAAAGCCATATATTAATAAATGTTAAATTTATATTATGTTCAGATATTTTTAATTTTTACAAGTAAAGTACCATTTATTAGGGTATCATTTATGCCACTTCCTGAATTAATTTTCACTCTTCTTTCTTTCCTTCCTTATACCTCTTCTCCCAGGCAATGACTATGATAATTTTAATATTAATTCCTTTTCCAATTTTTGAAACATATTTCACTAAATGTAACATTCTGACATTCATAAGAAGACTCAGTTTGTGTAACACTAAAGAGAAAACAAACTATACACATAGAGGATAAGGTGCATCCCTACTTCAGAGTTTTCAAAAGGTGAAAGAAAGTGTGCATCTTAAAATCAATGGAATGCACAGGTTTCCCACACATATATGCATCCATTCAAAATATAGTATTTAGGGCCAGCACGGTGGCTCACTCCTGTAATCCCAGCACTTTGGGAGGCTGAGGTGGGTGGATCGCCTGAGGTCAGGAGTTAAAGATCAGCCTGGCCAACATGGTGAAACCCTATCTCTACTAAAAATACAAAACATTAGCCAGGTATGGTGGTGGGCACCTGTAATCCCAGCTACTCAGGAGACTGAGGCAGCAGAATTACTTGAACCTGGGAGGTGGGGGTTGCAGTGAGCTGAGATCATGCTATTGCGCCCCAACCTGGGCAACAAGAGTGAAACTCCGTCTCAAAAAAAAAAATATATATACACACACACACACACACATATATATACACACACATATATACATGTAATATATACATATAATATGTGTATATATGTATATGTGTGTATATGTGTATATATGTATATAATATGTGTATGTATGTATATAATATGTGTATATATGTGTGTATATATGTGTGTATATATATGTATACCTATAGTATTTTAAACTTGAGCTTAACATCTAAAAACATTTTATACCCAAAATTGTGAAGATTAATATTAAGTTTTCTTAGTTTGCAAAGCACTGTTCCAGTCAACTGATGGCCATCCCTGGGGGAGTGGTCTGGTAATACGTATTTATCTCCCTGTAAGCCCATGCTGGGGCCAAGTTACATATGATCTTGTGTTTCCCTCCTTATCAATTATTTGTAGCAGCAATTTTTAGAATAAATGGTATCAAACTCAACATATATTCTGCAGTTAAGTTTTTCACCAGATATTTTTTTCTGAGATCTTTTTATCTTACTACACATGAAGCTAATTTGGTCATCGTTATAGAGAGCCGTATAGTACTTCACAGACTCTGAATATGCCATATTTGTTTATCAGTTCCCTTTCTGATGGATATTTAGGCTGTTTTCCAAGGTTGTGCTTTTATAATGCTGAAATACATGTATGTATTGTGCCCACTTATGTGCATTTCTCTAGGATATATGTCCAAAAGTAGAATGCTTAGGTCTTACGTACTGCCCAAATTGCTCTTATACCAGGGGCCTGCAAGCCCAGATACCAAATCCAGCCCGCCACCTGCATGATACAACCTGTGAGCTGAAAAGGGTTTCTATAATTTAATGATTATACAAGTACCTGCATAATATCAGTGTTGCCTCATGACCCTCAACATCTAAAATGTTTACTGTCTGGACCTTTGAGAAAGCACTGTGGATTCCTGCTGTATAGGTAAATAGTGCTAATTTACCCTCCCAAGTGCAATAGTTGAGAATTCCCGTGTTCTTACACTCTCGCTTAGACGTCGCATTGTTTGACATGTGAGGTTTCGGCGATCTTATGAGTAAACAGTGGTATCAATTGGGCTTGCATTTTTGCATGTCTATAATTATTAACAAGGGAGCACCTCTTACTATGGTTATTGACCATCTTTGTTTTGTGACTCACTCCATCATTTGCTTTACCTATTTTCCTAAAAACTAATTTGTCTTAACTCATTTATTGGATATTAATCTCTTGACTATTACCTGTTCGCAAATATCCTCTCCTAGGCAGTATTTTGTCTTCCAGTTTGTCTGTGATGTCTTTTGACAGTCTATATATTTTTATTTCATTTTTAGTTAATGAATAATAATTGTATATATAACAGTCCTCCTTTGTCCCCGAGGGAAACGTTCTCAGATTCCCAGTAGATACCTGAAACCACGGATAGTACAGCATCCTATATATACTATGCTTTTCTTATATATACATAGCTTTAATAAAGTTTAATTTATAAATTAGGCATAGTAAGAGATTAACAACAATAATAACAAAATAGAACAGTTATGACAATATACTGTAATAAAAGTTATGTGAATACTCATTCTCTCTCTGTCTCCATCTCTCTATCCTTTTCAAAGTGTCTTAATATTTTCATGCTGTGGCTGACCACAGGTAACTGAAATTAGAGAAAGTGAGATAGTGGAGAAGGGGGGCCTACTGTATCTATGGGGTACCACGTGATGTCTGGATACAGTACACATTGTGGAATGATCAAATTAGGTCAAAACTATTGATTTTTCACTAACGGTCTGTATTTCTTTTGAGCTCATGCTTAAGAAATTCTTTCCCACCTGAGGTAATACAAATATTATCCTATATCTTCTTCTAATTGTTTATAATTTTTGTTTTTCCATCTTTAAGTCTTTAGCTCATCTCTACTTTTTAGATATAGCGTAAGCTAGATGAAATATACTGTTTAAATAAAACTCAAGTCAATTTTCTCAGATTTATATGAGAAACTACAAGCTTTAGTATATTTTATTTATCTAATGAAGTCTAAAACAAAAAAAGTAAACTATTCAAACTTTTACATTTACAAGTTATTTTTA
This sequence comes from Macaca thibetana thibetana, assembly GCF_024542745.1. NCBI lineage: Eukaryota > Metazoa > Chordata > Mammalia > Primates > Cercopithecidae > Macaca > Macaca thibetana. Next base: position 80,993,850 of record NC_065594.1, on the reverse strand, counting down.
AATGATATATAATTAATTGAAGAAAAGGAATACTATATAACTAAATTAAAACAAAGAATATCACTTCTATACTACCAAAAAAAGTATAATACTGAAGTCACTTCCCCAGTTCACAAAAAATTTTGCTTAAAACATGATCAGCAGTTGTTTTCCTTTTCCTTTATACCCTTAGACTAACAGTTACTGTAATGAGCTTTATCAAGTGAGTTCAATTTGATTTGATACAGTTTTACTGAACCTCTACTACCAAGTGCAGGTACTAACCTATGTTCTGGCCAAAGTGGGAAAGAGTTTAATTCGTGTCCTCTTAGGGTCTACAAATAATTGGAAATTAGCAATAATGAACACAGACAGGCTAACCAACAAACAAATAAAACCTGTGGCTCAAACTCCTAAAGATGTAAATGATAAGAGAGGCATATATACATTGCTACTTGCTATGTGATCAATAGTAAACATCTTGTTCCCAATCTCGCTTATGTGAAATATCAGAAGTAGTGGCAGTAAAACAGCTGGAGATAGTCTATGGACTAATATATTAATACACACGTGAGGGTGACAGGTCTGTGTTATATGCACATTGCATGCCCCTAAAAACTAAACTTCACAAGTTAAAATCTTTATTCAATAAACCTATCTTTAGAGCTGAACTTACCTTAAAATGAGCATTTTTGTTTAATTGTATGTTTCTTTTTACAAAATACTACAAAGCATTTTAACCCAAATGGGTGAGAAGGGGAAAAAAAGGAGTCTATGTAAACATACAAGCTCTGATTTGTCTTTTGTTCACACTGAACAGTGGTGCCATACAACTTGGTGAGTTCCTGATTTAGTCTTCTTAGGGACAGGCATGTGCCAAGCAGCGAAAAACAAAATGTGTGGTTGCAGCTTGTTCTGGAATAAAGAACAGCAGGCTATTTCATCACCCCTCGGGGCACCAATTTGTCAGCCCACAGTGAAAATCAAGCTTAAGTATATAGCAAATGCATATTCATAACCACCATGTATTGTCCCTTTCAAATATCTCTCTCTTCCGCCAGGTATGTATTCTGTATTTCTGTCCTGACTGATTGCAGTTTATCGAATGCTTGTTAAATGCATCCTTTTCCCCACCCTTGCCAATGATTTGGGGATAAGAACTATTGAAGACCTAACAAGTTGAAAGACTCCATTTTTCCTGCAATGTTTTTCTGTCTATTACTGTTTCAGAGGAAAGCCCGGTGATGTGAATACTGAAAAGAGAGAAAATGTAATTAAGTGTTCATTGTGGGTAGTCTCTTTGTCACCTTTGAAGTGCTGAAATTAACACAGCAATCTCTTGATTTTGCCTCCGTAGTGGCAGCTTGCTGAGAATAGTCATATTTTGCTGACAGAAATGGGCATTCCAAAGCGTAAATTAAATAAGTGTATTTTATAGAATTCATTTAAAAGTGCATCTGTGCTGAACGCATCTCATTTTATACTGCTCTGATTACATTTGGCTTTTTGTTGACCCATATAAAAAGTGAAATTGTTTCATACTACAGGCTGCAAGACAGCTTAGGATAGGGTGATTATAAATGGTGAAAAGGAAAAGAAAAACACAAGATTGTGGGACATCGATTCCTGCTGTGTTTCTATTGTATATTTGAAAGTAATTTAAAGATAGAAATTATTAATGAAGTTTACAGCAAAGAAATAAATAAGATTAAAGGTGAAATTTCAGCTAAAGGGCCATCTTTAAGCTATATAAAAGGAAAAAAATCATAAATTAAACTTTATAAAAAGTAAAGATGAAAAGGGAAAGCTATGTCGTGTAAGGTCATGGCTAATCTACAGAGTCAGAGAGAATGTAAAATAGGGTATGTTGCCACAGGGAGAGAAATTTTCAACCAGAAAACCCATTGTGAACGACAAGGCTGCTCTCTTGCAAAAATAAATCATACTTTTCAGCTATTTGAATCATACTTATCCAAAAGTCTTATTCTGAGAGAATGAGAACTACATTATGTTGGATAAAATGATTTGTGTCACAAACAAAATTGGAAGAAATAATTATACTTGTAAATGCAACTATTTCAGTAATTTATTGAATTTGACTGCAATTTATCGTAGGTAAATAGAAAAATAAATATGTATCTGTGGTTAAATGTATAAAACTTAAATATAGCAAATAACTACCACACCATTAACGGAGGTGAATCTGGGTTGTTGCAGAGGAGGAAAAGGAGGTATTAGAGAAAGAGGAGAGTCGTAAGGCATGTTAGAGATACCAAACACCTGTGAGACCCTGGTCCAGGCACCAGATTGAACCTGGAAAATTATGTTTTTGAAATCCACTAAGCTGAAAGGTCAAAACTCTATTATGTCATTCATAAATATTCTGAGAGAGATTTCCCAGGCTTCAGCAGGCCTGATAACGTGGCATTTTCCACACTGAATGCGTTGTCAGTGCTAAACATCTCTTAGCAAAGGGCATTGTAATCTGAGGGAACTAGTAAAGAATTAGATATCGAATATATTGTTATTCTCCACTTTTTCATTGACATCACTGATTCATAATGTATCAATATCGATCATAAAATTAAAAGGTGGATACATACATCAGTTGTGTATTACACAATAGAACAAATACTATGTTGCATATTAATATGATCAAATGCTATAGACCTGTTAAAAGTGCCGAGTAGTAAATGCATTAAAAAATAGGTATTTGACTTTCTTTTTTATAGCATTGTACAAACTAAACACCACTGTGTTGAAAGCATATGTGTACTTAGCAGAGTTCAAGAGGAAATGAAAGGTGATGTCATTAGCCTTTTCCCCCTGAAGTTATATTGCTAAAAAAGTAGGGACAGAGGATGTCCTGTTGCATTATAAATTGAAATATCAGGCCAGGCGTGGTGGCTCCCCCTATAATCCCAGCACTATGGGAGGCTGAGGTGGGTGAATCACCTGAGGTTGGGAGTTCCAGACCAGCCTGATCAACATGGTAAAACCCTGTGTCTACTAAACACACAAAAATTAGCCTGATGTGGTAGTGGGCACCTGTAATCCCAGCTACTTCGGAGGCTGAGGCAGGGGAATCGCTTGAACCCAGGAGGTAGAGGTTGCAGTGAGCTGAGATCTCACCACTGCACTCCAGACTGGGTGAGAGAGACTCTGCCTCAATAAATAAATAAATAGAAATATCACATAAATCTAAATATTAAATAATGCAAAGCAAATTAGTTGCATAATTTAGAACAGTCGAAGTGCAAAGGTAAAAGTGTTTCATACATATGATGACACTCTTGTGATTCAATGTGGCAAGTCCTGTAAAATTCCATTATTACATCAATACCATTTTAATATAAACCTGTAAATCACATTTAGTGGCTATAGAAAAACCTTTGGGCACAGCAACATGTGGCAGTGTCGGTAAGCATTAACTGAAAGTAACATGCAGACATCGCTGTAATGGGTTCCAATTGCTAATGAGCATTACCTCAGCTTTCTGTAAAAACAGAACAAATGAGAACACTCAGAACTGAAAAATGGTGCTTCCTTTCAGAACGAGGGCTTGTCACCCATTCCCTTGACTTTCTATACCATGTGATGGCAAGTGTCTGACACCCAGGTCAACTTGCTCTTTCAGTCCAAATCCACGTTGCACTGGGTCTGTAGGAAAATACTGTATCATTGACAACATAAATGAAATATGATGGACACCAAGCTGCCATTCTTCCTTCACTTCTACCTCTTTTTCACAGTGGTTGTTGTCACCGTATTAGAGTCTGTGAGAAAAGAACTGCAAAGTCGTTCTCACCTCCTGGCAATCAGTTACAGACTCACCCTGCACCTCCTGAATCTTCTGTTTCCATTGCAAAGACACGGCCAAAGCCTTGGGCCAGACTTTAGTCATCTCTCACCCTGAGTACCAGTTGCCACCTTATCACAGTGTCTTACAGCCCAGGGACAGGGAGATGAGGATCAATCTCAAAGTCTACCTTCAAATAGGGCTTCAGGGGCAAACCCAAGCCCCCTACCACACACACACATTTTGAACCGGTCTCTGTTTTGAACGTTTGTGCTTCTGTCACCCCGTTGTCACATTAATTGAAATAATGATGCCTAAACAAAGATATTTGCTGAATAAAATTAGGTTTATGCTATTTTCCAGCTAACTTCAAACTTCATTATATTATTCTTAAATTTGCTGCCAACCCCCTCCCCAAGAGTTTGTTCTCAATTCTGTAAGTTTGGGCCTTACTATTGCAAAGTCCCACAACGTTTCCCCGGAGAAGCCAAAGCTCTGCCTTTAGGAGTCTTGCCTTCTCCCATCCGCAGCCAATATCAAAGGCATCTGCCATGAGGAGCCGGTGCAGCTGGCATGCCATGACTCTGTCTGTCCTTCTGCTCTGAGGGTGGCCTTTCTCTCTTTCCCCCAAGGAAAAAGTATAAAATATACTGGTTTCTTGTTTAACCAAGGTAAGAAAACACATGTCTAATAACCTTTTGTCAAATTGTACTTACCCCTGTCTAGTGACTATTTCAGTGAGCCAGTTTATTTTTTGTTGTTGTTGTTTGTTTTTAGTTTTTGGAGACAGGGACTTGCTCTGTCACCCAGGCTAGAGTGCAGTGGCACATTCACAGTTCACTGCAGCCTTGACCTCCCAGGCTCAAGAAATCCTCCCACCTCAGCCTCCTCTTAAGTAGCTAGGACCACAGGCACGCACCATCACACCTGACTGATTTTTTTTTTTTTTAATGAGAGATGGGGTTGCCCAGGCTTGTCTCAAATTCCTGGGGTCAAGCAATTCTGCCTCAGCTTCCCAAACTGCTGGGATTACAGGCATGAGCCACCACACCCAGCTGAGCCAGTTTTAAATGGCTGCATTACATGCATTAAAAATGAAAACACACAAAAAAAACCAGAACTTTTTTTTTCTTTTTTTTTTTTTTTTTCGGAGACAGAGTCTCTCTCTGTCACCAGGCTGGAGTGCAGTGGCGTGATCCTGGCTTACTGCAACCTCTGACTCCCTGATTCAAGTGATTCTCCTGCCTCAGCATCCCAACCTCAGAACTTTTAAAAGGAAAAATTTAGCAGAAAGAAACTGATGTCATCACTTTGTGACTATTCCAGCCTCCCTCTCTTATCCATGACCTCTGTGGCACTCAAGACGCCTGCCCATACTGCCTTCCTCTCCAGCCTCCAAGCCCTCTGCCTGGAAGCCAGACTCTGGCCAGACTCACCAGGCCCTGACCACGCCACCTGGAATGCCTTTCTCACAGCTCTTTTCCCAAAATCAGCCATCTCTGTGGCCTCTGCGTGGCTTTGGAGAGCATCCTTGGGTCTCTGTCATTGTCTCACAATCTTCAATAAGTAGTGTTCAGAAAATGCCCCCCTGGCCCATGTGCCCAGATGGACTCTCCAAGTCTAAATGCTTCAAAATGGTACAGAACTACATGTGTGAATTCGGATGGGGCTTCATTTCTGGTCCTCCTCCTTCACACTTGCGTGGCCGCCCTTCCCCTCTATGCTCCAATTTTCTTTCACATTTCTGCTTTCTGAGAAGAAATAGGACTGATTTCTGGGATGGAGCATAAGACAGAGAAAGCCCTGGAGAGAGAGAGACAAAGCCTGTTTCCATGGGAGATGCCGACACACCTCACTTGGGGGCATCGGCAGTGTTGGTACCCACCCAGGTGTGTTTTGACATCCAAGACTTGACCCTAATTCTTCTTGGAACTTGATGGGGAAAGAACCTTGCTGGGGCCCCACATGGTCCTGGGGCAGCCTGGGCAGAGTTGGGCAGCTACCTGAGAGTTCTAGGTGGAGAGGCCCAGAAGATCCCACAAGAACAAGTCTCCATTAGTTCCAAGTGGAATGGCAGCGCTTTCTAAGTTTCCCTGAGAGTTGAGAGCTAATACATCTGTTGTGGGAACAGCAGCCCGAGCCAAAGACCATGTGGTGGCCAGGCACGGTGACTCACACCTGTAATCCTAGCACTTTGGAAGGCCAAGATCCAAGGATCTCATGAGCTCAGGAGTTCACGACCAGCCTGGTCAACATGGTGAAACCTTGTCTCTACAAAAAATACAAAAAAAAAAAAAAATGTAGCCAGGCGTGGTGGTAGGTGCCTGTAGTCCCAGCTACTTGGGAGGCTGAGATGGGAGGATCGCTTGAACCCAGGAGGTGGAGGCTGCAGTGAGTTGAGATCGCACTACTGCACTCCAGCCTACGTGACAAAGTGAGACCCTGTCTCAACAAAAAAGACCAGTCAGAGAGTATAGTGAATTAAGTGGGCCTCCCCAAAAGATATGACCATGGCTTAATCCACAGAACCTATGAACATGACCTCGTTGGAAAAAGGGTCTTTGCAGATGTAATTAAATTAAGGATCTTGTGATGAGATTACCCGGGATTATCTGGGTCGGCCCTAAGTCCAATGACAAGTGTCCTTGTAAGAGACAAAAGAGCACAAGACACAGAGAGAAAGCCTTGTGCAGATAAAGCCCAAGTGACTGGTGTTACAAAGCCACAAGCCAAGGGACAGTGGAGGCCACCAGTAGCTGGAAGAGACAAGGAACCATTCTCCCCCATGGTCTTTGGAGAGAGTGTGGTCTTGCCGACAACTCAATTTTGGACTCTGGCCTCCAGAATTGTGATCAAATAAATGTCGGTTGTTTGAAGCCACCAACTCCGTGCACTGTGTTCCAGTACTCTAGGAAGCACATACAGAGGACATCAGTGGGAATCAGAGCTCTTAGCTTTGGGAGCTGAGATGGTGGCCAAGTCAGCAGAGAGAAAACCCCAAACCCCCAATACAGCCTCATCAGTTCCCCCGATGGGGGATGGAGGACACATTACCCAGCTTGTTGTGGGTAACCTTGATCTTAAACTACCCCTAACAAGAAAAGAAGCATTCATTCAAATGTAACTGAGCTTGAAAGGACTGAATTGAATTGATGTAGCAAGATGATGTTTCCAGCCACCAACAGAAATGGAGGGATTGTGCACCAAATTCAACTCGTTTGTAGAAAAACCAAGACATTTATTTTAGCTTTGCATAACTAATTTTGTGTCTGTATATTTTCAGACATTGTATAGCTATACTACACGTCAGGGTTGCTCGAGGAGAATTAAATGAAAAGAAAAACCTGCAATTTGTTGAGCTATTATTAAATATTTTACAAACGAGGGCACCAGAACTCACTGTGGGCCAGCAGTTGCCACGTGGCTTATAGCTGGCAGAGCCTGTTTGCTACCTGAGCTCTGTGACTCCAAGCACAGTGCTCTCTTCTATGTTTGCTTAATTCAATGATAAACATCATTTCTGTGAGTGCAATATTGTATTTATGTTCCTGACCAGGCAGTGCCTCATATATCCATGGAGTCCAATCAACTGTTTGTCGAATTTAATCGAATAACATAGCCTTGCCGTCCTTAAGTAGCCTGCCATCTGTCCGGTTTGGGGGATATAATTAAAAATGAAATCTGCCAACCCATGAAACCTCTCCTTAAAGGTAGAGGAGAGAAAGCCCAGTTTTATTATTGAATAAGCACTAACACAGGCTGCAATGCACATCACTGGCAATCTGTTAAAGAGATCACAGAGGCAGAAAATACCTCCCTCTTTTATATCACCACTTTCCATACGTGTTCTCAAAATAGAAATAACTAGTCCTCAAGTAAGAAGACTTGACAGCACCACTTGTTAAATATAGTTTATCCTAAATTCACCTGGTAACTGGGGTGGCCATCTGTGGGAGCTGATTGCCTTTATCCAAAGGAAAATTAAAACTTCTCATATTTCTGTGACAAGTAGGTAAGTTTACAACTTGGAGCCAGATGTCTAAACTCCCACCCTCCATGGAGAAGGGGAGATGGAGGCTCTGTCTTCCTTGATGTTTACGTTACTTCAAGGAGACAGCCCTCAAGGAAAACATTCTTTTAGGTTGTAGAACTGGTGAGAAGCTTATTTGGCTTTTAAAAGTATTTATATACATCTCAAACGGAAAGGGAAAGAATTTGCAATTCCAAGTCTTGTAAAGGAAATGCTCTAAGAAAAGGGAGGCGAACAGGATCCCTTCCGACCTCCCTTTTTATAGATTCGTGTTTGCACTTTCACTAGAGAGATAGGAAACCCGATTAAATTAGGACGGAGCAATGCCTGCTCCAGTGCGCAGGGGTGAAAGAAAGGGTATAAGATATCCCCTCCTGCAGAAGGAAACCAGCAGGTGAACATCTCAGAATTCGGCGTGAGAAATCAAGGCAAGGGAAGGTAGACTCTGCCTCTGATACTACTTTCTGTCATCAAGGTTTTGGGAAATGGGCTGAACATGGAGTGAACTTTAAAATGTCCAGTTTGGAATCATGTCTAGTTCAGAATAAGCCTGATGCCCAGTTACCAGTGGTGTACTAGTCATGGTGATGTTAATAAAAACCCTCCAGCCTAGATCATTCTGTATCTTCTTCAAGCTCTGATAAGACTCCAAAGGGCATGGCTGTTGAAAAGAAGGGTGCTGGCATTTGTCCCAAGCCAGGCATGTCCCATCACAATTTAATCATGTTGATATACTCATTAAAATTGAAAAAGAGCTAGCCATTAACTTCTGCATAACTTCTCTAGCACTGGCTGAATTATCTCAACTTTCTGACCTTCATGCTTAACCACCTAATATTAACAAATGAGAATAATTCATTAAGAAGATAAATGAAAAATATAAGTTAGAAATGAAAAAGATGATCAAGTGAATGTGGGACTTTAGAAAATTCAAAGTTGAAGAGGGACTAGAAAGTAAAATATTTTTTAAAATTATACTATTTTGTTGTTTTATTTACCTGTTCTAAAAGAAGCATACATTTTTTAAAAATCAGAAAATCATGAAATTTTTAGAAAAAGGAAAAAATGTATTACTCCAATACACAAAAGCAAGTACCATTAATATTTCTAAAGTACCTCCTTCGAGCATTTTCCCTATTACTCCATTATATGCATAGTTATGCTTCTGCCATTTATATACTCTTATTTACTATTATAATGTAAGTGTTTTCAACACCATAAAAATTCCTTCTAATAGAAGAAAATACCTAGGAATCCAACTTACAAGGGATGTGAAGGACCTCTTCAAGGAGAACTAAAAACCACTGCTCAATGAAATAAAAGAGGACACAAACAAATGGAAGAACATTCCATGCTCATGGATAGGAAGAATGAATCAATATCATGAAAAAATATAGGAAGAATGAATTAATATCGTGAAACAAATGGAAGAACATTCCATGCTCATGGATAGGAAGAATGAATCAATATCGTGAAAAAAGGTAATTTATAGATTCAATGCCACTCCCATTAAGCTACCAATGACTTTCTTCACAGAATTGGAAAAAACTACTTTAAAGTTCATACGGAACCAAAAAAGAGCATGCATTGCCAAGACAATCCCAAACCAAAAGAACAAAACTGGAGGCATCACACTACCTGACTTCAAACTACACTACAAGGCTACAGAAACCAAAACAGCATGGTACTGGTACCAAAACAGATATATAGACCAATGGAACAGAACAGAGCCCTCAGACATAATACCACACATCTACAGCCATCTGATCTTTGACAAACCTGACAAAAACAAGAAATGGGGAAAGGATTCCCTATTTAATAAATGGTGCTGGGAAAACTGGCTAGCTATATGTAGAAAGCTGAAACTGGATCCCTTCATTACACCTTATACAAAAATTAATTCAAGATGGATTAGAGATTTAAATGTTAGACCTAAAACCATAAAAACCCTAGGAGAAAACCTAGGCAATACCATTCAGGACATAGGCATGGGCAAGGACTTCATGTCTGAAACACCAAAAACAATGGCAACAAAAGCCAAAATTGACAAATGGGATCTAATTAAACTAAAGAGCTTCTGCACAGCAAAAGAAACTACCAGCAGAGTGAACAGGCAACCTACAGAATGGGAGAAAATTTTTGCAATCTACTCATCTGACAAAGGGCTAATATCCAGAACCTGCAAATAACTCAAACACATTTACAAGAAAAAAACAACCCCATCAAAAAGTGGGCAAAGGATATGAACAGACACGTCTGAAAAGAAGACATTTTTGCAGCCAACAGACACATGAAAAAATGCTCATCATCACTAGCCATCAGAAAAATACAAATCAAAACCATAATGAGATACCATCTCACACCAGTTAGAATGGAGATCATTAAAAAGTCAGGAAACAACAGGTGCTGGAGAGGATGTGGAGAAACAGGAACACTTTTACACTGTTGGTGGGACCGTAAACTAGTTTAACCATTGTGGAAGACAGTGTGGTGATTCCTCAAGGATCTAGAACTAGAAATACCATTTGACCCAGCCATCCCATTACTGGGTATATACCCAAAGGATTATAAATCATGCTACTATAAAGACACATGCACACATGTGTTTATTGTGGCACTACTCAAAATAGCAAAGACTTGGAACCAACCCAAATGTCCATCAGTGACAGACTGGATTAAGAAAATGTGGCAGATATACATCATGGAATACTATGCAGCCGTAGAAAAGGATGAGTTCATGTGCTTTGTAGGGACATGGATGTGGCCGGAAACCATCATTCTGAGCAAACTATCTCAAGAACAGAAAACCAAACAATGCATGTTCTCACTCATAGGTGGGGATTGAACAACGAGAACACTTGGACACAGGAAGGGGAACATCACACACCGGGCCCTGTTGTGGGGTGGGGGAGGGGGGAGGGATAGCATTAGGAGATACACATAATGTAAATGACGAGTTAATGGGTGCAGTACACCAATATGGCACATGTATACATATGTAACAAACCTGCATGTTGTGCACATGTACCCTAGAACTTAAAGTATAATTTAAAAAATAAAAATAAATGGAAACGACTATGTTAAAAAAAATTCGCTAGTGTATTAGTTATCTATTGCTATGTAATAAATTACCCACACATTAGAAGCCTACCAGTAAATAGATGTTTATTATCTCAATGAGTTTCTTAAATTTGGGAATCTGAGACAGGCTTATCTGGGTGTTTCTAGTGCAAAGTGTTAAGAGGTTGCAGTTGAGATGTTGCCTACAGCTGCAGTCACCTTGAAGTTTCACTAGGACTGGAGTGGCTGTTTCCAAAATGGGTCACTCCAGTGGCTGTTGGCAGGAGGCCTCAGTTCCTCACCACGTGGACCTCTCCAAAGGGCTGCTTGAGCATCCTCACAACATAGCACCTACTTCCATCAGAGCAGGTGATCTAGGAGAGACCAAGGGTAAAGACACAGTGTCTTTTATTGCCTAGCCTCATAAGTCACACACAATCATTTCTGCAGCCTGCTGATGACACAGGCCAGCCATATTCAGTGTGGAAGGTGACTACACAAAGGCATGAACCAGGAGTCTAGAACAACGCTAGAGGCTATCTTGCAGAGTAGCTACCACAATGGGAATTTATAATGGCTGCATGTATCTTACCACATAAATCTCTATAACTGTATTGACTATTCATGCACGGTTGGATGTTATTTCTAATATTTCCTTATTACAAACGACCCTCTAATAAGCACCTGTGTATATTAAGCTTTTCATCAATAGTTCAGATCACTTTTTTAGAAAATAATCTCAGAAGTGGGATTGTTGAGTTCCAAAAAATCTTAATTTCCTTTTTAAGTAAGTTGGCTTCATAAAGCAAATTAGCATTTTATATTATTTCAATGAACATATGCATTTCATGTATTTGTGATAAATACCTTGAAATGTCTATGCAATGGTTCATAACTGCATGTTTATCTTTCATTCAATGAATTCTATATTCAATATATTTTAGGTAGCTATATTATATATGTAACATTTTGATACTTATGGCATGTGCATTGTTATTTCACCATTTTATAGATCCTCCTGAGTTTGTTTGTTGCTGTTATTTTGGACAACTTAGAACTTGATGAAGACCTAAAGAAGCTTAAACAAGTAAGTAACATATGGGAGTTTTTTTAAAAAAAAAATGCAAAAAAAACCAGGGGCAAACCATTTGCTTATAGGCAATATTAAAAGTTTGAGCTTCAAAGTAAAAATAAAATTTAATAAGTTAAGGCTATCCAAGGTGGTAAAATGGTGTTAAGTTTAACTTCTATCTAATACTAACAAGGGAAACTTTCTGTTACTCTGTAAATATCCTAGGAATCGTTTTATTATTTTTGAATAACAGTAAGATGGGCAGAGTATGGTCAATTGGATTTGGAGACTGTTCTCCTTCTGCCATTAAATGAAGGTTGTTTGGAAATGAGATACCTTAAGGCCATATTGCCATTTTGCATAATTATATGTAATACCCCTTATCATCATCATAAAAACATTACAATCAACCTGCCTGGTCTCTAGACACTAAAGGAGAATTTAGTCTGGGTGCCCTTAGTGAGTATAAGAAACAGAGGAGAATAAATGATGAAATGTGGGCCCAGTTATGTATGAAAACAGACAGGATGTCATCATGGTGAAAAGTATACCCCAAAAAATGAAACTAGAAATAGGTGAATGTTATGTTCTTAATGGCAGGAGAATTACAGGTGTAGTCAATCATTCCCATAGTTTCTGTGGCATGGAGGATATTTGGCTTGAATATTTGGCTCTATCAAAGAGTGCAGACCCTTTGAGAAGAAGAGCTCGCAAGAGAGTGGGACAATGAGTGGAATGTTCTTGTATCACCCTCCCCAACACTGAGAGAATAGTTGAGATGTTAACTACCAAACTCTACCCAACTGTTAGAATGTTGACAGAACCACAGCTGTTATAACGTTGACAGAACCATGGCTCTTAAACTTTCTATTCGGAATTATAAGCAGGCCCTCCATGTTCAGAATTTTCCAAAGCTCTCTATTTTTAACAAAGCAAAAAGTATAACCTATTTAAGTTTTTTTAATCTATCTCATGATCAGGTTAGGCATTTCATTGTATCACTCTTATCTTCAAAGCCTATGCTTTTAACAGAGGCTATCAATAAGGGAAAAAAATAAAACATTGTTACAAAGATTCCCACTCGGAGCACACCAAGAAAGGTTTTGAGTTCTTTACCATCCTACAGCTACCCAGGCAAATGGGCATCTTCCCGGCTCTGCTGGAGATGATTTCTTCCATGTCTCTTCACTCTGTGGCAGCAGTGATAGGTTCTTCAAATAAGAGTTGGGACATCCCTTTATGCCATCAATGAAAATACTTTGTGTGGCTTCTAGTTGCAGAAAAAATATCTAATAGGTGAGTTCAAAATTGTAATTAGACATGACCAATAAAATCTGCTGCTGTAGAACCACTTTAGTCCATGCTTTACAAATCTGGTATTTAGCTGTAGCCTTTCCTTCATGCCGTGTTTATTATGCACAGATATGTACTATCCTCACAGAGTACGTTACAATATGTATTCTATAGATAAAATTTAAAATAACCAATTTATTTCTAGCTAGTGCTACTGCCAGGTTCCATATGCTTTTAAATAACCATATAACTCCGGCCCACGTTTGTAAAATAATTTTTCTGCTGAAAAGCAACAAAATAAATGTGTATGTAGCAATTTTTTCAGGATTATGAATTCAAACCTACGGATATTTTGCAGTGTTAATTTTTTCAATGTTTTAACTTATTTTTATATACACGTATATGTGTAGCCTACTTACATTGGTTGTCATCTATATATCTAATGGTCACAATAGGCATTTCATATCTGACCCGAAGTAAAAAAACCAACAATAATTCTTCCTGGACTATAAAGTTTTAATAAACTATATGGCTCTTCACTTTGAATAAATGTCATTATTTATAAAAATGGCTTTTAATCACTTGCTAGATATTAGTGAAGCTTTGTGTTTCTGGAAATTCTGTATATCAGAATGGGTTATCCAATTGCACTAGCCTACAATTTGGACCATTACTCTCGGTATTTGGGCATTGAAAACTCCAATCATAACACAGCAATTCCATTTTTGTTAGTACTTTTTACACTGTTCTTTATTCATGGTTGGACTGAAACTATGTAGCTATTAAATTCTTCTATTAATTTCATACTTGAAACTCATTGAACCTGAAATTCATTAGAGCAAATATTATTAAACTAAGTTAAAGTGTTCCTGGTTGACTTTCTCTCATTGTTGTATGATTATGTTTTGTGTTTTCACTAGTTTTTAACAGCTGTGTCATTTTTTATGCCCCTGATTTTTCTTATTTTCAGTGATCTTGGCCTTTAAAGTAGGGCTCATTTGCATATTTTTAAGAACACACATTCATGTGAGTGCACTTTCATATATACGCATAGTAAGGTGGATACCTCAAACTTTAGACTGTCTTTTACAGATTCTTTTAAAAAACAGTAAAATTGTTACCCTAAATATTTGTTTCAGTTGTCCATGTACAAATCCAGTCCTTAAGATTTAAACTTACATGCTCTATTTTTACTATTCCCAGATAGAGAGTAGAGTGGAGGAAATGTTCAAAAAAAGTGTTTGATTTTCTTAATGTTTCATGTTTCAGAAAGCCCTATGCATTCCAAATTCCATCTTTGTTCCATTCAAACTTTTTGCTTCTTTTACCATTTCTGCCAGTCTGTAGATTCTCATAGCTATGGTGACATTGGTTGAATCCTTGCTCAGTATCAAGTGTTTTATGTTTTCACCTATTTTTCAAAACAACACATTCAATGCAGGTATTATTATTATGTCCATCTTACAGATGAGGAAACTAAGACACAGAGAGGTTAAGTAACTTGCTCAACGTTGCACAGCCAACAAATGTCAGAGCTAGAATTTGAACCTAGGCAGTTTGGACCAAAAGCCCATACTCTTAACCTCTAAACTGTATTGATTCAAACTAAAACTATATAAAGGCCAAACATGAGTCATGCATACTGTTGAGATTCATAGGACTGTGAACTATTTGTTTATAAATAATGATGTTGTAGATAACAAAGGCATCATCATATTCACCAAGTAACTATTAGAATGAAGGACAGTTTCTGAGGAATAGCAGTAAATGCAGCAACCCAGTCATTAAAACTATCCAGATTAGTTCTTTGTTTCCTCTCAGAACCCAGAGGATCGAATCAGAGCCATGGGAGTTACAGCCTTGCTGCATGATGGCAAACACCACTCAAGGTGCCATTTCTCAATGATCTTCTTGGAATGATGATCCTCCTCAGACACCTACATAACAGGCTTAGCATAGCAACATTTTAGTGACTTTAATGTCTTTTAGTATCGATATGTTTTTAACTATGTTAATATATAAAAGTTGGTTCATAGATTTTTTTCAATAATAATAAAAGCCAGTGGCAGTTACCTCTAAAATGGGGGTATTGCCCAGGTGCAGTGGCTCACGCCTGTAATCCCAGCACTTTGGGAGTCCGAGTTGGGCAGATCACCAGGTCAGGAGATCGAGACCATCCTTGCTAACACGGTGAAACCCCGTCTCTACTAAAAATTCAAAAAACAAAAAAATTAGCCGGGCATGGTGGTGGCGCCTGTAGTCCCAGCTACTCGGGAGGCTGAGGCAAGAGAATGGCGTGAACCTGGGAGGCAGAGCTTGCAGTGAGTCGAGATCGCACCACTGCACTCCAGCCTGGGTGGCAGAGTGAGACTCCATCTCAAATAATAACAATAATAATAATAATAAATGAGGTTGTTAACATGCAGCACTCAGTAGGGCTCAACAGAGGAAGAGGAAGTGTTGGGGAGAGGAGAGGCTGCCCTTAAGCTAAAGGTGTGAGATGGTGGTAGAAAGTGAAAAGGTACTAGTGAAGAAATTATAATGGAAAAACACCAGATATGAAATAGAGTATGAATATAACACAGGGATAAAGGTGCAGGAATGTGGCCAAATCCAGAGTTAAGAATGTGAATACATCAGTGGCCAAAAGTCAAAGCCCACCATGGCCTTCCCCTCAGAAGCTCCCTGAGGGCAGGCATGGGCTGCATGATGGATTGTCGGTGGGCCTGTGTTCTCCTGAAGGAGAAGCACGGCACTGTATGTCTTTTCCCATTATTTTTCTGTGCAACCTCTGTGTGCATCAGAGGTAGTTTCTAGCCAAGGACTGCTGAGCTCTAGGGATCCTCAGGAAAAGCTATGGTGTCATTTTTAATACTTCAGAAAGCTGGAAGAGAATTGTGCATTTACCTAATATAAGCCTGCACCTGCTAAATAAAATGTCAAGTTTAATACTTTTAGCTGGAAATCTGAAAATTCTAAGTGGCAGCACGGTTTCCTTAATACTATAGTTCTGCAGTGTTTTCATATATACTTTCCTTTAAGCAAATTTGTTTAAAGCTACAATGAATTTCTTATTGCTTAATCAAGGCATCTTGGCAGGAAAAATGTTTAGGTTTTAGAATCCAGGGGAGAAAATAAAAGGGCTTTTTGGACACAAATTTTGAGAGGCTCTTATGTGTTTATTCCCATCACCCCCTCTCCAAGATATCACCAGTGTGTGCCATGATGGTCACCTCTATGGCTTTTCCTTTGTCACTTCTCGCAATTGTGTTCCAAAAACTCACATCAATCATGTAACCATATGAAATTCCTCTATTGCCTTCCCTGTGTGTTATATATAGGACACAACTGTTTCCTAATAGCAATAGGGCAGCGTAATCTTTTCATAGCTGCCATCATTTACATGACCCCCATATTGAATTACATAGAAACCATATTTCTCTTTTCAGCATCCCCAAAAGCCAATACAGAGACCTGGGAAAAATATATATATGTGTGTGTGTGTGTGTGTATATATTATTACATATATGTAATATATGTAACATATGTATATATCATACATTAAATACAAAAAATGTTATAATTTTGTATTACATATATGTAATAACTATACATATATGTATATATTAAATATAAAATTATATATAAGTAATACATGACATAAATTATATAATGTGTGCTATATATACATAACATAAAAATTATATTTTTATATTTAATATTTATACATATATATATAAAACATTGTTTCTGCATGACATTTAAAAATTGATTAAAAATGAGAGATTGTCTGTGGATGTGTGATTGTGGTAAGCTGAGGAGATTCCTGATAAATCAGTTGGTATGGAGGCTACAACACAACCCTTGACCTAAAACTTCTCTGAACAGTAAGAGCTGATGACTATGAAGCTCAAGTGATGCAGGAATAACACTGGAGAATGTAGACAGAGTTTTGCAAGGTTTGAATATGAAGATAATTCTTGCAGCTTTAATGATTTTTGCAAATTCAGTGCAAGACAGATATAAAGGGTTTTCTTTTAAGCAGTATAAAATTCATTAAACTTTGAGGGAAGAAAAACCCATGGAAAAGCCTGAGGGGAAGAAGCATTGAAAAGGGAAGTATAGACAATCTGTTTAGATTAAATTCAGAGCTATGAAACTGAAAATGGTTTCCCCAGCTCTGTATCCAGTCTCACTTAAATCCTGGTTCCAATTTGATGATGCTTGGTCTTTGCTAGAGTCCGCTGCATAGTGGTGGGTAGATACTATTTATTAAGAAGCTTTCCTCTCTTATTGACTGTGATTTTTTTAAAACAAAAACCATAAATATCTTATATTCTCTTTTGTTAAAGTATGATCTCCAGGGGAATGTTTTTGTTTAGCCTTAAGCTGCGTGATCGTTGATTTTATGTGTCACCTTGACTGGGCTAACAGATGCCCAGATAGCTGGTAAAACGTTGTTTCTGGGTGCCTCTGTCGGGTGGTTCTGGAAAGATTTGCATTTGAACTGGTAGACTGAGTAAAGCAGACCCTCTTCCCCAATTTCGTCGAGCTACTTCCAAAGCTTTGAGGGCCCAGATAGAACAAAAAGGTGGAGGAAGACTGAATTTGCTGTCTGTCTCATTGCCTGCACCATGTAAACAACCTTCTCCTGCCCTCAGGAAGCCTGGTTCTTAGGCCTTCAAACTGTTGCCCTGGCTTCCAGAGGTCTCCAGCTTGAAGATGGCAGATGGTGGGACTTATCAGCCTCCATCATTACATGAGCCAATACCTTACAATCAATCATGATGTATATTTTATTGGCCCCGTTTCTCTGGAGAATCTTGCCTAACACACCCTGAAGCTCTCATTTGTGTCTCCATTTTGTCACCTATATTGAGTTCATTCCAGATTGAGGGTGGTAGCAAGTGACAGGGATGCTGCTGGAAGATGCCATTCAGCTGAGCACTGGTTGCATCTCCTGGTGTTAGTTGAATCTTCAATCTTCTCTGCATTTTGTCAGCCTCTCATGAATGAACTCAAACTTATGTAACTTTAAAAGACTGACATAGCTGCTACAGCAGCAAATGCTATCTATTGAGAACTGCCTTGTGTAGGCTACTTTATGTTAAATTATCACATTTAATCCTAAATATTAAAGACATGGCAAATAACATTCAGGGGAGTGAATTTCTTGCCCAAGTCCACGCACTTCATATGTGCCTGAGTCAGGGCCACAAAGGCTGTCTAACACTAAACCAATGTCCTTGCTGAAAGAGGCCACACTGCCTGCAGAGAACCACCTCCTTAATTTATAATGAAAAGCATATCTAGCTAGGTGTGGATTACATGAGATGCTTGTCCATTTTTTACATCAGCATATTTTCTCCCTGTGGGTATTCAAAGAAGAAGCCAAATTATAATCAGACTATAGCTTAGTGAGCCAAGAATCAGGATAGAAAGGGAGGGAAGAAAGGTTGTGTGATTCAGATACATAGATGATGGTTTGATAGGTGCAGCAAACCACCATGGCACATGTAAGCCTATGTAAGAAACCTGCACATTCTGCACATGTATCCCGGTATTTAAAGTAAAATCTAAAAATAAATAAATAAAAATATTTTTTAAAATGCATAATGGCATAGGCTAAGATAGGCTGAGATCATCTGAGATATCTCTTTTACAGTTGAGATATTAGTGACCCAGAAACTAAATCTATTCATTCTGTGAAACTGGGGTCTGGACACTCATCTACTATCCTATAGATATTGTGTCGGGGCTAGGGACATGTGATAGTCAGGACACTGTTTCTACCCTCAAAAATAACTCATGAACCAGTGGCAGAAAGAGACAAGTAAACAGGCAGTTTGGGTTCAGTGGTGATCATTATAAGGATAATGTTTTGGAAGCACACAGAAAACATCTAAAGCAGACTGAAATCAGGGACATTTTCTCACAAGCAGGTGCAGACTGAAATCTGGAGGTTGAGTAGTGCTAGTCCAGGTGAAGAGGATTGGAGGAAGATGGCATGAAGAAGGGTACTGAAGACCAGGGGAACTGCAGACTCTTTCTTAGTTGGGAAAAAAACAGAGTGGCTTTGTGAACACTAAGAGTTTGCTGTGGCTAATGTGTAGAGCAAGAGAGAAAACTGTGGGCTGGAAAAATAAGCAGAGACCAGCACAGGAAATGCTTGAGCAGCACTAAGCATCTTGATATTATTCTGATGGCATTTATGCACAGGGTGTCATAATTGTACCTACATTTTGGTGTCAGTATGAAATGAAATGGAGGGCACCTAGACTGGAGATGGAAGAATCAGTTCTTGAGGCAAGTGGTGATGGCAGCTTGAACAAAAGGAAATCGGAATGAGAGAATATTGGAAGTGGTGGAGGACAGAGAAGAGGATTTAGTGACAAATTGGATATAGGAAGGGAGAAAAACCAGGACGCAGGGATGTCACCCAGATTTCTAGATTTCTTTAAGTGCACTGATACAGAAGAAATACAAGAGAAAGAAGAAATGAGAGTTTTATTTATTTGGGGTTTTTTTCGGGGGGAGAAGATTGGTCATATTTTCCCTGAGAGGCCTGGGAAATATCTATGAGACAATGTCTATGGAGAGATATAAAGTTTAAAGTTTAGGTAGAATATCTAGGCTGAAATAGATACTGAAAAGGAGCAAAATCAACATGCAGATGATAACTTAAGCCTTTAGTGAGCATGAACTTACCAAGGGAAGGATGGTTCCCTAAGGGGTAATAAATAAATGGTATGAACCAGTGAGGAGGAGCCAACCTAAGTCACAGCACAAGAGGTAAAAGGAAAGAATAGGTTTGTCATCAAAATCAAAAGGTGAAAGAGTTTCAAGAGAGAGGCTTGTTCAACAATCTCAAAGACTTCAGAGAGGTCAAAAAAACAGTCACCATGGAAAGCGATCCCATTTACAGTAGCATGAAAAAGAATAAAATACTTAGGAATAAACTTAACCAAGCAGGCAAAAGACACATACCCTGAAAACTATAAAATACTGAGGAAAGAACTTAAAGAAGCCACAAATAAAGGTGAATTCTGACTTACAATGAGTCTACTTAACAATTTTTCTTTAGACAGAGTCTCAACCTGTTCCTTAGGCTGGAGTGCAGTAGCATGATCTTCTGCTCACTGCAACCTCTGCCTCCCAGGTTCAAGTGATTCTCCTGCCTCAGCCTCCCAAGTAACTCGGGTTACAGGCATGCACCACCAAACCCAACTAATTTTTGTATTTTCGGTAGAGACAGGGTTTCATCATGTTGGCCAGGCTGGTCTTGAACTCCTGACCTCAAGTGATTCACCTGCCTCAGCCTCCCAAAGTGCTGGGATTGTAGGCGTGAACCACCTAACCCAGCAACTTACAATTTTCTGATTTTTATGACGGTGCAAAACAGATACACACTCAGTATGCTCCTCAACTAATGATGGAATTACATCCAGAAACACTCATGGTAAATTGAAAATATCATAAGTCAGAAAAATGCACTTTTAACTTACAGTATTTTCAACTTTTAATGAGTTTATCCAGATGAAACCCCATCGTAAGTTGAGGAACATCCACAAGTGAAAATACATTCTGTGTTGAAGGACTGGAAGACTTAATATTGTTAAAATGTTAATACCACCCAAAGTAATCTACAGATTCAATGCAATCCTTCTCAAAAATCCAATGGCATTTTTTGCAGATATAGAAATCTTAAAATTCATATAAAATCCCAAGGGATACCAAATAGCCAAAACAATTCTGAAAAAGGAAAACAAACTTGAAGACATCATACTTCCTTATTTCAAAACATATTACAAAGAAACAGTAATCAAAACAGTATGATACTGGCATAAAGACACACATATAGACCAGTGGAACAGAATAGAGAGGCCACACATAAACCCTCATATATATAGTCAAATAATCTTCAACAGTGGTGTCAAGACCACACTGTGGGGAAAGGACAGTCTCTTCAACAAATGGTGTTGAAAAATTGGATAGCCACACACAAAAGAATGAAGTTTGGCCCTTACCTTGTATCACATATAAAAATTAACTCAAAATGGTTTAAGGACCTTAACAAAAGATCTAAAACCATAAAGCTCCTAGAAGAAAACAAGGCAAAAGCTTCATGACATTGGAATTGTCAGTGATTTATTGGATATGGCCAGACAGCAAAAGCAAAAATAGGGGACTGCATTAAGCTTAAAAACACTTGTACATCAAAGGAAACAATCAGTAGAGTGAAAAGCCAACGTATGGGATTGTAGAAAATATTTCCAAATCTCATGTCTGATAAGGAGTTAATATTGACAATATGAAAGAGCTCCTATAGCTCAACAACAAAAATACAAATAATCTATTTTAAAAATAGGTAAAGTGCTTAAATTGACATTTATCTAAAGAAGATACACAAATGGCCAAGTAGATGAAAAGACGTTTAACATCACTAATCATTAGAGAAATGCAAATGGAAACCACAATGAGGTATCACTTTATACCTATTAGGATGGCCACTATCAAAAAAACTGTTTGGCAAGAATGTGAAAAAATTGCAACATTTGTACATTGTTCATGAGAATATAAAATGGTGCTGCTGCTGTGGAAAACAGTATGGCAGTTCCTCAAAAAATTAAACATAGCATTGTCATATGATATAATACATTTCTGGGTATGTATATCCAAAAGAAATGAAAATAGAATCTCAGAGATACTTGCACATACGTGTTCATTGTAGTATTTTTCACAATAATCAGAAGGTGGAAGCAACCGTAGTATCCACCAGTGGATGAATAGATAAACAAAATGTGGTATCTACACACAATGAAATATCATTCAGCCTTAAAAATGAATAAACTGACACATGATACACATGGATGAACCTTGAGGACATTATGCTAAGTGAAATAAGCCAGTCACAAAAAGACAAACTATGTATGATTTCTCTTTATATGAGTTTATCTAAAGTAGTCAAATTCAGAGAAACAGAAGACAGAATGATAGTTGCCAGGGGCTGGGGAGAGGAGGAAGAGGGAGCTGTTGTTCAATGGGTACAGAGTTTCCATTTTGAAAGATGAAAAAGTTCTGGAGATCTGTTGTACAACAATGTCACTATTTAACACTACTGAACTGTACACTTAAAATGATTAAGATGGGGCTGGGCATGGTGGCTCATGCCTGTAATCCCAAAACTTTGGGAGGCCAAGGTAGGTGGATTGCTTGAACCCAGGAGTGTGAGATCAGCCTGGACAACATGGTGGCACCCTGTCTCTACTAAAAATACAAAAAATTAGCCTAGCTGGACATGGTGGTGCATACCTGTGACACCTAAGTAGTCATAGCTACTTAGGTGGCTGAGGTGAAAGGTTTGCTTGAGCCCAAGAGATCAAGGCTTCAGTGAACTCTGATCATGCCACTACATTTCAGCCTGGGCAACAGAGTGAGACCCTGTCTCAAATAACAGCATCAACCACAACAAAAATGATCAAGATGGCAAAATTTATGTTATATGTTTTTTGCCACAATTAATTTCTTTTCTTTAAAACTGGTCACCATATTAACAACAAGGAGGTGGTTAGTGATAGCAATAAGAGCAAGCTCAGGGCCTTTGATGACACAGAGCTGGGTTGCAGGGGATAGGAAATCAGTGACGGGTAAGGAAGTGAAGGTGGATCACCAACCTTTTCCTCAAACTCCTCATGCTGTTTCCACCACCTGGTTGCTGACTGATTCTTAATTTTGTTAGATATGTTAACACCATTTGCTTCAGTGCTACCCAACCTTTTCCCATTGTGATATGCATAGAGAATATTTGTACAACACACTGAAGTCAGTAGGTAGGAAGCACAAGCAGCTGGAAATATCAGATATCAAGGATGCCTGCTGCTCCAGGGAACAGCTGCCCAGGAGCTAGAGGACCGTACCCTGAAGAACCTATAAATAAGTAGTGGCTGAGAGTTGGAAAACTCTGCATGTCACTCAAACCTGTTGATGCTGCCTAACTCCACGTGAAGCCATTCTTTCAATCTTTGGGTCAGAGATGACTCTTTTGATGTCAGTTTATTATTGCCCATAACTTTTCATGATGTAAATCTCAAAAGATAATTTTAAAGAGCATTTGATCTGCTATTTCTGAAATAGCTACTTTTACAATAAATTCTTACTTTTATAATAAATGTTAGGCTTTTTATAATAAATTCTCTGTCACGCTAAGATATGAACAGCAATAAAATTGGTTTGAAGAAATGAAATGGCTAAGACTGAGAACAGTTTAGATCAAGGTTTAAGCCAAGAAGTCACAACAGAGGCTCAAAAGTTGGGAATATCAATTATCAGCATAAAAACAACAGCCTGGGAATCTAGAAGTCAATCAAAAAGTGGAAATATGGGAGGCCAATGTGGGAGGATCACTTGAGCCCAGAAGTTGGAGACCAACTTGGGCAATATAGTGAGGCCCCATCTCTACAAAAAAATAAAATAAAAACTATTGCAGTGTGGTGGTCCATGGCCTGTGGTCCCAGCTGCTTGTGAGGCTGAGGTAGGAGAATCACCTGAGCCCGGGAGGTCAAGGCTCCTGTGAGCTGTGATTGTGCCACTGCATTCCAGCCTGGGCAACAGAGAAAGACCCTGTCCCCCTGAACCCCCCAAAAAAAGATAAAGATAGAAACAGTCAACTGGATTTTTACAGTCAAATAAGTAAAAGTGGGAGATTCAGAAGTCAGTTCAAAACAGGAGAAGTACCTGTTAGAATTGATGTCCTCCTGACATGAGTGGAATTGTGTCCCTTAAATAGATACATGGAAGTCCTACCCCTCAGTCCCTGTGAATGTAACTTGATTGGAAATAGGGTCTTTGTAGATGCAGTCAAGTTAAGATGAGGTCTTTAGGGTGGACCCTAGTCCAATATTACTGGTGTCTCATAAAAAGAGAAGAGACACAGACACACAGGGAGAGCACCGTGTGATGATGGAGCAACAGACCGGAGTGATGTGGTCCACAAGGAACACCCAGGATTGCTGGGTCCATCACCAAGATCCATCACCAGCAGTTGGAAAAGCCCCGTGGAGTAGACCCCCCTCAGAGCCTCCAGAATGAGCTTGTCTTGCTGACATCTTGATCTCAGACTTCCAGCCCCCAGAAATGTGAGACAATACATTTCTATTGTTTTGAGCCACCCAGTTTTTTGGAACTTTGTGGCAGCGGCCCTAGACAACTAACACACCTCCAGAGCCTTGTTCTCTGGACTCAAGAAGAAACGATCCCTTCTAAAGCTGGCAAGTAGCCTGGCTGAGAGCGTGGGGCAGCAGGGAACAATGGACATACCCTTGGAATCCTGCGCCAGCCTGCACCACCCTGGAGCAGCTTTCTCAGCAGATGGAGTTATTTTATTCTGCCTTTCTTTGATTATAGGAATCAAACCCCATCATAGTAAAATTTTATAGACTTCAGACTTTCTTAGAGGAAAGGTTTCTGTAAGCCCTTCCGAAATTTCATTTCACGTATGATTAACCCAAACCAGAGGGACTTGGCTTTAGAGACCTTTTCTTTGCCTCATCCACGGATACTCGGGACTGTTTTGTTAGCATGATCTCTCTTACCATGGAACAAACATGAAACTACACACCTAAGATTGTCCACTCGAGTTCACATTGGTGGGTTATCGGTTGTATCATTCTTTAATTGTGCTAATTCAGAATTATTTTCATTCCAGTTTCCACAGCATTCTGCAAGGTAACCCTTCAATTAAAAAAAAAAAAAAAAAACTAGGTCAGGCACAGTGGCTCACGCCTGTAATCCCAGCACTTTGGGAGGCCAAGGCAGGTGGATCACCTGTGGTCAGGAGTTTGAGACTAGCCTGGCCAACATGGTGAAACCCTGTCTCTACTAAAAATACAAAAAATTAGCCGGGTGGCATGTGCCTGTATGTAGTCCCAGCGACTCGGAGACTGAGGCAGGAGAATCACTTGAACCCAGGAGGCAGAGGTTGCAGTGAGTTGAGATCGTGTCTGCAAATCTCCATCTCAACAAGAGTGAAACTCCATCTCAAAAAAATAAATAAAATAAAATATAGTGGGATTTGGAGGGGAAATGTGCCCAAACTGGAGAGAAGCTCACACTTCAACTCCAACTGAACACCGCCCACTGCTTAACTATAAGGATGCTATTTTATTTTGTTTCCTTTAATCAAGAGAACAAAATTGTTAAGAAGCATGAGTTTACTGCACTGTACTGTTAAAAACAGCAAGGATGATAATGAAGAGCAACCTCACAGCACTTTTTCTTTCAGATCCTGTCACAGGCAATAGAAAACTAGGTTTGCAGTGGTTCTAAGATAAAAGCATGACAATTAGTTTTCAGTTTTATGCAGCACCTGACAGTTGTTGAATTACAAAAAGGCTTTCTTATAGTTGTGTTAAGATTTGTTGTGAGGAGTTAGAATAGTAAGGTTTACCCTGTGTGGACTTACACATTAAATAGGAACGTGCTGGAGCTGGAGTCACTGCCCTGATTCCTTTTGGACTCAAGCTTCACACAGTCCATTTGGATCTTTTTTCAAGAAATTCATGTACTTTTCCATTCTCCTGGAAGCATCCTCACCATCTGCTTTATCATCCATTCTTCAAATATTTGACTCCCTACCATGTGTACAAGGCTAGGCCAGGTATAATAATAAATAAGTTCTTTGCTCCCATGGAGCCTTCTGGTCTAATAGGGGAGTTGGATGTAAATCAAGTAATTAAAATAATTCCTAACTATGTAAAGATTCAGATGAGCTTTCTTCAGAAAATAACACCATTTAAGGAGAGACATTCGTAGAAGACCCTGACACAAATGGTGGTCAAGGGTGAGGATGAAGAAAGTTACAGGAGAGCTAAGTTTTGCAAGATGAGCCTTGTGGACTTCACAGAGGTGTGGTGGGTCAGGGGAGGGGAGCACAGCTCCAGGGAGAAGGGAAAGCCTCTGTGCACCCAGAATGCAGGAAGTCCAGGGTGGAGTGGTACAGAGTGAGTGTGGAAAAGTCAGCAGGGCATGAACCATTCAGTGCCCTGAGAAACACAGTAAAGACATTTACCCTTTTTTTTTTTTTTTTTTTTTTTTGTAGACAGAGTCTCACTCTGTCACCGAGGCTGGAGTGCAGCGGCATAATCTTGGCTCACTGTAACCTCTACCTCCCAGGTTCAAGCGATTCTCCTGCCTCAGCCTCTTGAGTAGCTAGGATTACAGACGTGCACCACCACTCCTGGCTAATTTTTATATTTTTAGTAGAGACAGGCTGGTCTTGAACTCCTGACCTCAGGTGATCCACCTGCCTTGGCCTCCCAAAGTGCTGGGATGACAGGCATGAGCCACCATGCCAGCCGGGACATTTACCTTTAATGTTTACCTTTGACCTGAGCCACTGAAAGCTTATAAGATGGGAGGCAGTGGTGAACCAGAGAGCTATTTGGAAAATAAAATCAAGTGGGACTTGGTGATAGGTTGGATTTAAAGACATGAGTGGGAGAGTCTCAAAGATGACTCCTGGTTTCAGGTTTCTACTAACTGAGTCAAGAAACACTAGCATACAATCATATTTGGGGGGAAAGTTCATCAACTCAGCCTTGGGCATGTTGAGTTGGTGAATCTTGCAAGATGTCTAAGCAGAGATACCTAATAGTTGTGTATAGGTCTGGAGTTCAGGGGAGAAGGATGGCTGCCCAGAAATACAAATGTGAAAGTTCAGTGTAATTCTTTTTTTTTTTTTTTTTTTTTTTTTTTGAGACGGAGTCTCGCTCTGTCGCCCAGGCTGGAGTGCAGTGGCCGGATCTCAGCTCACTGCAAGCTCCGCCTCCCAGGTTCACGCCATTCTCCTGCCTCAGCCTCCCGAGTAGCTGGGACTACAGGCGCCCGCCACCTCGCTCGGCTAGTTTTTTGTATTTTTAGTAGAGACGGGGTTTCACTGTGTTAGCCAGGATGGTCTCGATCTCCTGACCTCGGGATCCGCCCACCTCGGCCTCCCAAAGTGCTGGGATTACAGGCGTGAGCCACCGCGCCCGGCTGTAATTCTTAATTATTTATTCAGGTGCTGTTCTAGACATGTGGGGTAGGTCAGTGAACAGAATAGACAAAAATGACTGCCTCCTTTGAGCTTCAGTTCTAGTAAAGTTCTCCATATTTTCATAATACTGGAAGGTATAAATCTGGATGAGATTGTATAGGGTGGGAAGGAAAAAGATACTGGAGCCTTGAGGAAGAACAACATTTAATAACTGCTGGTGTTTGCCTTTATGGTAACTCAATCTGTCTCTGTTTCCCTCCTTGTGTATTTTCACTTTCAGTTCCATTGCAAATAGTAAACATTTTCTGTGTCTCAAGTTCAAAACTCCCAACAAGAACAGATCTGATTGATCCAGCTAATCAATATGATTCCTTTTGGGCAGGAATTTCATCTCTGATTGCCTCACAATGCTGGCCGGTCTTATAGAAAGTCCTCTTTGGCCTGGTTTCTGGCTCAACCAGCTTTGACAAGGGTGATGGGTGACTTTGTAGAGCTTTAGAGCTGAGTTAAAGAAAACACAAGATGAGGATAGGACATTTTTGTGGTGCCAGAAAATAACGAAGAGCTAAAAAGGAAAAAAAAAAAAAAGAAAAAAGAAACAAACAAAATAGATAGATGTCTAAAGACTAGAGAAGCCGACTGAAAGAGCCCCTAGTGGCCAAAGCAGAAAGACTTTGAGCAATGAAATGAATAAGGACAGTATTGGGTTATAACCCAAAGAATACAATAAATAGTCACAAATACATATTTATATAAATACATGATTGAATACATAAATAAAGGAGAAGGGACAACTGATTCTCACAGAATAATTCCAAGTAATAAACATAGAGAAATAGAAATAATAGAATAATAAATGAAGGAAACAGAAAATGGCCATTAGGACACCATTGTAATTGCCACAGGCAAGAGCTAACGAATACCAAAATTAGTATGTGAAACTTTAAGGAGAAATAGAACATTCGCGTGGCCTCAAAGTGTCCTCTCTACATCTTTTTTAAATTATTGTAGCAGCTTTAATATCTGCCCACAAATTATTTGATACTCCTCCTTCCTAAGAGATAAAGCTTTAATTCTTCTCTTTTAAGTGTCAGCTAAAGTCAGTGACTTGCTTCAAGCCAATGGAGTAGGAAAAGAGAAACATTGAATGTAACTTTATAATGCAGAAACCTGGCAGGCGTCACCTGACCCAAGTAAAGACAGTTAACCTCAATGTCATGTACACCCTGATATGATGAGAAGGGCGTATCATCCCCATGATACTTGTCCCAAAAATGTATAACCTCAGTCTAATCATGAGAAAACTTCAGGCAACCCAAATTTGGGGGACACTCTGCAAATTACCTGACCGGTACTCCTCGAAACCATCAAGGTCACTCACAACAAGAAGAATTAGAGGAATTGTCACATCTCGGCTGTGACAATGAAATGCAATGTGGTTTCCAGGATGAGCTCCTGGATCAGATGAAAGTCATTCATGCAAAAACCTGGGAATTCCCAATGAGCTCTTTAGTTAAAAGTATTTGACCAAGGTTAATTTGGTAGTTTTGATAAATGTTCTACGGTATATAACATGCTAGGTCAAGGTATACAGGAACTCTCTGTACAATCTTTGCGACTCTCGTGGAAGTTTTAAATTACTTCAAAATAGTGTTGTTGTAAATAGGATGAGAATTTTTTATGGTAAGCTATAATAATGCAACATATAAATTAGCTCCTGTGTTGCCTTGTTCAAAGACACATACATGTATGTAACTTTATGCCATGAATACGTTGTATCAAGTTTACACTTTATTATGCTTTTTTGATCTCAAAAAGCTGGGAACACACACTTTATCAAGAGCCACATGTGATTTTTGTGATTTTGTTTCTAGTAGAAAATCTGATGTAACTTGTCATTACTCCTCTTTCATCTTTGCCAGTAATATAACTCGTCTGAAATTGGAAGACTTGCTTGTGCTGTATAATATAGATGATTCCATATTGTAAAGGCTCTAAGAAAAGAATAATAGAATGAGGAGAAATATTACAAATGATCCTCTTCTGCCTGTTGATGGGAGTCTATTAGTGTTGATTTCTTGTTCTCATCTCATCACCACTGGATTGTCGTTGTATCGTGTGTACAACGTGAGGCCACAGGGCTACAGAGAGTTCTGCCCTTAATTAAAAATGTGTCATGCTAGTAGGGGAAAGCACACATAATTAGAAAGTTATAGTGCAAACCGCTGAGCAAAGTGCACAGAGGAAGATGTGGCTAAACGCAAGGAGCACACAGGAAGATGTGACTAAATGCAAGGTGCACAGAGGAAGATGTGGCTAATTTGGTTTAGAGGCAGGTCCTGGAGGATGTGTCTAAAAATGAAGCATAAAATTTTCTTAGGAAAGTGAGAGAAAATATCCCATATAAGAGGAACAACAGGCACAAGATTCAGAAGTAAAAGCGTACCAATTGCTTGAAAATGTTGTTTGGATGTGGCAGTATACAACAGTTTTAGAAGCTCAAGCTCTGGAATCCGGAAGTCCAGTTCTGTGTGACTTCAGGCAGCTGATTGAAGCTCCATGGACCTGTTTCCTCATCGATGACCTTGCGTCACATGGAGCTGATGATGGTACCAACATCAGGGAGCTAATTTTTAGGGTTAAATAATATTAGCATAAAGTGCTCAGCATCATATCCAGCATGCGTGTTTACTGCTTCCTCTACCAGTTGTTATTCTGAGAAATATTCCTGGAGAAGATGGTTTTAGAGGGATTTACAAGAGTTAAATACGTGTATTGCAGGCATGGGAAACAGTATCTTCATGTGACATCCCTGTGTGAGGGGGCCACAAACCTACAGGTTAGAGCACAGAGGGCAAAGCACTCTTATGCCATGCTAAGAAGATTCGAATTTCTTCTATACATAATTGATAGTCTTTGCATTGGTTTAAGGACCAGAGAGACATAAAGGTATTTCTTTTCTAGATGTTCTAAAAGATTGGTTTAAAGGGACAAGACTAAGACAAAAAGCCAGTTAGGAAGGTTTCAGGAGTCTCAATGAGATGAAATTTGGATGACCGAGTGACCACTGGGTTCAGCAAAATAGGAAGTGTGCTGACTTTGCCAAGAGCAGCCTCAGTGAGGCAGGGGGGACGCCTGAGACAGGAGAGGATGGAAGAGGGGTGGGAAGTGACATAATGGTGGTGTACATGCATCTCTTTGAAGAAGCAAGCTTAAATAGCGAAGGAGGCATGATCACGAGAAATGGTTTAACTGCCTATTTTCATTTTCGTTTTTACAACCAAGAGTCTTGAGAAAACAATCCAATCAACATAGCAAAGGAGAATAAATTGGGGAGAGAGGGAGAGGTTGAGTGGTCTCAGATTAGCCAGAGGAAAGGGACTCAAGAGCACCTACCTGTCACCCCATTCATATGGGCGAAGTCATCCTCCTGTAGAGCAAGCAGTCACTGTGGCATGGTGATAGCTTTGGTTTGTATGGCACATTTCCCTTGAGTAATTCAAATTACAGGCATATTGCTAGCTCGCTTATACATCTGGCATTTATATAAAAGACTAAAGATCTCATTTTTTGAGAACACTGAAATCCAAAGGGGTGAAGAGATTATAAAACCGAACAAAAGTTTAAATCCATATCTTCTTACTTTTTTACTGTTTTTACTTATGCTATCTATCTCTGATGTTTTATAAATTTAAGAAAAGAAAAATTACATGGGAGTGTGTGTGTGTGTATGTGTGTGAGAGTGTGTGTGTGTGTGTGTATGTGTGTGTGAGTGTGTGTGTGTGTGTGTCCTGAATTCCCTTTGGTATGACATTTTCCCCTAGCACTTATGAATAATCATCTCATAATAAGAACCAAGTATCTAGTTTACGTGAAACTCTAATATAATTTCATCTGAAGTGGAGCAAAAAGATATATACTTTTTTATCATACTGAGCATGTTTCTATGACTCAGTAAATTCTCTAATGGAAACAACTGTGTCTCAGTTGAATAACAAAGGAGAGATACAATATAAAATAGAGATGTTTGGGACCTAGAAGAGTAAACCTACAAAATCAATCTTTATTTATCACCACTGTCTCTAAGAAATTATTAATGATATTAATGGGATATTAAGGGACAATAATGTGAGCAAAATGTGTTCATTCAACATAATTAGGTATTCTGGTTTTTGAATAGGTTTTTTTTTTTCTTTTACTAGTTTATTAGAGTTGTTGGTTAGCTTAGCCTTGCTGCAAATATTATTTATGTTGTTGCACAAAGTAACCTTCTGAAGGACATTTAAAGCTTGTAAGATCTTAAGGTTTGTGATAACAGCATGAAAGTAAACATTTTATGCACATTTTGGGGATCTCATAGATGGCATAAATGCAACAGTCTGTTGTAAGTGCTCTGCTGAGCTCCCAAACCAACAAGCACAAACAGCCACTTAATTGCCCAGTGTACCCGCTCCTCTGAAAACAGAGCTTCTCTTCACACTTACTTCAGGAGCATACTGCTTGGACGAATGAGTAACCAGACAGGATACAGCACATGCAATTAATCAGCTAATGTTATGAGCATTTTGGGTGTCAGCTGTCACATAAAAATGTAGCTTTTATGGCCCATAGGCTAACCAAGAAATGAGCCCTCCAATTTATATCTATGACTTCAGTTGATGTGCCTAAATAATTGAAACCCCACTTTGACCTTGGGCATACTGGATGTATTAAATATTTTTGTAAAAGGGGGCAAATTAGTAACTTAAACATGTTTTTAAATGAAACATTTGAAAAGTCTACAGTATCGCTGTCTTCTATGCACTAATTTGAGTTGGTTGCCTGTTGTCCACAGCAGAAAAGACAATGCCCACCCACCTGAATAAATTCTGTGTTGGATTTCACAGGCCAGTGAGGGATATTCTTTATATTTATATATTAAGGTTTTATAATTACACAGAGATATTATTAAAAACCAACATGTGTGATCATTATTCCAGATACCCCATCTGTTTTGACTGTGTAATTTGGGTTGTAAAATCACATATACAAATTAGCAAGAGAAACTCCCTTGAAAAAATAATAGTTTACACCTTAGGAAGACGCTATGTTCTGAATTGCTATGTCATATATATAGATCCAGAAAAAACAGCCAAAGCCACTGTGTAAAGAAGCAAAGAGAATTCAGCCTTAATTTATTCACATAACAAAGAGGAGGAACTCCTTTCCTTTCTCCTGATTGAAGATAATGTGGTTATTTTTCCTATATTGAACAACCACAAAATATTCTACAGTTATGTCAACTCACAAATCTACGCACAGTTTTCAAACTAACACAGACTAGGTTTCAAAATGAGAATCTCCCAAGTCTGAATGTTTTTTAAATTGTTTTCTTTTGGGAAATCATACAAAAAAATTACAAAAATTTATATTTAAGGTAATTCTTCAATTCAGCTATTCCTCACAGCAATCAGAAAGGAACTGAAATTGAATAATGTTTGAATATTTTAACAGAAGAAAGCCCAGGCTGAAATAGGGAAGATTTAAGCGATGAGGCAGAACACAGTATGTGTCATGCAGAGCAATTACACCCGAAGTCTCTTGAGAAGCCAGGGGAAGCAGAGGCTTTCAGCCGCCCAATGTATAATGATATCTCAGCCAGGCAGATGCTGAGGCGTAGAAGAGCACTGAGCTTAGATGACTTCTAGTCTTAAAGCTCAAGGTTTGAAGTTTGTTTCTTTGATTCTAATTTCATTCTTGCAAATGTGCTTTTCTTTACCATGTGAATGTGTGACAAAGCTATCATTTGATCTCTCGGTTGCAGTCAGACTTCATGCTCAGCTGAGGCCATTATAAACTGCCTTTGTACTGTTCTTTACATTAGATTTTTCAATATGAAAAATAAAATCCCAGGATTCTCTACACTATGTTCTTTCCCTTCAAGAATCATGATCTTTAAAACACTTTTGAAATGGACATTTACAATTATAATTACTTTATGTTGAAAGATCTTCTTTTCTTGGTATAGTATAATGATCTTAAAAATTCGTATCCACTTCTTATAATCTATATTATTCGTTCATTTGCATCAAAGTAAATTTAATCTTGGAAAATCTTTGCTTAAATGCAAAAAAATGGGAAAAGAATCTGGATAAAAGGTAGAATACCATTTCTTTACATTTTAAAGAAGCTTAATAGTGACTTCAAAGTAATGTGTAACACTTTATTTGTCATGGTCACCTCATCCCCCACCACCAGCACACACCCTGTCTACTCCCATCTTACTCTTTCTTGCTTTTTCTCTGTCTGTAGTTTGGTCAAAATCATGGGTTGGGAAAGAAGTCAGAGTTTATGGTGATTGATAGTGCTGAAGTAAGAATTGAGTAATTTTGCTTAACTGTATCATCTTCCCTTTTTAAAAACTTTTAACTGAACTACAATATACATATAGAAAGATGTATTTTATACATTTTTGCAAACTGAACACACCCAGCACCCTGCTCAGGAAATATTGACTGTGCCTTAGAAGCCCCTTTCCATACTCCCTCCCCTTCCCCTCCACCCCCACCCAGGACAACCACTCTGCAGACACCGGGCAGCACATGTCAGTGTCACCTGCTGGTTTAACTTTATCCGCATGGAATCATTCAGTATGTACTCTGTTATTGTGTCTGGCTTCCTTCACTCACTGTTATGTTGTGAAATCCACATTCTTGCATTGAGATGTAGTTAACTCATTCAAATATTTAAATAAATCCAAATGTATTTTTCCATTCAACTGCTAGAGGGCATTTGGACAGTTCACATTTCGGGACTCTAACAACTGGCACTGCTGTGGCCAAGGGATGTCTTGTGCCTTATATGGGTGTGCCCTCATTTCTTGCAGGCACGCACCTAGGAGAGGACCTACAGGGCTGCTGAGTGTACCTGTACTCATTTTTAGTTGATGCTGCTTCTCTCTCAATAACAGCAAAGAGTGCATAGGAACTGCCGTCCAGAAAGAGAACACTTTGCTTTTAGGAGGTTTGATTCAGTGCCTCAGCAGTGAGATTTGAAATACTTACCCTTCAAGCAGCCACTCATCTTCCTCTATGTTGACTGGCCCTTATGCACATCTGTAGAGCGATGATGGCCAGGTTTGCACAATCGTGAAGAACCCTCTGAGTCTCCAAAAAGAGCTGCTCATCTGTTCTTTGTAGGTTCACAGTGCAATGACCAAGTGGTGCTGAGTTCTAATTCATTTATTTACAGAGTTCTATTTCTACTCCCTAGAATGTACTAGAGAAGTAAATTTAAAATAGTATCTTGTTCCTAAGGAGCATGCAAGCTTTGGGGAGTGTAAATATCTCTAATACCAGTTAGAATGCGGGTGAAACCCATTTTTGAAACATGTAAACAAGGTGACTGTTGGTATCCTACATATGTTAATATATTCAAGGATCTTTGATAAAATATATCTTGCCATTTCCCTGACATGTCCCTTTACAATTTTTTTTTTTTTTTTTTTTTTTTTTTTTTTTTTTTTTTTTTTTTTTTTTGAGACGGAATCTCGCTATGTCCGCCAGGCTGGAGTGCAGTGGTGCAATCTCGGCTCACTGCAAGCTCCGCCTTCCGGGTTCACACCATTCTCCTGCCTCAGCCTCCCAAGTAGCTGGGACTACAGGCGCCCGCCAACACGCCCGGCTAATTTTTTTGTATTTTTAGTAGACGGGGTTTCACCGTGTTAGCCAGGATGGTCTCAATATTCTGACCTCGTGATCCGCCCACCTCGGCCTCCCAAAGTGCTGGGATTATAGGTGTGAACCATCACGCCCAGCCTACAAAATGTTTATATCTGTACTTTGTCTCAACCTTCATTAGTTTGTTAATGACAGATGCCGTTCAGGTTAAACAACACAGGAGTCTAATTTTATTCTCTTCTGTGAATCTAAGGACACACGTACTCCACACCAACAAATTTATTCAATCAATCAATAGATATTTTTTGTTTATCTCTCTACACTTCAGGATATATTTAAATCTTTTCTTTTATTTCCCATTCGTCTGCTGGAGAGTTTAGTTTAGAGTTGAGTTCCACCACCTGATCAACGCCATTATTCCTTCACTGAATATTTGCTCAGCTCACCTTGTGTCCAGCGCCATGCCAGCCACTGGCCCTGGAATAATGAGCAGATCCCTACACGGTTCCTGTCCTCACCAAGTTTACAGTCTCAGCGAAAAGAGATCTGTTGTTTAAGGGATCACACAATATAGCCTCAAACGACAGTACGTGTAGGAGGTTTAACGGCATTCTCCCAAAATGTGTGTCCAGCTGGATCCTCAGAATAAGACCATCTTTGGAAAGTGAGTCTTTGCAGAGGTAATCAGTTAAGTTAATTGTTCTGGATGATCCAGTGTTTGGCATTTATAAGGAAAAGGAGAGTGGGATCAGACTCAGAGACACAGAAACACACAGGCCAAGAAGGTCACGTGGAGACAGAAGCAGGGATGGGGCATTACAGCTGCAGGCCAAGGAACTCCAAGCATGGCTGAGAATCACAAGAAACGAGAAAGGCAAAGAAGAAGGACTCTCCCCTGGAGCCTTCAGAGAGAGCATGGCCCTGCTGGCACCTTGATGTTTGACTTCTAGCCTCCAGAATGCTGAGAGAGTAAATCTCTATTGTGCTAAGCTAACAATCTAGTGGTAACATGTGACAGGAGTCCTAGGAAACTAATGTAATGTGGATTCAATTGAACCGTAAGAAAATGCAGATTTTCAACTGCTTTGAGCCACACAAACAGCAATATTATAGGATTCATCCTAACATGTTATGAGCTTGTAAGAGGAAAACCTTGTCAGAGAAAGCTTCTCTGAGGAATTTCTAGTAGAACTGAAATCTGGAGAACAAGTAGAATTTGATGGAGTTCAAGAGAGAAAGAAGAAGAGAGGGGAGCCCGGCAGAGGGGCAGCAGAGGGACGAGAGGTACGGAGGTTCTGAGGTAGAGGGTGCAGATCTTTCCGAGCAACTGAAGGATGTGACTGGAACCTGGTGTGGGGATAGGGCTAGCTGAGGCTGGACAGGCAGGGAGGCACCAAAACAAGGCCTTTGAGCCTAGATCAAAGATTGAGATTTTGACCAGGTATGGCAGCTCACACCTATAGTCCCGGCTACTCAGGAGGCTGAGGCAAGAGGATCGCTTGAGCCCACAAGTTTGAGCCTGGCCTGGGCAACACTGCAAGATCCCATATCTTTTAAAAAAAAAAAGTTTCTATTTTTGTTTGTTAAAACAAAAGTTTCTATTTTTATTTGTTAAAAGCGATGGATAGCCAGGCGTGGTGGTGCATGCTTGTAATTCCAATGACTTAGGAAACTGAGGCTTGAACCAGAAGGCAGAGGTTGCAGTGAGCCAAGATCACACCACTGCACTCCAGCCTGGGCAACAGAGCAAGACTTATCTCAAAAAAAAAAAAAAAAGAAAAGGAAAGGAAAGAAAAGAAAAAGGCAATGGAATGCTATTGAAAGGTTTTAAGACAGAACATGAGAAATTACAATAACCACAGAATGAAGAACAGATTAGAAAGATCTGAAGCAGACGGAGAAATCACTGCAGGGAGTGCAGGAACCCAGTGGTACATTGGCCAGGGAGGCACTGGTGGGGTGCAGGCAGTGGGCAGGCCAAGAGGCTTTTAGGAAAGAACTCTGTGTTTTCATTTCAATGACATGTCCCAATTAATATACCATTTGCCCTTTTGTCTCTTCGAAGACATTGAATTCTCATAAAATATACATACAGTGCTGATACATCTAGAGCCCCCAAGTCAACTCTTCTGACCATGTGTCTCTATTCTGCTGCCCATGAAGTCTGTTGGAATAGAAGTAGTGCCTTCATTTTTTTCTTATTTCTCTCTTTGCTCTCTACCTTGTGTTTCCAAGCACTCTGTTCCTATATTTACCCAGAGTGGCCATTCTATTTTATTATCATTGTCTGTTTATAGAACTATCTACCCAGTTATACTGTGGGGCTCCATGAGGGCGAGTGCCTGACTTACTTGTTTTTATATCCCCTGAACTTAACCTGACCTATAAGATTTGATTTATAAGTGACAGTATCCATGCATAAATAAATGAGTCGGCAAATGCATGAGTTAACAAATACTTTATTTCTGCTTTATCTTATCACCTTTGGCCGGATATACCTGCCTTACACTCTGATCTGATCTAATAAATTAACTGCTTTTACTATTTCTGCTCTATTTACCACTGACAAATATTTTTCTACTAGTTGTATCAACTTATAGAAAACAAGACTCTTCCTGGTAAATCTCTTTATTCGTATATGGAATCGTTTTTCTGATTGCGTACATCTCACGGAGATGCTACTAGTTTTTGTTTTGTGTCTTTGGGAGCTAATTCCTTGCCATCGGCATCATCATAACCATGGAACTGTTGAGAACATGCCATTTTGCACACATTACTGTGTTGAGCACTCCAGTTAGGAGGGGAGGAGGCAATGAACAGCAGTGACTCCTTCTCTAAATAAGATTACCATCTAAGACAGAAAAACCAAAGGCTACCCACAAAATCAAATCAGACTTACAAATGGCTAAGGTAAATGTTTGTGTTACACAAAACAAAAATGTAAGAGCAATTTCTGCAGCCTACTAAGAAAACCAGAAATCAGGATCATCTCATCATGAGCTCACAACCAGTTGGAGAGTTGAATTATCCATCATACTGAAATGGGAATGTTTCCCCAAAAAGAAGCCTTCATCTTCTCCTTAGCCAATTTGTATTTCCACGTGCAAGAGGGATGCATTGCCAATTCTCTTCCTGTTTTAAAATCTCTCTTGGCCTCTAATTCTTATCTTTCCACAACACCTAAGACAAATTTTAGTTATAGAGTAAAAGCGTACCCAAAAAGGAGGTAAATGAGCAGATAGTTTTTGAAACCTGCCTCCCAAACCCCTCCAAAAAGGCAGCCTGAACTAAAGGTACTATTTGAAAGGGATCAGCGTTAAAAGATGCAGTTTGGGGAGCCGGGACAGAAGACAGAGCAGACATGGGGAAGTGTGTTCCAGTCTGCAGAAGGTCCGGGAGAAGGGGAGAGGTAAACAGAAGTAAAGAGGGACTCCAAGAGACGTCTGCACTGGGAGAGAAAAAGAGAGCGTAGGAAAGTGCAGCATGAATTCTGCGAGCCACAGTCCACCTTCACAATATCTTAGTTCAGCCTTGTTCCAGTTTATGATGTTAAACCTGAGCTTCCCTGAAACTCAATTTGTAGAAATATAAATATATACTCTTAAATAAATCCATTTGATTGTCATTTCTCACAAAGATATCGTATGGCATTTAAGTTCGTCGTGTCCAAACATGTCTGCAGCTAAATAGAAAACTCGCCGCATGGACCAAAGGTGGTGGTTCTGTTTTGAGCTTTTCTGTTTTAATCTGCTAGACCACATAACCAATTTTCTTGCCATTGTCTCTCTTTACAAATACTACTGGGTATGATTCTGTAGTTAATTTTTTTTTATTTTTCATGTTTTTTAAAATTTTTAATTCTAGCTTTATATGTGTGTAAACAAATTTTATTGTTTAAATATGCAAGTAATAGTAAACCATTCAAAATGTCTGAGATGAAAAGAGGCTTCTCTTTGGGAATAAAATAACATAACGTTTTCCTTGAATTTTTTTTCCGGTTTAGTTTTTTGTTGTTGTTGTTAAGTTTTATTTTTGTTTATTTCTGTAACTCAAAAGTTTTAGCTCATGGAGCAATTTATTTCGGGTAAGAGTCATATACTTGGTAGGCCTTCGCTGCCATCTACTGGCATTTCATGTAATTACTTATTATTGCTTCCATTCTAAAATTAATTTTGTGTAACATGTATAATAGTATTATAGATTCCCCCTTTTTTCTTCTTTCCATTTTTTCTTTAGTTAAAGCAAAGTGAAGCAAATGCAGACACCAAAGAAAAGCTCCCTTTGCGTCTGCGAATCTTTGAAAAATTTCCAAACAGACCACAAATGGTGAAAATCTCCAAGCTTCCTTCAGATTTTACAGTTCCTAAAATCAGGTACCAAAGTATCCCTTTAATTGCGTGTGTCACATACATCGTAAAAGATTCACCATCTTAAGTCTCATTTAACCCTTCTTTTAAGTATATGTGGGTTGGGTTTCTTTCTATTTTAAGTTATTACCTATCTTTCTACTACCTCTACCTCTATTTTAAAAAAATAAATAAACAAACAACTTTGACCTTTTAAGCAATGTATTCAGAGAAGAGTCACTTTATAACTGCAGTAGCCTAAGCAAGAAGGCTACTTCCCATCGCTTCTCTCTGGGATGACTCCTCGGGAATGGGACGGCCCAGGAAACTGGAGAAGCTGTTCAATGTTGCAGGGATGGCAGGTAGACACCCATCTCTGACCCCAACCATATAAGACTAAAATTGCCTCTGTGGCCCTTTTATCTTCAAGCAAACAGAGAAACCACAGCTGGCCCAGTTAGTGTACTACTACAGCATTTATT
This sequence comes from Macaca thibetana thibetana, assembly GCF_024542745.1. Taxonomy (NCBI): domain Eukaryota; kingdom Metazoa; phylum Chordata; class Mammalia; order Primates; family Cercopithecidae; genus Macaca; species Macaca thibetana. Next base: position 80,954,099 of record NC_065594.1, on the reverse strand, counting down.
TAGCCTACCATGTCAGGTTACCATATAATTTGTCTTCCACTTTTTAAAAGAAGAACCATGGCATTTCTCCACTCATACTAATTTGATTTTCTACCATGTTTGCCCTCCAGTTAAGCAAATGCATAAAAGATGCTTTAAACACCTGTTCTTAATAATAAAAGGAAATTCTTCTAGTTATAGCTCAAGAAATTACAAATAGAATTATAGTAATATGTTACTAGTTTTAAAAATAATTCTGTGGAGGGTTATAAAAGTATGAGACTGGATGTGGTGCCATAATATTTAAAATTCAGATAGAAATATATTTGCATTTCTAATCTTAAAAAACAAAATTAATTGAATTTGGTAATTTGAAGAGACGTTACTTGAATTTTCATTATGCTTTGAAGATCAGATGAAGGCACTTGCTTTTGAGTCTTAAAATGTAAAATTCTCTCTTAATCATTCTTATGAGAAATGGACATTTAGAGAGAGCAACTAATTCTTCCAAGTCTTAGAGGGGAAAAAAGGTGTTTTATTACCACAATAAGATTCCAAAAACTGGGCTGGGTGCGGTGGCTCACACCTGTAATCCCAGCACTTTGGGAGGCCGAGGCGGGCAGATCACCTGAGGTCGGGAGTTCGAGACCAGCCTGACCAACATGGAGAAACCCCCATCTCTACTAAAAATACAAAATTAGCCAGGTGTGGTGGCTCATGCCTGTAATCCCAGCTACTCTGGAGGCTGAGGCAAGAGAATCGCTTGAACCCGGGAGGCGGAGTTTGCAGTGAGCCAAGATTGTGCTGTGGTACTCCAGCCTGGGCAACAAGAGTGAAACTCCATCTCAAAAAAAAAAAAAAAAAACAGATTCAAAAAACTACCATCAGTTACTGAGTAATATTGCTTGAAAGTTATTTCAAGGGTTTTGCTTTTTAAGCAGGAGTCACTGAGTTTCTAGGAAGCCGTTGCTAATGAAATATTTTCGTCATGGTCTAGTTGTCTATGATCTTTTGTCATTGCTTTATCTTTGCTCAAGCAAACTTATCATCGCAAAATGCTATCACTTGCTCCATTCCATTAATAATGCCTGATGTGCGTATACTTCATTTGCAAAGGGAGAGTTTTATGAAGCAGTTTATCGACCGCCAGCAACAGGACACATGTTGCCTCCTGAGAAGCCTCCCTTCCACCTCTTCCTCGTCCTGCGACCACTCCAAACGCTCAGCAATTGAGGACAACAAATACATCGACCAAAAAGTAAGCTCCGCTGTTTCAAATAACCAGGCTTCTGAAAAGCATGTGTGTTTGAGAAAAGAACTGCAGAGTTCTTTAGGGTCCTGGAATCCAGTTTCTCAAGAGAATAATTTTAAAAAAAAGATTTCATTTGTAAAAGATATCATGAAACCTAACATTTTTTACTGTATGCGTTGAAATTTTGCATTTCTCCGTGTCAGCTTTTGAGCTGCGCCATGTAGCAGCCATGAGACTTTGTAAACATCAAGAGCCTCCCAAATCTGCATTTTCTCATGTGCAGAATAAAGGGCCAGGATCTCCAAGGCTCAGTCCAGGTGTAATGACCTGCCACCTCCTGCAGGTACAACTGCTTATGTATACTTATTACATCAGAGAGAATACCAGAGTAGGTTTCTCTAAAATCAGTCAAAAGAATTGCCATTTATTCAATGCTTAGTATGTGGCAGGAACTTAGGGTCAAGAGCTTATTTGTGTTCTAGTTTACCTATTTCTTTATCATTTGAAAAGTAGATGGGAAAATTTTTTTTCAGATTCCACAGCAAAATATTAATAGGGAACCATATATTAAAAAGCAAATTAGGTAATAATTTTAAAGAAATGTAACTTTTCATTTATTCACTTTTTTAAAAAAATAATATAAGGGCTGGGTGCCATGGCTCATACCTGTAATCCCAGCACTTTGGGAGGCTGAGGCCGGTGGATCACTTGAGGTCAGAAGTTCGAGACCAGCTTGGCCAACATGGTGTAACCCCATCTCTACTAAAAATATAAAAATTTGCCAGGCATGGTGGTGGGTGCCTGTAATACCAGCTACTTGGGAGGCTGAGGCAGGAGAATCACTTGAACCTAGGAGGCAAAGGTTGCAGTGAGCCGAGATTGCGCCACTGTACTCCAGCCTGGGCAACAGAGTGAGACTCCATCTCAAAAAAAAAATAAATAAAAGACATAAGACATAAAATGTATTGCCTGGGTACAATAAGTAAACATATTTATATATACACACATATACATATAAATATAATTATATAATTATGTAATATATAATATAAATGTATATGTATATATTATATATTATAAAATATATATTATATATTATATATTATAAAATATATATTATATATTATATATTAATAATATATAATATAATATATTAATATATATTATATATAAATATATATAATATAAATGCATATGTGTATATGTAATATATATTATGTAATTATATAATATATAAATGTATTTGTGTGTATATATGTATGCATAGTATCAAACTGTATCTATCAGCTTGGTCACATAATCAACGTCAGTTCAGTTAGAAAATGAAAGATTAATAATTGTATGTTAATATTAAAGAGATTAAACAGTAGAGTTTGCAAAAACATCTAGCTTACTTGCAAGCATTCACTTTGGAATTCCTAGAGTGTTTTTTATTCCTTTGCATTGTTACTGCCCTTTTTCTTTTGCTTATAACAAAATCCATATTTCTCTGTGGTCATGTGACAATAAAATGCCAACTCTTTCATCCTCCAGGATCTTCTTTCTCTCTACATTCTTTCCCTTCCCACAGGGATGAACCCTTTGGAATTCCCTTGCCTTTCTCTTTATCTTGCCTCCCCTTTTTCTCCTCCTTATTCTTGCCTCCCCTTTTTCCCCCTTTTTCACCTCCCCCTTTTCTCCTCCTTTTTCTCGCCTCCCCTCCCCTAATGTGATACTACTTCTCCCGTTTACCTCTCCCCCAGTTCCCAGGTTCTCTGCTGTAGTTCAGTCATGTTGCTCTTGATGAAAATGATGATGATTTTCTGTGCAGGATGCCTCTTCTTTTTCAAGGATTTCCATGTGTTGATTTTCCTTCAGCCATCTAGAGATGCTATTCTACTATCTTTGCAGAATCCAAGATTGTAGATGACAAGTCTGATGCCAATGTCTTTTTTTTTTCTTTTTAGTAATTAGGCTTTTGTTTGGTAGACTTGGTTTGCTTGTTTCTTTGGGAAAACTTGCAAGATTTTCTGTGTGTCACTGGAGTTCAGAACCTTTCTTAGGATATTTCTTATATGTCTTTTTTCATCAGAACTGCTCCAACGAGAGTCTTTTCAACTCCCCAACTAAGATATTTGCTCAGGGAAATTTCCATTTGTTTTACATTCAATTGTTACTCTTCCATCTGCTTGTTTCTCCCTAGGATTGCCATCTCTCTGTTTTTGCTCTGTGCTTGGTCTTCCAGGACACTAATTAGATTTCAACTGAGATCATCCTTTGCTTCTAAATTTCTAGTGAAAAATTATGATATGGACATATTACACTTAACTATCCTTAGAGGCTTGCATATTACCCTTAGCTATCCTTAGAGGCTTTACTTTTATCTTTTATTTTATTTTATTTTTTTAGAGGACAAGGTCTTGCTGTGTTGCCCGGGCTGGGGTGCAGTGGTTATTCACAGGCACGGCCATAGTGCACTATAGCCTTGAACTCCTGAGCTCAAGCGATCCTCCTGCGTCTACCTCCTAAGTAGCAGGGACTACAGGCATGGCCACCATGCCTGGCTTTTTTTATTTTTATTTTTTTAACTAAACTTGTCACCTCTCTTCTTCACAGTTATAATCCACTCAACACTGTGCGCAGGGCATGGAAGCAGAACGCCTTATGTCAGTGGATAAACAAGTGGGAAGATAGTGTCTTGCCTTCAGCCAGTCAGTCTGAAATTGCAGTTTGCATAGACTAGAAAGCAGGTTTTGTTTTGTTTCCAAAGCAGATTGTAATCCAGAAGTCTGGGCTGTGGTTGTGACCGCTTATCTCCAGGAAAAGGATTGAGAGCTGATAGGCGTTATGGCCAAAGTCACAAAACCATGACATGCTTTTAAAAATCTCTAGTAACACTATCCCACCGGAAACACAAAATTGAAATATGAGTTTATTTTCTCTCTAAAAGGAAATGTGATTGTTTCTCATATTTCCTGAACACGGTATTTTGATTTGGTGAGGACAAACATAAAAAGATGCTTGAGAGGTGTGTGCTGGGCTGAGGAGGAGTCGAAAGAGAACGTGACCTGCCCCTCTGAGCGCCCGCCCGAAGCGAACCCTCCCCAGGTACAGATGGAATAACACGGTTTATCTCGTACAGCATGTATTATTGCTCCCACTTGGAAAGTGGAATGTCAAAAACATATTTTTTCTTCATCAGAGGACCCTATGTGGGAGGCAGCAAGACAACTGCTCCTGTTACTTATCCACGCTTTCTTAAAGCTTTGACTTGATCTAGGTTGTCAGAAAAGTAGACAATTCTTTTCAGGATCCACCATTTTCGGCAATAGTTCCCACCGTTCTTGGTGTTCTTCATAACACCCTTGTCGAGTGCCCCTGGGCCAGGGAAATCGAAAGCAGAAAATCCCTCTTCAAAGGATTTCCGTGATAAGGATTTAATTGAAGCAGAAATTGTGGCGACAGCATTCTGGCATTTGTATTATAAATACGGCAAGCCTTTTCCATTTTTATTAAGAAACTTGAAAGCCGCTTAAAAACAAGAGCGTATAAACACAGAACAAAAATTCCAATCATAGACCCTACCACCATTAGCTCCCCTTATAAAGTATTTTCCAGCGAGCACTTGGAAATTTCCATTAAAATCCCAATTGCCTTTGGAGATGCTAGTCACAGTAAAGTGGCAGGCAAGGTTCTTCACTCTACATGAAAAAAAAACCACCCAGCCCTCTGCAAATTGTGCAAATAGAGGCTATTTTTCCTCAGTGACTGGAGTGAAAGGAAAAGGACATTAGAGGATGGCTTATTGGTGATTCTCATAACACACACAAAGGAACAATAAAATAAAACTGTTCTCTTAATGGTTATCTTGTACAGGAGAAACTTCTGACTTCGCTGTGCTAGAGGGAATCACCTTTCTCTTTCCAGGGAAAATAGTGAAGCCCCAGGTACCTGAAGACTATAAGTTAAGGGAGGGAAAAAAACTGACAGCAACCCCACAAGGGAGCTGGGGTTTGATGAAGCATTGCAGAAAACACAAAAGCACATTAGGCAAGATTTTCTCCCAGTAATTACCCCGGCTTTGAACAGGGATGAGTAATTCCCATGGCAACCTCACTTTGCAGAAACCATGTTTTTAAAAATAGCCCCGGTGGATCACCTTTATTATGCAGCTTAAAATACCTGTCCTTCTCCCAGAAAACAACCAGCAAACAAAAATCTTTAAAATCTTGGGATTGACCCAGATCCTAAAAGGAAAAGACAGGAAAGAGTATTTTCTGCCTGTCGTTTGAGACTCCATAGAAACGACCTTCCCAAGTGATCATTCCCCCATCCCTTTATCCTGCTACCTCCCTTGCCTGTGAGCAATTGTGAGACGTTCCTTTTCTTCCTGATTCAAGGATCTTGAGAGGGGCTTTTCCAGTTTCCAAGCAAAAAGCAAGCAAGCAACAGTTTCTACTTGTATTTTTCCTCCATATTATTGAAATTAAACTCTAGATTCCTTAAACAAAGTGGTGATTAATAAAGTGAGATGTGAACTTGATTTTCCAGTAACCCTGTAATAAAAGCAGCCCACTCTATCCTCCGAAGCGAGGCATCCAGTCAAGGTCTCACCTGTGGTTGAGTCTAGGGCATCGCACTGCCCTGTGGCCTGAGGATGGTTCTGTGCTGCTATCTTGGCTGATGCACCGTTTCCTATGTCAGAACCTGCAATAGCCTGGGAAGCATGAGTGAACCTCCTGGAGCCACGCCAGCCTGAGACACGTGGAGGATGAGGGCTGTCCCAGCTCCTCCCCCTCGTGCCCCTGTACTTCCCAGCATAGAATCTGAGCCCATATAATAATGAACAGTGAATATTTCTCTGACAGTAAGGCAATGTCTGCCCACCCTCTTGTCAGCCTCCTTTCTGCTGAAGCATATAGATAGTTCTTTAATAAGCCTTCACAATGAACAGCTGGCTTATGTACAGTAAAGAGGAAGATGAGCATTGGAATGACTATGTGTTGTTTACCCATTTTATTTTATAACTCATCAACATTCATTCAGTCATTCAACAAACATTTATAGAGCACCCATTATTCATCTGCCATTCTCTGGGCTGTGGGAATTCAACAGTGAGCAAGATGCGAACTGTACCCTTGAGAAGCTCATAGTCCAATGGCAGGAAATGCACACACATGCATAAAAGTAAAAAGTATTACTGGAACCATGAGGCAGAACCTCCTAAGTTCCCCTTACAGAAGAAACATGATTGATTGATAGAGGAAGAAAGCACCCCAGACAGAGAGGGACATATCTGCAAAGGTATGCAAAGCATCAGGTGCTTGATGTAACTGTTTGAGGGAAACCGGGTAGAAGAGTGATTAGGTGGTGCAGGTTCCAACACTCATCAGTGGAGATAATTCTCATTTTCAAGGTTTGTTGTGAGAATCAAATAATGTAATCATGTTAAATACCTAGCGTTGCACCTGGGCTAGCATATGTTCTGTGCCTCTCCAACCAGATAAGAAAGATTACTGTTATTAAACTGTACCATGAAGTCAGACTCAGCAAACAGACTTCTATTCATCAATTAGGACAAAAGACTTTTACATACATTTAACCTTCAGATGTAACAGTCTAGTCGAGTGCAATATATTAATTACTGATCAATTTCCTTATTGTACATGAATCTGATTTTTTTTTTTTTAGAGTTTGATTTTTGTTGATATTTTAGTTGCTATCACCATTGTCTACATAGTGTCTTCAAATCTGAAGAAGTAAGTTAAGTCATTCTGGAAAGATTTACTCTTCTATTTTGTTGATTGTCATACAGCATTTTATAATGTTCTATGTGATTGTAGAGTGCTTGATAATTTGTTCTGGTAAATCCTCGCATAGCAAGTCACTCAGCCTGATCTATAATTTCCAGGATGAATGAATGTTCGTTCACCTTAGAGAGAGAGAGAGAGACAGAGACAGAGAGAAGGAAAGAGAACAGCCTGTTTTCATCTTTAGGGCTTTTGCTCTCTTGAAAGAATTTTTTTAAAATAATGGCTTAGCATCTCTGCAGTACCATTCAAGATGTATCTCCAGGAAAAGAGTGACAGATGACATGATGCTACCATGTAACTATGGGTTGTATCTCAAAGGGAAGAATTGGTGTTCATCATGTCAAATATGAAAACTCTATACACTTCTCTCTAGCTTAAAAATGCTTTAGTAGATAATGGATTCCCAATTTAGCCACAATAATGGAAAGGAAATAAAAAGATGCATAATATAAAATCTAACCAATTTTTCTTCTTACTGGTCTTTGCAGTACGTCCTCAAGCTAAAAACAAAGTATCTATGTGTGTGAGCACTCACCCTTTTGTCCAGCAATCATTTTTGCAGACCGTTATATGCAAACAGTTTGCTGGGCCCTGAGTAAACAAACACACCTTTCTATCCTCAACTAACATAAGAGTAGGAATTCCCTCTCAATGATTATTTTTGCAGAATATTTAATTGTGTAACCATTTTTAGGTTGGAATTATATATCAGCTGTTTGTATTCCTTAGTAAATGTTCATTGAGAGTCAAAAGTAAAT